>NC_139584.1:15175956-15255956 GCF_946808225.1 Silurus aristotelis
AATAACTATGCAACTAATACAAAAACATATAAATAATAGCTTTCAATACGTGAGTAAGCAATCAATCTAATGGCAATATTACAATGACAGAGTAATAAAGATTCCGCCCTGTGATTCAACTAACTATCAGTCACTTTTACCCCAGACGGCAGCGACAGGACAGAACTACGGCATTTAAAATTTGATGTGCTTTTAAGGGGTTCTTTTTAATCACCGCCACAAATCAGTCCAACAAATATCAATTTAGCAGGTAGAAAACCATTATGACGGCCTTTCACATTATAGCTGGAGTATTAGTCTTCATTCCCGCGCTCGCATTTATAGCCTCTTGACTGCCCTCTACAGTTTTTACTTAAGCCCTCTTTCTTTCCTTAGCACATCTTTTTCATTTGCACTCCACACTCCTGGCCTACAAATTTGAGCAGGAGCTGTTATATTTCTCCTTCTGGCATCTATCTTTTTTGCGTTTAGGAGAATAGTGTTGGTTCGCCATAGTGAGTGGTAGTGATCAGGCATATGGCACCTGGTACTGAGTGAGTACTGAGTGAGGCCCGTAACAAAATATTTCCAGTGCAACACTGGAGTGCTCTCATGCATCTGCATAACTTATGACTACAAGGTCTGGGGAAAAGAGGAAAAAAAGACTATTTTATTTTATAGTGCCACCTAATTGTGTAGCGTCAACAAAAAGAGGAATTAAATAAAGCAAGCATAAAGCTGTAGCATGTTGATCTGGGCCTGCCTTTGAGAAGACTATAGGCATCTTGGATGAGAAAACGGTGGTGATGTGTATGAGGGGTTTGACTTATCTCACCAGCTCAGTCTGCAGAAGCAGGATCAACTCATCTCTCTCTTTCAGCTGCTGCTGTAGGGAGTGGCTCTCATCTCGCCCTGTATCCTACACACACACACACACACACACACACACACACACACACACACACACACACACACACACACACACACACACACACACACACACACACACACACACAACAAAACAAACCTTAAAAAAATAACTACTTTATTCAGGCCATCTTTTCTGGCTGAAAACTAGCTCTTCGAGTGAGAGAACAGAAAGTGAAGAGGGAGTGAAGGTTTCACACTGAAGTTTCATCTGATGCGAACTCGCTCTCCATTTCCAGCCAAGTCTCGTCAAAATCCATTATACGTGTACGGAGGAACCGGGAGCTTCAAAGGCACCAATACTAAACCACCGAAAGCTCCTAAAGCAGGTCAGGAACTGAAAAAAAATGGAAATTCAGTCTATCGCTAAAATTCCTCATCCACATGCATATAGAGCATAGATCTGGCAACTAATGCGGCAGTAATAAAAAGCCTTAGATACACCACAGCTGCTTTCCAGAGAGGGTTTAATTTAAGACAGTAAC
Source organism: Silurus aristotelis (assembly GCF_946808225.1). Taxonomy (NCBI): domain Eukaryota; kingdom Metazoa; phylum Chordata; class Actinopteri; order Siluriformes; family Siluridae; genus Silurus; species Silurus aristotelis. Next base: position 15,177,348 of record NC_139584.1, read on the forward strand.
GGGATTAGTCACACTGGGGAAATACAGTAAGGGTACATGAAAGTCTTGCACATTTAGGTGCATAATGTTGGGATAATCAGACTAATAATCCTGCTATGAAAGCCTATAATACGTCTGAGCTTGTATATTGGAGAGAAAAAAAAAAAAAACGAGGGGGGGGAGAGGGGGGCTTAAGACGGAAATGCGATCCCCCCCCAATTCCCTAAAAGAAAATTGAAGTGCTGCTTCTGTAGTTTTTGGAGCACAGCCAAAGGCTAAATTTTGGCAGAAGGGCATGGGGGAATGGAGACCCTATCATATTTGGATTAAAAATAAATAAATAAACAAACAAACAAACAGTACGACCGTTTCATGGATATGTTTAAAAAGCCCAATGTTTCCTCATTAAAGCAGTATAAAGGGACTCATTATGCTAGTTTAAATGCTGTACTATATGTTTACCAGTAAATATTCCAATTATCCCACAACAGATAACCAAACAATACAGAAAATTGAAGGTCCTGAAATAATTATCTGACACTATTCCTGATTTTATCACATTTAATCCCAGTCATATTAATATATGTTTTCCACTAGATTTTACAGTGTGGTTTTATGTTAGTCTGTGATGCATTCGGTGTTCCAGTTTATTTTAAAGGTGTTCAATGGGGTTGAGGTCAGCGCTATGTGCAGGCTAGTAAAGTTCTTCCACAGCAAACCATGTCTTCATGGAGCTTGCTTTGTGCACAGGGGCACTGACATGCTGGAACAGGTTTGGGATTTGTAGCTCAAGTAAAGAAAATTAAATGCTAGAGAATATAATGCCTTATGCACTTGTGTCCTAACTTATGGGAACTATTTGAGTAAAGACACAATCAGGTGACCACACATGCTCAGACATATGGTGTATATTGACCAGGAAAAATCTTGAAATTGTTCATTTTCCAATGTGAAAATAATCAATAAATTGTTGGCCTCATGATTCTTTCACTGTTTATTTTGTTATTGCAGATATAATTGACTTTAGCCACTATACCCCATTGCAATTTTATGAAGAACGTAAACTTTAAAGGTAATTTATCTCCCACATTTACATAAAGGTCAAAAAATGTTTTTTTTTTTTTACTGTCATTCTAAACAATGTGTTCATTAATCAAGGTGCAAAAAAATAAAAACAAGTCAAGGGCTAGGCTTAATCCTGTTTGGTACGGCGTACAGAGTCCTTCATGAGAGCTCAGTCAAAAGGATTACGTGCTTCAATGTCATATGCTAAACTATTTCTGGCAATGTGAAAACATTGTAAAAACAAGGATCTCAAGAGCAGCCAATGTACCTCTGATGGAGCTTTAAAAAAAAAAGAAAAAAAAAAAGAAAAAAGGTAATAAATAATAAATAAATATATGAAGATCTTCCGTCTTTATACCTCAAATTAGAGAACTTCTTTTTAAATTGCATCTGTCCCATGCATACGAAAGGTCACGTCCAAATCCAAGCTTGTGGGAGCATTTAATTAAACCATAATTATAGATCCCAGCTTTACCAAGAGGCATTTTATCTCTGCAGAGGCATGGTGGACCGCCAAAGAGAAAATTGGCCATAGTTACACTTACACACACTCGTACACAAGTACATAGACAAACAGACGAATGCCTTCAGCATGACAAGACCCACACAGTGTCTCTTTGGAACCACGCTGTAAAGCTCCACTCGAGTAGTATTTCAGTTTATCTGGCCTAGTTAGATACTTCAGTAGTGGGAAAGGGTCAAGCTTAACAAACTGAGATCACTACGGTTAGAGAAAACCTAAATGCTGGAATATGCTGAATGTTGAACTCTTCAGACAGATGAGTAAATAAACAAAATGTCTACTGTTCCTTTTTAAAGTAAAAACACTATTTATTAACAGAGATTTTTACTATTTTAAAATATCATGCCAAATATTAACTAATTTTGGATTTCATGAGAGCTACACATTCCAAAAAAGTTGGGACAGGTAGCAATAAGAAGCCTGAAAAGTTAAATGTGCATATAAGGAACAGCTGGAGGACCAATTTGCAACTTATTAGGTCAATTGGCAACATGATTGGGTATAAAAAGAGCCTCTCAGAGTGGCAGTGTCTCTCAGAAGTCAAGATGGGCAGAGGATCACCAATTCCCCCAATGCTGCAGCGAAAAATAGTGGAGCAATATCAGAAAGGAGTTTCTCAGAGAAAAATTGCAAAGAGTTTGAAGTTATCATCATCTGCAGTGCATAATATCATCCAAAGATTCAGAGAATCTGGAACAATTTCTGCGCGTAAGGGTCGAGGCCGGAAAACCATACTGGATGGCCGTGATCTTCGGGCCCTTAGACGGCACTGCATCACATACAGGAATGTTACTGTAATGGAAATCACAACATGGGCTCAGGAATACTTCCAGAAAACATTGTCGGTGAACACAATCCACCGTGCCATTCGCCATTGCCGGTTAAAACTCTATAGATCAAAAAAGAAACCATATCTAAACATGATCCAGAAGCGCAGGCCTTTTCTCTGGGTCAAGGCTCATTTAAAATGGACTGTGGCAAAGTGGAAAACTGTTCTGTGGTCAGACGAATCAAAATTTGAAGTTCTTTTTGTAAACCTGGGATGCCATGTCATCTGGACTAAAGAGGATAAGTACAACCCAAGTTGTTATCAGCGCTAAGTTCAGAAGCCTGCATCTCTGATGGTATGGGGTTGCATGAGTGCGTGTGGCATGGGGAGCTTACACATCTGGAAAGGCACCATTAATGCTGAAAGGTATATCCAAGTTCTAGAACAACATATGCTCCCATCCAGACGTCGTCTCTTTCAAGTAAGACCTTGCATTTTCCAATAGGACAATGCCAGACCACATGCTGCATCAATTACAACATCATGGCTGTGTAGAAGAAGGATCCAGGTACTGAAATGGCCAGCCTGCAGTCCAGATCTTTCACCCATAGAAAACATTTGGTGCATCATAAAGAGGAAGATGTGACAAAGAAGACCTAAGACAGTTGAGCAACTAGAAGCCTGTATTAGACAAGAATGGGACAACATTCCTATTCCTAAACTTGAACAACTTGTCTCCTCAGTCCCCAGACGTTTGCAGACTGTTATAAAAAGAAGAGGGGATGCCAACATGGCCTTGTACCAACTTTTTTGAAATGTGTTGATGCCATGAAATTTAAAATCAACTTATTATTTTCTTTTAAAATGATACATTTTTTCAGTTTAAACATTTGATATGTCATCTATGTTGTATTCTGAATAAAATATTGAAACATCCACATCATTGCATATATATATATATATATACACACACATATATAGATATAGATATATAGTGGTTACACCAGAGAACCACAAGGCAATATTTTAACACCATTATTATTTGTCCTTATTATCTTTAAGAAGTTTAAAAAGAATGCATTTATCAGTATAAGCCAAATCCAAAATAGGGCACATCAACTGTTCTAAATAAGTAAGATCACGTGAAACGAAACTATTTAACGTTTCTTTTGTGCGAGAGCGGAAAAAAAAAGAAAGAAAAAAAATTCACTGAAACTTTGAATTATGGGGAAATAATCTCATTTTCAAGATAAAAAGTCCTGCCGTATGGCTGTCCTAGAGAGGCATGTAGCCAATCTTTCCATTTAGACCTAATTACCATACTTCAGTGATTTGCTGTGCTCTGCATAATTCGTATTTCCTGGTGTGAGCAGTAATTTTAAACATACTTTTATGCTAGTCAGAGCGGGTGAATGTACAGGACGCCTGAAAAGACAGGAACCAAAGAGAATTCAACTACACACATTTCATTTTCATTTATTATGTACAGCATTCAGGTATGTGCAATAGGTAAACCTTACGATGTGAGCATTTTCTCACTATATTCTATCCCTTTTTTAGGGGGATTTTATTATTTTATTATTATTATTTATTATACATATTTGTTTGCTAAGAAAAAATAATTTCCTCATTCTTCTTTACAGTATCTAGTAATCTAAAATTTCTTATAACATTTTATTGTTGTTAATGCTGTGATAAAAAAACAAAAAATGTTTGCTTACTGCATTTGTCTGTATTACTATGTAAATACAGTCTAGGACCTTGGATACTTTTTGCTTCGTAGCTATGGATTCGTTTCGAAACCCGTTGGATCTCACCTTGGATCGGTTTGAGCCGAGAATCTTCTTGAGATTCAGCTTTTATGAATGTTACAATAATATTGCTGCTGATACAGCAGGCACAATGGCGGACGTTAATATCAGAAAAGAGCATTGTGTTGGTGGTTTTACATTTATTGAAATAGATTGCTTTTTGTCCATCATAAAGAAATGCTGTGATTTTATTGAAAAAAAGAAGGTGAGCTGAGGTGAGCTGAAACAATTGCGCAAAGTCACTGAAAAGAGCTTTACGACACATTCGCCGCCTCCTTTTTTCCGGAACTTTTCTCCGTGAGCATTGGTCGATTTCCGCCACCTCTCAGCTCTGGACTGTTGCTCATGCTGCGTCATAGGGCAGAGTGAAACAATTGGAGAAAAGTGTAATCTGCCCACTTCTGCATGCATGAGCTCACGATGCCTCTGATTGTCACCTAGTGTCTATTGTCACCATAACTGATAGAGGAGGTACACTATGCCACTTCGCCCACTCTTTTTTCTCTTGCACAACTCATTTATTCACTTTCACTAAGCTCTTTATCCTGGTAAGGGTTGTGATAGATCTAGAGCTTGTCCTGGGGCAATTGTCTAAGGACAATTTAGCCTAGCTAATCCACCTACTAGCAAGGTTTCAGAAGGCAGGAGGACTGACAGGAAACTCAAACAGACACACAAGCAAAGCATTAAGAAACAATCAGACTTACTTGAGCTAAAGATCAAAACGGGGACTCTGATCCTAAAAGGCATCATTGCTACCTTTATTAATTGTCCTACAAATATTATCTAGTGTTATTATAATGCCCTTTACAGCAGCTGCATGGTAAACAGACCCTGTTTAACAAAAAAACATTCCAACTAGTTAATTAACGCAGAACAACACTACATCTTCTAATGTTTGTATGCAATGTGTAAACACAAAGCCGCAAACCAACTGAAGCATGTCATGCTCATTATTGAATTGTATAAGCAGGATGGGAAAAAAATCTGACAAAATTTGCATGATAAAAACGATTCTTTCCTCATTTGACCATGATAAAGTACATGCTATGGGAAACGTTGGCCATAAATACATGTTTTGAGTTTGACACTGTATGGGAAACCCATTCCTTTATCACTATGAAATATAGTATGAACTAGAACAATGGATCCTGCTCAGCAGCCTGAAACTGGAACTGTGCATTATGTACCTAAATCCAATTTCCTGAATCACACTTAAACCCGGTTATGCCTGTTGCACTAGAAATATACAGCGGAGCTTAATGACTGATGGCGGTTACATGCATTATTATCGGGTAACAAGTGTGACGACTCTACATTCTTCCTGCAAGTTTCTCATTCTCGCCACACGAGAGCGCTTTCCTCAGGCTCCAATTACAAAAGCGACGGGGATAACAAATGTTCGATACACAAAGTTTTCTGCTTAAAGTAGGACAGAAAGTGACACGGTTCCGTCTCAGGTGGGATCGTGGGTTTTATTTTTAAAAACAGGGAAGTTTTACATTTTCTAGAACAAGCCAGGACAAGTCCCACCCTCCCCCTGTCATCCGAACACGGTGTGAAAATGCATTGCGTCCTATTCTAAGCTTTCCTCTCGCCGGCTACGGACAAGCTGCGACATCACATGGCCCGTCGGTGCGAATGCTGCTCCTGCATGTGCTCCATGTAGGTCAGGAAGGAGGACAGAGAGAGAGAGACCTCGTTTCCAACTTTGCTCAGCTCGACGGGATTTCCGAGATAAAAAAAAAAAAAATTATTATAAATCCTGATGAAAAACAAAATCCGCTTCCCTCCTCAGAAAAAAATAAAGTTCCACAGGCAAAAGTATAAACCTTTCTCTTGTGACAGCGATGGCCCGGCTCCAACTGATTACCGAACATACTAAAATAATCTTATCAATGTTTTTTTATTGATAGTAAAAGAAATAAAATAAAAAATCATTCATATTCAGATAAACTGAAGTTGAATTGCAGAGAGGATTTTATTGTTTTTTGTTGATTTTGTTGTTGAAAGACACACGATGGAAAGGAAATTCATTCTCTGTGACTGTACTTTTAAAATTCTGACAGTTAAACTGTACATTTTAACAAACTACAAAAACCTTATGCTTGATTACACAAACTTAACCATTCTAAAAGGCTTAGAAAATAAGTATCTATAATGCAAGGAATTACCTTGAAAGCTGGTGACTTCTCACTGCAGGGGCTTATAGGTAAAGAGTGAAGGCTGCTGGCAGGGCTGGGCTCAGTGCTCTACAAAAAAACAGGAGAAAAATCAACAACAACAACAAAGACATCAGTTTGAATACCGGCAGTTTTTGTTAACTCAAATGATCAACAGATTCCAATACACCAAAAGGTTCCACTTCCAAAAAAAAGAAGCAAATGTATCTTTTTTTTTGACAAAATACATTCAAATTAAAACAAAAAATATCTCTTCTTTATCTCAATTGTTAGACTCCACTTTGAACTCGAGCTGGAGTCCAATATACTAAATTTCGTTGACTGGACATGATTTTAGAAAGGCACTCGACTATGTGTATAGGGTCCCACAATACAGAGTGCAGATCCGACCAAAAACCAAGCCATGTAGCCTGGGGATCTCCAAAATCAAACTGAGTAGAGATACATACATCTGGGCTAAGTTCTAAACCATTTCTAAAGCTTTAAATTGTTCTAAAAGCAACGTGAACACCACGGATGTGAAATGGAAGAGAAGTCTGGAACCACTAGAAGTCCTACCCAACAATTCTTTTCTAACAAAGCTACAGAAGTCCTTCACAGAGACATAAAAACATCTCTTTGCAAACCTCAATCTAAGAAATACCGCATCAATCAGGCATTTATAGTAGAGTGGCTAGACACAAGTAACTCCTGATTAAATGTCACATGGAGGGTGTTTAAAAGAATCAAAGAGCATGAGGAAAAAGTTTCTATGGTCTTATGAGACATAAATTGAATACATTTGTGTCTGAGCACAACATCTGGCAACAACCAGATACTGCTCATCAAGTCACTAAAACCGCTCTGCAATGAAAGATGGTGGTGACGGTGGCATTAGAATATTGTGAGCATCGTGATATGCTTCTAAGCTGCAGGGACTTAGAAGGGGACTGGTCAAAATTAAGGGAAGTTCTTCAAGTTCCAAGCTCCAAAGTTCCCACAACCTTTTTAAATGAATACAGATAGATACAGTGTCTCCCAAAAGTGAGTACACCCCTCTCATTTCGACAACAATTTCAGCAGATCTTCTCAAGGAACAATACTACAGAAACTTCAATATATTTTAGTGTAGTCAGTGTGCAGTTTGTATAGCAGTATAGATTTACTGTCCTCTAAAAATAACTCAGCCATTATTGTCTAAATAACTGACAACAAAAGTAAGTACACCCTAAGTGATAACAGCTGTACGTCACTTAACGTGACAACAATGTCCTCTTGTCATGTTCATGTTTTTGTCTGCTTGACAGAACCATACATATTAGTGTATCGTATATTAGAGCAGTTCAGATGTGATGCTTTGAGTAAAATTCCCTCATACTGACCTCTGGATGTTCAACATGGCCCCTCATGGCACAGACTCTCACAGTAAACACATAACTTTTGTTATATATCAGTTTTTCTCGGCACTTCACTTCTATCTGGTAAAAAGAAGCTTTTCATTGTTACTTACACTCTGTGCCATGTAAAAAGTTAAATATAATCAACCCTAATAACCCTAGTGAGCATCGGATGTGATAAGAATTAAGTGCAAGGACTTATATTTTTCTTTTCTTTTCTTTTTTTTCCTTCTTCTCTGTTTTGAGTCGTTCTAAAACAGAGGATTCAGCTACAGCTGTTCAGCTGGTCTAAATGTTTGTACATGATAAGTGGTTGTGTTCCTGATATTTTCAGCAGCACACTCGGTTGTAATGCCCTAATGGATCTTGAGTGCTTAATGGTCCACTGAGTGTTTCACTGAAAGCATCTTTTGTGAGGTGTGCTATAATTTGGTAGCATAGACATGCCAACTTAGTTGACCTTTAGGGCAAAATGACACCCATAAGTAAGAAACCATTTTTGAACAATCTATAAGAAATTGCCATTGGTATATTATATGTCAGGTTAGCTGTAGCTACCTAACTAGCCTGATGACAAGCTGTGTCATGCCATAGTGAACGAGCGAATAATGAAATGATTCCAGAGTTATCTGCACCTATGGGAAAGATGGCCTTAAAAAAACTGGAGGAGAACAAAAAAATGATAATGGTTCATTCATTTAATCTCACAATCTGAAAATGAGCAACATTTAGCCTTAATGCTTAATTCTTGCACCTTTTTCGTAAAGAGTAGGAAATACAATGCACAGAATTCGAGACCTGACCTTAATTACAGGATCTCTGTAGATCCTCAATTGTCCTATTCAATAATGTCAATAATGAAATCTAAAATAACATGACTCAATAGAGTAAAGGAAGCTCCACTGAATCAACTAAATGACCTTGTTTTTAGTCAAAAGCTCAGAGGGACTACAGTTTTGCCAAATAATAAAAAAAAAGAATCTATACTTTTGTTTCATTCAGTGGCGTTTGCAGGGTGAACTTCAGGCTCTGCTTACTCTGACTCCAGCTTTAGTCATAAATGTTCATTTTCACATAGTCAGCAACACTGATAAAGTTGTGTGTTGGATATTTTTGGCCTAGCCAAGACAGAGCTGTCCTCAAGGTAAAGATAAAAAAGGAAAGATGACATTCCTAGGCTACTGTAATGACTACTGTTTTATGACTAATCTTAAGGTGAGGACCCATAGTTTCTTAGCAGAACTTTGCCTCGAGCATTACCTCGCCTCTGTCAACTTGCCTTTTTCACCTCACTTAATTCTAAATCTTTTTTATTTCTTAAAAAAAATTTGGCTGAACTGAAAGAAAAAAAAAATTAATACGATTAAAGACATGGCTTGTAAACTACATCAATAAGATGACCATGCACAAAGATTATTTTTTTTATTTTTTTTTTATTCACTGAACCATATCGTGTGCATGTTTATATCTATCATCTATATTCTGTTGCAAGTTTACAGTTGTTGATTTTTAATTGAGGCAACCTGATCTTCTAAAACTTTATGGGGCCCTTTATAAAAAAAAAAAAAAAAAAAAAAACGAACATTATTTCATTACAGATCCTCTACCAAAGCGGTCCCCAACCTTTTTAGCACCACGGACAATTTTTTCACGAACCGGCCTTTAAGGTGTGGCAGATAAATACAACAAAATAAAATGATACGATGGTATTTTCTAAATATAATAATAAACGTGAATCCACTTTGTTGTTTTTTGTTCATTTTGCTAGCTTGGGGGTTTGACTTTAGCGGTAATGGATTATGTGTTAGCGGCAGGAGCAGCCCCTTTAAGAAGGTAGCGGATGGAGGTAATACATGTGAGGCATCATGACATGCATCAAGAGTGAGTCATAGACAGATGTGGAGGAGAGAATCCGGTCATTTTTCAAAATATAACATTCAGTTCAGAATCAGATAATAAATAAAACGGAAATAATGTTATGTATTATTTACTTTTTGTGCCTGGTACCAATTGACCCACGGACTGGTGCCGGTCCACGTCCTGGGGGTTGGGGACCACTGCTCTACCATACATAGCATTAGAGATTCTTTCTTGTATAATCATACTTAGAAAAATAAAACTTTTGATTAATCCGACCAAAAAACCACATAACACTCAACTTTCCAAGAGCATTTACTAAATTCCATGCACACACACTTGAAAAATGAAGCGGCTTTGGTCTGACCTTCCAAATAGTTTGTTAGCATGGCGGTCTAATTTCACATTTGAAGACTTAATACATCCAAAATGATGTTTATCTTCTGCAAATCTCCAGCTGTGACCCTTGGAGAAATGTTGTCCCTGTAACCATCCGCCTCTCTATGTGGGGGCATAGAGGTTTATTACAGCTCTGGCTACTTTCGTAGAATCTTAATGATTCTAAGGGTTTCTGGAATCGGTTTATTGATGAAGGTAAACACAGTTCAGTCTTAGGTAACTTGCGAGTTCTTTTCGTTTCCTCGTGTTGACGAAAATGGGAACATGCTGGTACTTTGTTCGTAAGAATCTTTATGGCACTTTACTAAGGCTGCCAGTAATTCTGGATGACTGCAAAAAATAAGAAACCATTGGGAAAATGAACAAACGTCTTCATCTGTGCTCAATATCACAGGGTCACACAATCATAAACAAAGCAGAAAAGCACAAGTCATTGCGATTCTTTTCGCTGAGCCGTTTACATATGGAGATGGAGGATGGCACATTTGCAAGTTAATGAGAGGACAGAGTTGGCGAGGAGGGCAAACAATTTCCTCTTTAATATTCATGTTTCTTCTGTTCTGTGCACTTTCTTGGACCTTCTTTTGTCTCATAACTCTGAATTTAGTTTTTTTTTTTATGCCTTCACAAAATAGTTTTTACGACTCTAATGTTGCTAGTGTGTAAAATAAAGTGTCTGGACAGTGTCGCGGATATATGGGTCTATAGTGAGAGTCGATAATGAAATCTAAAATAACACAGGAGTAAAAGGGACCTTCACTGAAAACAAATGAGCTTGTATTTGGTCAAAAGATCAAAATGGCTACAGTTTTGCAAAATAATAAAAAAACCAATATATTTTTGTTTGATTCGGTGGCATTTGCAGGGGTGAACATCAAGCTCTGTTTGCTCTGATTTCAGCTTCAATAAAGTTTGTAATGTTTTTTGCATAGTCAGTAAAATTGTCACAGTTGTGCTTCAGAAATTTCAGCCTAGTAAGTAAAGATTCTAAACTTTTTATTAATAGCCATTATTTGTCACATATTCAGGATCGGCCATGATACGGAGCCCCTGGAGCACAGAGGGTTAAATGCTTTGCTCAAGGGCCCAAGAGCGGCAGCTTGGCGATACCGGGTCTTGAAACCCTGGCCTTCTGTTCAGTAACCCAGCACCTTAACCACTGAAAATTAAGCTACTGTAATGTACAGTTAATATGTGGCTTTAAATAGGTGGCATGTTACAAAGGACCCTTGTTTTCTCAGCAGAGCATCACACTACTCGTGTTGACTCAAGTTATTTCCCTAGTACATCCTGGTGCCATCTCTTCATAAGTTACACATATACACACCTGGCCATCCATTTGATGTCAAGGAAAACAGGATTTATATAATTTACCCTCTTCTTCTTCTTGGTCCAGTTCTAATGCCCACGTGCTTAACTTTTTTTTTTTTAGCAATTTGTACTACTGAAGCTCCTCTGTGAGCCTGGACCAGATGGACTAACTCCCTACACGCATCAGTGAATCTGTGGCGCTCGTGACTCTGCCTTTGGTTCACTGGTTGTCCTTCCTTGTACCACTTTTAGAAGGTAACGACCACAGCATATACAGAACACCCCAAATGACCCTGCTGTTTTGGAGGCCCACTGACCCGATCGTCTAGTCATCACAAATTTTACCCTTCTCAAAGTCGCTCAGATCCTTAAGCTTGTCTATTGTTTCTGCTTCCAACAAATCAACATCAAGAACTTCAAAATTGCTGCCTGATAAATCCCACCTCATTGACAGGTACCACTGTAACGAGATAATCAATGTTATAAACTTGTCACTTGTCAGTGCTTCTAATGATCAGATCATGTGTGCTTGAGGCAAAACTGTCATAGCTGTTCTCCATGGAAATTTAAATGAAGATGTCCAAGCAGGCATGGGCCGTACAGCCCTGTTTATACCTCTGATGATTTAATAAAAAAAAAAAAAACAACAAAAAAACAGCAGCTCCAGAATTCAGCTGCAAGCATGAAGCCTTACCTCTTGCAAAACCCTGCGAAGTCGAAGCAGAAGCGTTTTCATGGACGTGCAGTCCTGTTGCATCAGTCTGAAGGGTAAAGTCTCAAGGCCAGAAAACAACTCATCATCACAGGACACACGGAGTGACACAGGCCGTGGCTCTCTAAGAAAAGAAAAAAAAGAAAAGAAAAACAAAAAGAGAGCGATGAAATAGGTTAATGTATTTTTAGCAGTTGTTGTATCACGAAACTAGCTAAATTCATTAGCTATTAAAAAAAAAGGAAACAAATAAATAAAACTTTGCCAATCAATATCAAATATGTAAAGGACACATGATATAAACATAACTTTTAAAAATGCTGAATATTGTAGAACTCTTGTTCTATAATTGTGGTAACCTTTCACATCTAATCAGGCGTTTTATACTTTCTTTCACTGGAATACAATAATATCCACTTGGCAAATATCTATGCTGTATTCTGTAGGAAGACATTTGGTCTTGGTCACGAGGTCAGTTAACTGCTTGGCCTAATAGAAAGCCCTACTTTTGAATATACCGTGTCAATAATGTTACATTATTCATGAACCCTACGATATGCACAATACATTTACTTACATGTTTTGCAAGCACCAGAGAGCAGAACACAAACATTTAAATACAGTATAAAGGAGGTGTAACTGGAATATTAGATGTCCAGACCAAAACCCTAAGCAGAATCATTGTTTCTTTTTTTTTTATGATAACTATGTACTGTAGAAGAGAGAGAACGAAAGGAGGAACGAGAGAACGAACAAAAGAAAGAAAGAACGAAAGAACGAACAAACGAGACTAATTCCAGAATGTCTCTATATAACATGTAGCTACAGTCCTGTTGGAAAAAAAAGAAAAATCACACCTTTTTGAATTCTATGGTTTTGCCATTCAGGACAGAATAAAAATCATCTCGTACTTAGCAGATCTTAGATACAACCTCAGCAAATGCAGCCGTAAATGAACGACACACAACATGTCTGAAAAACATATTACACCTTCAGATTCACTAGTTTGTAGATCCATCTTATTCAGCAATATCTTCAAGGAATCTTGTTCTTTATGACTATCAGTCTCTTATCGCTGTAGAGGAATTTTGGCTCGCTCTACTTTACAACGTTGCTTCAGTTCATTGAGGTTAGCATGCGTTTTATTTGTTTATGCACAGCTCTCTTAAGGTCCTGCCACAGCATTTCAGTCGGGTTGGGGTCTGGACTTTGACTGGCCATTGCAACACCTTGATTGTGTTCTTTTTCAGCCATTCTGTGGTAGATTTGCTGGTGTGCATGTGATGATTGTCCTGTTGCATGGAGAGAATACTCCAGAATTCTTTGGCAAGAAGAGGCCACACTGTAGAATGATGAGCTTGGAAATGGCCTTAGAACCCTTCCCAGAATGATCCCAACTGCTTCTCTGAGATCATCGCTGATGTGGTTCCTCATTGGCACTGTGTTAACACACAGACAAGCAAAGCACTAAAACTTCTGCTTTTACAGATGTGGTCACACTTGCTGAGGATCAATTAATCGAGGGCATTGAATTTGTAGTGCCTGGCTGCTACTTAGCCTGTTAATTCATATAGACGTAAACCTTATGTAAATGTGGACTTAGTCTTTCGCGAATGGTGTCTCCATTTCAACTGGATTTTTGTAAAAATAAATTGACAATGTGTTGTTTTTCATTTGAGGTTGTATTTACCTCATTTTAAGACCTTTTAAGGACCAGATCATATATTATGTCCTGATACTGTACATAAAACCATACAATTCTTGGTTTGCATCTTCTGTGCAGTAAACTAGTAGCCAAATACACACTATGTGACCCGGTCATCAAAGATCGACAATCTCTCGGGCGAATACCGCAGTAATGATTTATTATGATGCCCTGACCACTCACAAACCTTTCTGATGACTTTCTCTCAAAGCATGTGCCTGAGGGAGGGAAGACAAAATATGTACACTCTAAACGTCTTAACCAATACAGATATTAAAAATTCAAGAGTGAGCATTTTCGATGTTAAATGTCGTTTCCTCAGCTAAATGTGTTCAGCGGTGCGATTGCTACATGTGTTACAGGGTCATAATTTACATCATGGATTAGAGAAACGTGAAACTGTTGTTATTCAGATTCCAATGACACCATCACTGATCTTTCATCAACCCCTGTATTGTCCCCTGATATTTACTACAGAGAGAGCATGGCATCTAAGGGCTTTTTATCCAGTCAAACAAAAAAAGGATAAAAGCGATGACATCTTAGCATTATAGCCACAGCTGTAAAAAAAAAAAAAATAAATAAATAAATGGCACTCTGGCAGAGTTAGCTTTGTCTAGGAACACTTATGATCACATGAATGCGTTTTTTTTTTCCCTGACTATGTAATTTTCCTTACTAAAGCACTTTTTCAGCCTCTGCTGGCACAAGCTGGATTTCTGTCCCTTCGAACACTATAAATCCAAAATATGCTTCGCATTAGTGCCTCTATCTTTCCCTGACTGTAATATGGCCCTGTGTAGAAGATCTAAAAGTGGTGCCCATTAGCTTTGACAACATTCCAGTCACCTCTAATATCCCATTACAATATCATTATAGCCATCACAGCTTCCCCCCAGGACTCTCTGGGTTCATGCCTTCAGTCTGCAATGCGAATACTAATAATGTCATCCAGTCGGGGCGATCTGTGAAGGCATGTCTCTTTGCTTAGCCTAGTCTTTGATGGCCCCCCTCCGTGCGCTCACCTGGACCCCTCGTGTTATAGGACACAGGGAGCCAGTGTCCCTTTGCTCTCCTCGAGCATCTGTCACACGCAATGGACTTCCCCCAACTGGACTTCTTTATAGCTCATACTCCATGTTTGGGTTATTAGCGCAGCATTCCCATTAGGGCCTTCAGCATCATGCTACGCAGTGCCTTTGATTTCTAATTACACATTAATTTCACGCTACAGAAGCAGTGCTGCATCTGGGCACCGTGAAGCCATTCATGCTGCTATATTCATTACAGGGTAGCAGGGAAAAAATTTGGATCTTAGCTTGAATGGCTCCTAAAACACAATCGGATCTCCATCTAGGTCATAGTTTCAAGAAAAAAAACAAGAAAAAAAACAAATACAGTTGTAATAAGCTGCACGCTTATTCAATAAAGATATGGAAATATTGTGTTGAGCAAAACGCTAGTCACGGAAGATTACAATACGTTTCAATCAGTCATAAAATAAGCCCAAAAACAAAGCCGTAGCTTACAAATCTAATAAACACATCAAGTTGTAATATAATAAGCACTTCAAGCAAAGTGGAGTACTTAAGGAAAAAAAAATAAAAAAATCTGCATTCGAGTGGTTTTTGTATCCTGGCAAAAGCCACAAAGACAAATATGTGTACACCTTAGTTAGCAAGCTGTTAAGCTGTACAGCACATTTGGTGGCTGTAGATAACCGTGTGAGTGGGAGGAGATTTAAGAAACGCAGTGCAATAGAAACAGAAAATAGAAGCAGTTTGAAAACTGATGGTGCTGTATGAAGGTGTTCCAAGGAAAGAAACCCTGTAAAGAACAACAAAAATCAAAAGCAGGCCTGAGGAGATGCAAACACCCAGAGGAACTCTATCAGATTTGATGGGCTATTAAGAATGTTTATAGGTAAATAGCTGAAACCGATACAGCACAATAGTTATGAGAATGCACAGCATAGCAAGACAGTAATACGATTACTAGTGAAAGGTGTGAAAATGTGTGTGAAATGGCTTGAGTGGGCAACCAGCACAGAAAGATTTGTTTACATGTAGTTTAGCATATTGCATGCGAAGCTCTGTGGCACATGCTTTAATTACACTGATGGTATACTTTGAGCGATTAAAAAAAATGGAAGAACGGAAGCTGAAAAACAGTTCATGTGAAAAGAAGAAAACAGGAACTGAAGGTGCTTTTTCTTTCTTTGCTTATTATAAGCACTATGTGGATTCTAAGTTGCTAAGTTAATAGCATGCTTCCATTTTATTTCCACTGCTGCTTCCAATTAGCCACAGTACAGATGGAACAGCATGGTGCTGAAAAATGGAATGGTAGCCATGTTGGTTCAGGATTCCTTTCACCCCAAATAAGTCTTAATATTGAGTAATCAATTAAATTGGCACAAATGAAATTGATTGAATAAAATTTAATAAATGGGAAAATTACATTAGATAATTAACATGTGTTAAACCCAATTTGGGTAGTATGTGTTTTGTGTGTGTTTTACATGGCGGACTTCGGTGCTTGGTTTTACACTTGGCGCACCAGTAAAACTAATGTTTCAAAAATTATTTTCCGGTGGAGTTGATTTATTTATTTTAATATCTGAGTAAAGTAAGCAATTACAGGCTGCTCCAACTTGCATGAATTTTATCACAGCAATTCATAATGTCAGTACTAGTAGTGTGTATGGTCTCCGTATGCCTGTATGCATGTCCTGTAGAGCTTCAAACCTAGATCAGGGCATCAATAAACTCCGATACCTAATCCCCCCAGAGGCTGTCAATTGGATTCAATTGACATGACCACATGAGACCAGGCATTTTCATGCACCAGTAGGAACCCCTGCTCCACTACACCAGCATAATGTCTGACGATGGCTCTGAGGAATTCCTGCCAGTATCTAACAGCAGTAAGGGTACCACTGGCTAGTATGTGGAGGTCTAAACAACCCTCAAAGGATAATCATCCCCAGACTATCAAAAAACAGTCATGATATATCCATGATATCTGAAGACTCTTTCACTTTAGTCATGTGCTCGATGTTAACTTGTTCTCATCATTGAAGAAAAGAGGGTACCAATAGAAGACCTGCTAATTCTGGTAACAAATGGCACTCAAACTGCATGGTATTGGGCTGATAGTACAGGGTTCGCTGTATGCTGTTGGGCCCTCAATTGTGATTTTGTTGGGACAAAGGAGCTAATACTGGTCCTGCTGCTGGATTGCTGCCCTTCTACGACCATGTCCAGTTTTCCATGTAACAGCCCATCTTCTGGTATCGCTTCTATGCTCCTGAAACTATGCTGGGCAACACAACAAACCTACTTTCGATGACACATATGGTTGTGCCATCCTGGACTATCTGCGCAACCTAACTGAGTAATAGGTAGGGTTGCAAAATTACAAGAATTTTCAAGATTGCCAACTTTCCATAGGAATTAGTGGGAATTAACAAAAATTCATTTTGTAATAAACTGGAAATCTTGGTTAAAAACAAATAGATTTAATGCCATTTCAGTTGACTTTCTACCCTGCACGCTCATCAAGCACATGCACACAGTGCACTTACTGCAGGCCAACTGAGGCCACACCCCCTACATGCACTATGCATTCCTCCATAACACATTTCTTGAATCCTGCACACAAAATAATGTCACAGAATTATGTAAATGACATAAATATTACATACATTTATGTTTAAAACTGTATTAGTTTGCATGCATGTCAGCTTATGACCAAACGAAACGTTTATATCTGTATATGATACAGTTTATATACATTTCCCCAAATTTCTAATCAATTCCCATCAATTGCCATTTACTCCAACTTGGAAAATTTCCAAAATCGAAATGCCTTTGCAACCCTAGTTATAGGTACTGCCTTAAGCTTTAAGGAGTGAGAAGGACCCTAACAAACACAAAACTAGAGACAAATCAGTCAGGAAGGATAAGGACAGAGCAATTGTCTGTGACCATCACCTGCGAAACCAATCCATTTTTGGACGCGGTCATGTTGTTCCCTCTCCAGTGCACCTGTTGTCACTTTCATTTGCACCAAAGCAGGTGAAATTGATTCAATTGTTCACTTACGTGTCCTGAACAGACTGATATATCCCTGAAATTGACTTCTTGTTATGATTGTGTTTTTTGAGCGGTGTATGCATACAGTTTGTTGAAATGATAATTTCACCATTATTGACTGAATTAAAGCTAAAAAGGTCGTTAGGCATTTAGGGAAATTAATTAATGAGGGTTTAGATGAGAAAGCCAGGCTATATAAGCTATATGATAAGCCTTAGATTTAAGTGTATAATCAGGAAAAAAAAATTAAATACAATAAATAACTGTATAGGCATCATGAACCATCTGAACAAGCCAATACGGTGATTGTGCCATGCAATAAAAAAAACCTTACACGATTCTTTCCTGTGAGTGACATCCAAATGACAAGCGTGACTCGTTTCAATTGAAATATTGCTTAGCCTAGACATACACGTGGTGGCTGAGGGGATGGATTAGGCAGTCTCAATCTGAAGTACTTCTCAGTTTGTCATGGCTCATATGTGTGTTTTGGAGCCTCACTCTCTAAATCACCTTGAAAGATAAAGAGACGGAGAAAGTAGCACAAGGCCAGACGCACGGCCTTCTGTTGACGAGGACCACAGCTTGCAAGAACCTATGCAGTCTGGCCCCCCGCTGCAGCAAACCTGTTCCTGAAGGACATGCGAGATGAACAGCATTTCGTTCCCGAGAATTTGAGCACCTGACCACCTGGGCTCAGTCCAGAGACTTTATTCTTTGTTATTGTTGGGGGGTGAGCCAAATTGTTACATGGAAAAGTGTAAAGTCATGAATGGGATCACGTATGGGTAAGACTTCCTGCAAAATATCAGGCATTGCTACATTGCTAGTTAATGAAATTTCTACATATTGCATTGTACAAGTGACTCAGGCTTAGTGCTGCTATAAAACCGTTCTGTTCTGTTCTGTTCTGTTCTGTTCTGTTTTCTCTCTCTCTCTCTCTCTCTCTCTCTCTCTCTCTCTCTCTCTCTCTCTCTCTCTCTCTCTCTCTCTCTCTCTCTCTCTCTCTCTCTCTCTCTCTCTCTCTCTCTCTCTCTCTCTCTCTCTCTCTCTCTCTCTCTCTCTCTCTCTCTCTCTCTCTCTCTCTCTCTCTCTCTCTCTCTCTCTCTGCCTCTCTGCCTCTCTGCCTCTCACTCCCGCCCCCTCTCCCTCGCTCAGTTTAGCTCTGCCTCAATCCTCGGAGCTGTGTTTGAGAGAGGGAGGGCTCTGGGACTCAGATTCAGTTTCGTCAACTGTTGATGTCTCATCCGTGTTATAAAAAAAGGCACGATTTTGCCTTAGGATAACAATAATAAAAACAAAATTTGAGTATGGAAGAAGAATAAAAACTCAGTAGACAGCGTTGTTTTCTGCACTGATGATGGTTGTGTCTCACTGAAGTCTTCAGTGATATTCATTTTATAATAGCGGAGAATTAGCTGTAACAGTGGAAAAGAAAAACTTTTGTCGAACAGTGGACCGCGTCCTCGCTACAACTAGCCAGGATTTTTAGATACATTAGTGCTGAGTCAAATAAAAAAAAGGATCTACACTTTGTTACACATTAAAACCTGCTCATTGCAAAGTTGTGAGAGAATTTCTGTCATGCATCTTTTACAAACAGTTTTATAATCCAATGTACATCATGAGATGATCTCGTTGTTATATCATAGCAACAACGAACCTACGTGCAGGTGAATAATGTAGTCCGTTTTATAATTAGCATTGTAAAAGTTTAGAAAAACTTAGAAAAAATGAGCTTTCACCGCTCATGTGATTAAATATAGAAATATTTATTGCATACCTCTAAATAGTCACAGCTTGAGAAAGAAGATTGCCATAATGTCCTTTTGTGTTGATATAATAAATAAATAAATAAATAAATAAATAAATAAATAAATAAATAAATAAATATTCAACAAAGCTTGGCAAGTAAAATCTATTTTTATAAATTCTTCCCACACTGATCTCTTCATGATTAATTACACTGTGTGCATGTGGCCATGACTCTTTCCTACTTATTTTAATTAAGCAAAACTGTATTTTACTGTAGATTTAGTTACAGTAAAGTGACACTGGGGGGAAAAATCGAACAGATCTACCGTATGCTAAGTTAATATCAATTATTAAATTGAAAAATATCAATTACATCACAGTATTTTGGTTCGGTCTGATCGTATAGTCCCAGAGTCACAATGCATCCTTAAAAGTATACAGAATAAATTTTGAATTAAATTCATTATTTTCCTCAAAATTCTACAAACATTAACCTCATAATGACAATGTGAAAGAAGCTTGTTTGAAATATTTAACATAAGTATTCACTATGAGTATGATGCTACAAGTTTGGCACAACTATTTTTGGGCAGTTTCTCCCCATTCTTCTTTGCAGAACCTCTCAAGCTCAGGTTGGATGTGGAGCGTCGGCGCATACATACATACATACACACATACACACACACACACACACAGGTGTGAAAAAGTGTTTTGTCTTGATTTCTTGGTTTTTTGAATGTTTGTCACACTTTAATGTTTCAGATCATCAAACTAATTTAAATATTAGTAAAAGATAACAAGTGAACACAACATGCAGTTTTTAAATTAAGGTTTTTATTATTGAAGAAAAATCCAAATCTGTGGCCCTGTGTAAAAAAGTGTTTGCCCCCCTGTTAAAACTGTGGTTTATCACACTAGAGTTAAATTTCTCTAGCCACACCCAGGCCTGATTACTGCCACCCCTGTTCGCAATAAAGAAACCTCTTAAATAGGACCTGCCTGACAAAGTGAAATAGACCAAAAGATCCTCAAAAGCTAGACATCATGCCGAGATCAAAACACAGTGAGCCATTATTCACAAATGGCAAAAACATAGAACAGTGGAGAACCTTCCCAGGAGTGGCCGGCCGACCAAAATGACCCCAAGAGCACAGTAACGACTCATCCAAGAGGTCACAAAAGACCCCACTACAACATCTAAAGAACTGCAGGCCCCACTTACCTTAGTTAAGGTCAGTGTTCCTGACTCTACCATAAGAAAGCGACTGGGCAAAAATGGTCCAAGTACCAAGACGAAAACCGCTGCTGAGCAAAAAAATACAAAGGCTCGTCTCAGTTTTGCCAGAAAACATCTTGATAATTGGAAAAAATACTTCCAAACATCTTTTGGGAAAATACTCTGTGGACTGACGAGACAAAAGTTGAACTTTTTGGAAGGTGTGTCCCATTATGTCTGGCGAAAAAGTAATGACGCATTTCAGAAAATGAACATCATACCAACAGTAAAATATGGTGGTGGTAGTGTGATGGTCTGGGGCTGTTTTGCTGCAGGACCTGGAAGACTTGCTGTGATAAATGGAACCATGAATTCTGCTGTTCTACCAAAAAATCCTGAAGGAGAATATCTGACCATCTGTTCTTGACCTCAAGCTGAAGCGAAATTGGTTTCTGCAGCAGGACAATGATCCAAAACACACCAGCAAGTCCACCTCTGAATGCCTGAAGATAAACAAAATGAAGACTTTGGAGTGGCCTAGTCAAAGTCCTGACCTGAATCCTATTGAGATGCTGTGGCATGACCTTAAAAAGGTGGTTCATGTTTGAAAAACCCTCCAATGTGGCTAAATTACAACAATTCTGCACAGATGAGTGACCAAAATTCCTCCACAGCGCTGTAACAGACTGAATGCAAGATATCGCAAACGCTAGATTGCAGTTGTTGCTGCTAAGGGCGGCCCAACCAGTTATTAGGTTTAGGGGGCAAACACTTTTTCACACCAGGCTATGTAGTTTTGGATTTTAGTTTTCCCTCAATAATAAAACCTTCATTTAAAAACTGTTGTGTTCACTTGTGTTCACTTTTACTAATATTCAAATTGGTTTGATGATCTAAAACATTAAAGTGGGACAAACATGCAAAAACATAAGACCACTGTAAAAAAATAATATGAAATATGCAAGATGATATTCTGCTCCTATCACCCAATCCTAGCTGTCACAAAACCCACTGCACAAAAAAAAAAATGAATGCTGATAAGAAACAAGGAAAGGAAACAGAAATTGACTCGCAAACTGCTGGCCAGATTTGAGAGATGCCGAGAAGGTACATTAGGCTGCATAACGCTAATCATAAAACACTTTGGGAAGATATACAGTGGACGCGTAATTCAAAGCAGTTTTAAAGATACAAAGCAAGGTCATTCATACGTCTTGCTGACGAGGTAAAACCACCTGCTCCAGAGGGAGCTTAATAGCTTTTTTGTGTAGTTACTCAAAAGTAGATTAAAAAAACGTCTTCAAGTTGGGGTTCTAACAAAAATCGTTTTTCTAAGATTATTTTTTTTTTTTTTTTAAGAATGAACATATTTTTATCTCTAAAGCGTTTTCCTCGGAAAATGTCCAAATCTGTTCCGCACACAAAATCTCATATTGGGGGAAACCTAAAAGATTTCAATATAAGATATTAGACAGACACAATATTTAACTGTTGTTGTCTCTCTGGTGGCAAAAAAAAACAACAAAAAAAAACCACGAAAACTGAAACTGAATGCAAGAGCGATCACCTGACACCCGGGATAAAATATGACGGTGAATCAGTGATGCTTTGGGGCTGTTGGTTCAAGTGCTCTCGTGAGTCCTGATGGCATCATTAATTCTGCCATGGACCAAGACATTTTAGCAGAAAAGCCTCTGCAAGGAGGTTAATATTTGCCTGAAAATTGATCTTTTAGATAATGACACCGAAATAAAGACAATGACCTCAAAACTGAAAAAGTGGAAGGACAGATAATTGATCTCCGTCATCTCGGTACTGAAATCCTGTAGATCATTTTGTATCTATACAGACTTTATTCATCAACAGGAAGAGCCTATCAACAAATGAAACAAATGGTGCTGGTGCAAATGTATTAGTGGTGATGAGGCGTTTGCAAACACTTTGTAGTTAACTGTCCACATACCTCCTGCCATGACAGTCTTTATTAATGATGTTACAAAAGAATACTCTATTTTTCAAGCATATGTTGCATTATTTATTAAGCCTTCATCAGGGGCAGGGAAGATTCTGATCACGGCACTGCTGCTAAATGGGACGCTTTAAATCTGGACTCTGGTCAATATCTCAATCATATCCAAACAGATCTCTTTCTGTCTTGTTTTATAGAACATAATTATACTTTATAGTTATACATGTATTTATTCTTGTTATTCATATATATATATATATATATATATATATATATATATATATATATATATATATATATATATATATATATATATATATATATATTTATTTACATTTTTTTTTATTTAACATTCTATTTCTGACCGATTGTTTATTACTATCATAAAGCGGACTTCGTTCTCTTTTTGTGAACATGTGCCATGGTCAAAAATCTGCTAGTCACACTATAAACCAGAACCGTAGTAGGACAGCTTCTAAAAATTGTACAAATAATTAAAAGGTCAGGAAAAGATAGAGAATTTTCTAGGCTAATTTCCATGGCGATATAATTTCCGGGACGTCCACAGGGGACACGGCTGGCGTCATTACGAGGAAAAGCCGGCTGTCAGGAATGAGACCCAGTTTTGTAAGGACTCAGCATTCGAGAACATATTTATTAACACGCTTAACTAACACTGTATTAATGTGGGATTACTGAAAAGAAAAAACAGCACATAACCGTACAAATAATGATAATTAGCTGTCAACAATCATTTTATTTATGACAGTTTTCATCAGGAAACTGAAGTGGATTTAACAATCTCGGAGGCTTATTCAATTAAGTTGATTACAATCTGCTCCAATGGGTTGGAAACTCAACCTAAAAATTCATCATCAGGAACACTGGGGTACAAACTCCACAGTGACACTTGAGACTCAATCTGCTGCAATTCGAATCAGGCTTCACTGCTATAGCATATGTTTACACTCTGTTTTGAATTTAATATACACACAATATTGCCAAAAGTATTGGGTCACCTGACCTTTCCTGCTATATGTGGTTCTTTTCCAAACTGTTACCACAAAGCTGGAGGCACTCAATTGTACTGGACGTCTTCAGATGCGCTATAATAAAATTTTGCATTCACTCCAGCATGTTGATGCCCCTGTACACAAAGTGAGCTCCTTGAAGATCTGGTTTAAATGCTTTGGAGAGGAAGATCTTGAGTGGCCTGCTATAGAGCTCTGATCTCATCCTTACTGAACACCTTTGGGATGAATTGAAACGCTGACTGCATCCCAGGCCTCCTCACCTACATCAGTACCTGCCTTTTGTAATGTGCTTGTGGCTGAAGAACACAAATACCCATAAGCACATTCCAAAATCTAGTGGAAGAGTGGAGGGAATTATAAGAGTAAATTGGGACTAAATATGAAATATTTCAGATCCCAGTGTATTAAAATTCAAAGCGTGTGAAGCCTAACACGAAAATAAGCAGTATTTGTGTTCCTTGATCGAGGCCTTCTCTTTTGAATTCGTTAAACCATCTCTGTGATCGGTGCATGGGAGTTAAACTGTTATTGCGATATTTCATAGAAGTGATCACATCTAATTCTTTCCCCCGATCTGACAGCGAGGAGAACGGAGGGGAGGAGACGAGAGAAGAAAAAGAAATGAACAGAGGGTAAAGCAGGTTGAGAGGAGAGGAGAATATTAACAAGAGGTGAGACAGAGGAGGAGGAGAAAAGCACCTGTTGTTCTCTCTCCGCTCCTTGGCAGTGTTCGGGTCTAAAGGCAGATCCATGGGGGACGGCAGCAGGTTCAGACAGGAGGCAAGAGATTGGCTGGAGTCCTCCTGAGAAGCTGAAAGAAAAAAAACAAAAAAAAAAACAGCAATTGTTGACTATGAAAGAGATTAAATATGACAACCCCTTTATATAATGTAATGAATAGCTGAACCTTTGCATATTTACTTGAATGAGAAATCGGCAAGAAAAATAATTGCCAATTGGGTTTCTAATGAATTCTGTTGATTTTTCTTTTCTTTTTTTTTTTTTTCTTTTTTTTTTTAGAATTTATTAGATGCAAATCTACACCAAAACTTTAGTATAAACCAAAATACTAAAAAAAATTAAAAAAAAAAAATACCCAAAATTAAGATGCAATTTCTACATTAGGTTTGATGATGACAATAAATGGATTATTTCCTTTGACAAATATTAAAATGCTGTCTTATTCATTCTTATGAATTTGAAACAATAGACGCGACTCGTAAAATAAAAACGGTACCTGCAAGCAATTCAACCACTAGAGTATCATGTACATGACTTACATAATTACTTTTATGAGATGAAGGGTAATCATCGGAGACATCAGTATGAAGCTTAAAAGTGCTAAAACGACGTACCATGTCGATGTCTCTGGTCATCCGAGAGTTCCAGGTCGAGCATTAGGTCATCCTCGTCCAGCTCGGAAGAACCAAGATTGTTTAAAAAGTCCTGTGAGGAAGAGAAGCCATTGCATCAGTGTGTATAATGAATGCATACTTCAAAGTTCGGGGAGGTTTTGTTGTTTACATTTCAAAATAGTTTGTACTTGTTTGGTTACGCTTTTCTACGCCTTAACAGCAGCGCCAATCCTGTCATGTAAGCGTGCCACCAGTGTGCTGAGATAGTTCCTGCGAATTTGAATGCCCGTGGGTGTGCAATGCAGATGGAGTTTACTGGATAGCGTGTTTGGATGGAGCTCTGGTGATTTCGCAAGCATTTTTTTTTCGCATGAATTCACATAAAGAGTTGATTTATTTATGTCCAACAGAGTTCCATCCTCAAATTTAGAAGTGTTAAGGTTGTATTTAACATCAAGGTCTGATCAATCTGTATATATTTTACAGGACACAGCGATGTACTGTTATTAGTAGATGCAGCTCCACTCCACTCCACTCCACGTTTATCCTCCAAACTGATTTACAAGCTCAATTTCTAAATTTCAAGCAGTGTGCCAGTGGGATTTCACTAAAGACTACTCATCAAGAGGATTTATCAGTTCTATTATGATAACACAAGTCATCATCCCGGAACAGATGAAGGACGAGTAGAGACATGTCTTCAGGAAAATCAAATCCTACTAGTGAATCAAAAGGACCCGAAATCGTTTAAAGCTTTAACAAAAAGCACGTCTTTTCTTCTGTCAGCTCACGGTGGTACAATACACTGAAACAACATTGTACTGCCTGATCAATTTATTCCAATTAAAACTAGACATGATGAAGCCTTTGCACAGAGGCACACTGCCATCTTGTGGCCAGTATCAAGAACATATGAGAACAGAGAACCGCATTCTTAAGGGATAAAAGCGCCTGAAAAAAAGAAAAAGAAGACAAGCCAAGTTCATGTAAAGCAAACGATTACAACAGTACAAAGAATAACTAGGTGAACACATCCAGCGCTGCTCTATCACCCGTGAAATAATGCATCACATCAAGGTGAGGCGATAAACTGTAAGGAATTGTAAAAAAAAAAAAAAAACTCATTTGAAAAATGTCAACATTCTCTTCGAATGGCACAGGTTTTATTTATATTATCCCGAGACATAATTAACAATGTTTAACACCCACACAGGAATACATCTGCCTCTGATTCATCTACAGCAGCAAGCATCCTGTCTCAACACTCTCATGTTAACATTGATCTCTGAGAAGCATTTAAGGGGTGGCGGAGATGTGACATTTGGTGTGACTCACTCTTCCTTTCACACACACACACACACACACACACACACACACACACACACACATACACACACAGATTGATTTTCCCATCCTCTCATGCCACTGCCAGGAGAAAACTTTGTTTACTCGTTAAGGCTGACTCCTGCAGCTCTTGGTAAAGACGCTTAAAGCGTTCGACGGCAACTGAAACAATTTTCTGCTGCCTGATGTTTCGACACAGCCCTGTGAGAAAGTAAAATGTGAACATCAACATCTGGCTGTAAAAAATAAATAAATAAAAACGACACCCAATCGTGGGCCAATCGAAGACAAAAAGTTGTCGAAGGACATCAGGGACAAGATTGTAGACCCACACAAGGCTTGAATGTTCAGATCAGAGAAAGTTTGGGAGAAGGACATGTGGTCAGATGAGACCTAAATTGAGCTCTTTGGCATCAACTCGACTCGCGGGGTGTGGAGGGAGAGAAATGCTGAATATGACCCCATGAACATCATCCGCACTGTCAAACATTGAGGAGGAAATTGTTCTTTGGGGCTGTTCCTTTGCTAAGGGTACAGGAAGACTTTACCACATGAACAGGGTCATGCACTGTAGTATCTTGGATGAGAACCTCCTGGCCTCAGCCAGAACAATGAAGATGGGTCGTGGACGTGTCTTCCAGCATGACAATGATCAAAAACACGGCCAAGGCAACAATCTGATGGTCTTGTAGCCCATTCCAGCCTTGTGCAGGTCTACAATCCTCTACAATAGCTCTTTGGTATTGCCATTGGTGGTGTAGAGGTTTTAATGGAAGAGGTTGATTCTGTGACGTGTTCTTTTTTTAAAGGGACAGAACTAATATGAGTGTGTGGGAGTTAGAATTCTTGCTGGTTGGCACGGGATCAAATATTTATTTCACTCAGTCAAATACAAATTAATTTATAACCTTTCTTTCTTCTTTTTTTATATTCTTTCTTTCTCTGTTAAAATAAACCTACCATAAAACTAACTGTTCATTTCTTTGTAAGGGAGTAAACGCACAAAATCAGCAGGGGATCAAATAATTATTTCCCCCGCTGTAGCAGTGATACATATTAGAGTCAAGCTGCTTCGTATCAAAACAACTTTACAGCTCAGACAACACTATAACCCTCGCAGCAAAGCCATGACCAGATACAGTAGGTTTTTATTCCACGGTCCAGGAAAAACTTATTACTGATCGGACTGATCTTGGCTTGTCCTAGGCCAGGCAGATGTTGGACACTCTATCCAATCCGAGTGCATTTTACTCTAAAATAAAGGGGAGTCTCGTGACTCATAATGGGTGAGCAATGATTAGTGTTACACTGGCTTGGTATAAGGGTGTCCATATTGAGCAAACAGATGGGCTGGCCAGGATAGATGCTACTTTTGCTCATTTCGAAGATTCATTAGACCCTGAAGAGGCGGGGAATCTGCATCATCTACGATCTATCAAAAAGCGAAATGTGGGCGAAGTGTTTTCTACACACTTTTGAGCAGTCTAATGAGGACATTATAGCTAATAATACATTTTAACTTAAATAAAGCTGCATTGTGTAGCGGCTAAAGCAAGAAAAACCACGCTAGTACTATAAACTCGCTTTTTACAGTGCCGAGATTCGTTCTTTAAAACCTTGCACTACTGCGATTTCTAACTAGAGCTCTACAAGAATGGCGTAAGTATGTACATTAATTACCTTTTAAAAAACCTAAGTGACAGAAAAGATGTGCTCAAGTACTGTACAGCATCCGGTGTTTAAAAGCTTGTCATCTATTTACAGCACAAATGTAAGTAAAAGGAAGTGCAAGGCTGAGAAATTTCTAGCAAATCAGCTAATGAAAATCTGTACGAATGGCTTTCGTCTTGGGTAGTGCAATCAAGCTGATGCAGCAAGGTTCTTGAAAATCTTACTAAAAAACCAACCAGCTTTAAAAAAAAAAAAGAAAAGGGAGCTCCATAAAGCAAATCTTCAGGAATCTAAGCATGGATCAAACATTTAGTCTAGAGAAAACCGAAAATGCATCATTCTGTGATTTGTTCATTACATCTTGGTAATACCAACCCTGCTCTTTCGACAAACCTCATTAAAAAAAAACCCTCAAAGCTGCTGAACACAATAAGATCTCTGCAGTTGTGGAGGAAAAATCGGTCATACTGCTAATCTCTGTTGCTTAAAACCAAAATTAAAAGGTGTTAACTCTCTTTCGAGAATACTTTATTTATCCTATAGAGAAATTGATTAATTGAATGAATTGAATGTAATTTTACGCTATATATTATTGTATATCCGCTAACCATATACTTGCAGATAATAAATGTTTTATGACTTTGTCTAAGTTTAGAAGCTTAAACTCTTCAGGGTGCAAGTTTAGTAATTAAATCCAGTCGACAGGACTGCATAATGCGCTGTCTCAGGATTAGGCTGAAGCTGGGCTGTCACAAGCTATTAGGAAAAAACACAATTCTGTGGAACGGCTTATTTGAAGGAGCCGGACAGGTCACTCCATCCTCAGCGTGTTCCAGGAACAAAAGCAAGAATGTCATGTTCCCACTAATTCAAGTGCAGTTGTAGTAATTAAGGCTCACACGCATACCTGTGACATTTATGCATCTCTGACAGTCGCATGCAGAAACAGAAAAATGTCATTTCAATTGTAATGAAAACTTTTTTTTTCTTTTCTCTTGGAAATTATTTATTAAAATGTGTGGGCCATAATGTAGCCAGAGAAGCTGCCTGGTACAAACTAGTCTACCGAATGTGTGCATACATATTGAGTATAGACTTAATATTCACTCTATTGTGGAGTATGCAAATCTACTTTTATGTACAGGACAAAAATATCTTTACATTTACACAACATTACATTACACCGATCAGGCATAACATTATAATGGGCACGGGCACACTGACTGGTCTGTGGCTACGCATCCTCATACGCAACAAACTCAAAACCAGCTTTAACATGTTCAGCAGTTTGAGCTACAGTAGCTCATCTGTTTACCACTTTTGCTTTCTTGGACCACTTTATTAGATAGATACTGACCACTGCAGACCGAGAACAGCCCACAAGAGCTGCAGATTTAGGGATGCTCTGACCCAGTCGTCTAGCCATCACAATTTGTGTCAGTGATCATGGGTGTGACTGGTTGGGTGAGAGGAAGGACACAAATGCAGGATGCACACAGGGGTACAGAGAAAACAGGCTTTAATTAAAAGGCAACTGGGCGATGGGGTAAGGCAAAAGACACAGTCCAAAAACAGTCCAGGGTCAAAAACACAGGCAAACAGGTTGATGCAGAGAAGACAAAACCAAAAACAGTTCAACATTCAGAGAGCCGGCAAACAAAGCAACTTAGGCAGAGCAAAAACAAAAAACGAAAAACGGTCCAGAGGCCAAACCAGAAGCAGAGCAGAACAGGGGTCAGGAACAGGATCAGAAACAGGATCAGGATCCAGAGCAGGCAGGGTGGCAAAAATTATCTCAGAGGCTAGAGAGCCATTAAAATAATCTGGCCCCAAGATAAAGTCTTGGGTGTCCTTAAATACCGGGAGGCATGGGGAAAAACGGCAAGATGGCCGCCGACCCGGAAGTGCGCAGCGCTGAACCAGAAGACCCTGACAATTTGGCTCTTGTCAAACTCGCTCAAATCCTTACGCTTGCCCATTTTTTCTGCTTCGAACACGTCAACTTTGAGAACAAAATGTTCACTTGTTGCCTAATAGATCCCCCACCCACTAACAGGTGCCATGATGAACAGATAATCAGTGTAATTCAGGTCACCTGTCAGTGGTCATAATGTTATGCGTGCACGACAAATGCATGCCGAAGACATTTCCTATACATTTTCAGAATCTTTAGAGGTCACGGAAGATCTGGTCAGGAAATTCTGTTTCAGCGTGTACGGCTGTCAAAGACCTTGGTGTGATTATTGACCCGAGTCTTTCCTTTGAGTCTCACGTGAATAATATCACCAGGATCGCCTTATTTCACCTTAGAAATATTGCTAAAATTAGAAATATGTCGTCGTTACAGGATGCAGAAAAACTAGTTCATGCTTTTGTTACTTCTAGATTAGATTTACTGTAACGCTTTACTGTCTGGGTGTGCGAGTAAGTGCATAAAAAAGCTTCAGTTAGTTCAGAATGTAGCAGGAAGAGTTCTCACTAGATCTAAGAAATATGACCACATCACCCCTGTTTTAATCAATCTACACTGGCTCCCAATTAAATCTCGCATTGATTATAAAACACTACTACTGACGTATAAAGCACCTAACGGTCTCGCACCGCAGTATCTGAGTGAACTTCTGTACCAGTATGATCCTCCACGCCTACTTAGATCAAAAGGTGCAGGCTATCTGTTGGTTCATCAAATAATGAAGACTACAGCAGGGGGCAGATCTTTCTCTTATAAAGCCCCACAGTTATGGAACAACCTTCCAACCAGTGTTCCAAACAGTCTTAGTGTTCAAGTCGAGGTTGAAAACTTATTTATTTAGTCAAGTCTTTTATCAGTGGATTTTTCTTAGGTAAAGGCTCAGATCTGGAGGGAGCATGGATATAGAGTGTTTGGTGAACTGGTATATTTGTATGCTGTCGTCCCCTCACATTCACACGTTCACTCGGGTTTGTTGACGGTGGTGTGGTGGGTCGTCTCTTATCCCAGAGATCCCTCATGTCGGTGTTACCTTCTGGTTCTCCCTTTTAGTTATGCTGCCATAGCGAGTCTTGCCGGAGTCCAAACTGCACAGTGACATTAACTTTCATACACCAATAGGGACATTTAATAATCCATATCTATCTCTCTCTCTCTCTCTCTCTCTCTGTCGAGTTAAACATGCTCCTGAGGCTCCAGTGACCACTGTTCCTGCCCCTCTCCCCTCCGTGGATCTTCACACTTCTGTGCAGCTTGGGACGGTCTCTCATCAACACCTTGGGTGGTTCCATGAAATTCCGGAGTAGAACGGGCGCTTTGCGGATGGATTGGACTGTAGTTAATGTCAACAGTCTGCTACACTGACTCAGGAATACAGTTCGCTTCTGATCGGCATCACTGCACCCCGCAACATTGTATATCTACTTCAAATGGACATTTGGTGCAACCCAGATGAGGATGGGTTCCCTCTTGAGTCTGGTTCCTCTCAAGGTTTCTTCCTTATGCCATCTCAGGGAGTTTTTCCTTGCCACAGTTGCTCATCAGGGACAAACTTACTTACAAAGAACATATTTGCGTTTAATCACCACATTATCTGTGTAAAGCTGCTTTGAGACAACGTTCATTGTTAAAAGTGCTATACAAATAAAAATGAATTGAATTGAATTGAATTGAATTGAATTGAAATGCGTGAGGACGATTGCTGGAATAATTTATCCACCGTCCACTGCAAGTAAAATAATAATGACATAGTTGATTGTACAACAACCTTTACAACAGTTTTTACAACACAAACATACCATGGTAAAGGTACTTATTATTACTGCATTTAAGTAGATTTTGCAAAAAAAAAAAAATCATGCAGTTCCTTGCAACTTTCAAATAAATACATGAACTGCATTAAATGAAAATCTGATGCAAGAACATTACTTTTACGTTCGGATATGTGAGTACATTATTTAACTATTTACAATAAATAAATAGCAGTGTGATAAATTAGGGTCCATATGTACAAGGATGAGGGTAAATAATGTACAGTAGGTAATAATATATGTATATATAGTAATATGCAATAATCTGTGCAAAGATTGTGCATAGATTTCGGGAGATACGTTTTCAAATGACGATCTAGTTATGTACAAGTATGAATTTTGCATGATATACAGTATATACAGTATAAATATGGGTTGAATATACAGTAGTGTGGTGATTGCGATTATGGATGGTGGAAAAATGCATTGTGGATAAGCAGTGCAAAGATTTTAAGAATAATGAAATATCCGCTAAATACAACTATTCTAGATCATAGGTTCTGGTTTAATTCCTTATATTTCTCATCGACAAAGAATAAAACACGTACCCCACAGAACCAAGGAATAGCATATGCAATAGTTTTGCAGCGCTTTGTTGCCATGAGAACGTTCACAAGTACGTTTTGTTTGTTTGTTCAGGATATAGTCAGATATGAGAAACCGATAGCTATGGATGTTTTCACCCAGTGAATGTCGTGCGGGCGGTTCGAAAGAATTGATCGAGTTAAGCTAAGCGTAGCTTAGAATGAAAGGAATCAAGCCAGGCCTAATGAAATACAGTGTCTGGTTGTCATTGTTGCATTTTCTCTCTACTTTTGTTTAAACTATCACCAAATCCTTAGCTGCTTGTGTTTATTGACATCTCATCCATTCCACTAAAAAAAAAAAAGGCATGTTCAAGTATAAAAATGTTCAGCATGATTAGCAATAAAAAGCCTTTTGTGGGGATAAACATTCAGCTCAGGAAGCCAATAATGAGGACATGAATAAAACCTTAATAGCACAATAAAACTTGCTCATTTTCCAAGTGGAAAATAAACACTTAATAAAACCTCACAGTTATAAAACATGCTAATCCTGTTTTGCTAATGGACGCAGGCAAATGTGCCGCAACTGAAGCTGCTTAATGATGTCCAAATGATCAAATTCAACCCAGCAGCAAGAAGAAAAAGTATGGTTGTGCTCTCCTCCGGTCTTTACAAGCCAGAGCTTCGCAACTTTCTCAATTCTCCTTTTACATTTCCTAAATTCGGTTATTGCACCAATGCCAAACTGTAATAAAAAAAATAAAAATTAGCAAATTCAGTTTCTGTTTATTTGGTATGAGGCACATTTTGCTGAATACACAAACAATTAAATACTTATACAATTTAATGTAGGGCAACGGACCAATATAAACATCATATCAAAGGAGTGGAAGAGAATCCCAGCAACAACCTGTGCAGCTCTGGTGAATTCCATGCCCAGTAGGATTAAGGCAGCGCTGGACAGCAATAGTGCTTACACAAAATACTGACACTTTGGACACAGTTTTGACACGTTCACTTAGGGTGTACCCACTTTTGTTGTAACTTATTTAGACAATAATGGCTGTATATTGAGTTATTTGCAGAGGACAGTAAATCTGTACTGCTATACAAGCTGGACATTGACTACTGTAAAATATATCCAAGATTTATTTCTATAGTATTGTACTAAAATGGTTGCTAAAATGTGAGGGGTGTACTCACTGTACTCACTTCCTTTGCACACAATAGTTATACTATGTCTATAGAAGCAGAAGCATTAAAGTTTTCTTTCACTTGAAATAGGAGAGCCAAACATGTTCCAGCATGACAATACCCCTGTGCACAAATCCAGCTCCATGAAGATATGCTTTACACGGATTGGACACTTTGGGGATGAATCACTGATTGCAGTCCAGGCCTCCTCACCTCACCTACATCTGTACTGACTTTACTAACACCCTTGTGGCTGAATGAGTACAAATATTCACAATCAAGTGTAGCATCTTCCCAGAAGGGTGAAGGTTATTATAACAGCAAAAGAGGAATAAATGTAAGATGGGATCTTCAAAAAAAAAAACATACAACTTTTG
The DNA here is from genome assembly GCF_946808225.1 of Silurus aristotelis. NCBI lineage: Eukaryota > Metazoa > Chordata > Actinopteri > Siluriformes > Siluridae > Silurus > Silurus aristotelis. Next base: position 15,211,357 of record NC_139584.1, read on the forward strand.
TGGTCAGGTGACTGTTTTTTTCCCTAAACACACACACACACACACACACACACACACACACACACACACACACACACACAGACAGACAGACAGACAGACAGACAGACAGACAGACAGACAGACAGATTAGATAGATGTAATAAATGACAGAAAATGTCATGAGTATGATATTAGGCACTTTTGCTCATACAGTTTGGGTTGATTTGTCCACTTGGAGAAAAGGTTCACTGCAAATCAATACAACGACATTCTGACTGATCACCTTGATGCTATTAGGAAACATTTCTATCCCAAAGGGAGTGCTCTGTTCTAGGAATGTCAGAGCATACATCCACAAGTAATGAGAGCTCAGTGAGCAGGTTGATGAATCTCAATTCAACTAAACATCAATGGAGGCTCTGGGGTTGGTGTGTCAGCCATCGATCTCCACCACCTTCACCATCATCATCGTCGTCATCATCATCATCATCGTCCAAACACCAATCAAGATATGACCTTATGGAAGAATGGTGCACAACACTAAACTTTATCGCACATAAGGATTTTGTGACTGAGAATTTTAAAATCTTGGTCTAACTAAATTATTGTTACAATGAGTAGTATGAAGATAAAAATTAGATAAAATAACAAACACATGGATCATAGCACAAAAAGGAAAACAAGCAGAATTATACCGTGGAAATGCCTCGACCAACCGGCAGCCGCCTTTGTTAGGACTAATTTATATGCTCTAAAAATGTACTTTGAACAAGAAGCTGGTAAAAAAAAAAAACAGGTCGCATAGTAAGTTTGCTTCAGAAATTCCTCAGAGCATTCCCAATTATTCATTTCCCCATTTAATACCGATCTCCTCGTGACCCTAATCCCACGTGGTATAACTTCTTGCTCATTTTAGAACAAACACATGTACTAACTAAATAACTAATTTAATGTTTTGTTGAACTTTCTCAAACCTCTTTTAGTATTTAAGTGCAGGAAAATGAATTGTTTGTTCTGCCAGCCCCCAATAGAGTTGGATGATGGACAATGATAATTTTCCAGATAATCTTAACCATGCACTTACAGAGCCTTACCTCAACTGCAAAAAGTGGCAGTGGTGTAAAGCTTGCAGCTACATAAACACTGCTGTTTATACATTTGTGTGCCTCTTTGATGCTGCTAGTTTGCTGAAGGGTGGAAAGCAAATAGCTCCGGCTGAAGAGTCCACTGAGGAGATTCCAAAATGATCATTGCAGCGACAGACATGGGAACAGACGTGTTACTATTTAGTTCCCTATAATAGTGGTCATTTTTTCCACCCAATTTCTCCAGAGTTTAATCAATTGTGCTTTGGTTAATTTACGTAGTGGTACACTTGCCCTGAATCGGAGCGTCTAAAAAGATAAGTGTTAATCGCCATGATCAGGAGACACAATTGAGCAAATTCTGATGTATTCCCAATGGCTGCTTCTTATTCTGTAAACTTGATTAATGAGCCCATCAACATGGAGCACGCTGATAGGCTGCCATCAGAGCATTCAGATAATCAGATTGTTATGCAGGAATGCAGGTCATCAGCAGTAGCACTGAAAGCACTGCAGGCTGATTTTAAAGCTACCTTTGCATAGATGAGAATTTTAGACATGTTGATTGATGCCTGTATCATCCAAGCATCATTCAAAAGCAGTGAGCAAGCAGCACAGAGTGTAGAGAACTCCTACATGCAGCTTTGAACAAGCGATACAAAACACAGTAGTAAAGTGGGGTATATCAGTGGTTAAAATGGAATAGCCTGAAACCTGGTAGGAAAACACTGCTGCTAGTACCTAGACAAACCTATTGCACCTATTGCATCCCTTTTGTATGGTTTGCCCAAATGTCCAGCGTAATCATCCAATCCAAATCCAGAGTTTGTGCATACGCTTATCTGAATGTTTGGCCCCAATATTTAAATGTTACAGACGAGCCCATGTGCTTGATCCCTAACAGGACCTTTAATGCCGAGACCTGCTTTTACAGGATACTGTGGCACAGCAGACCACAGACTTTGAAAGTATGAAAAGGGTCAGACTCACTTGTGTGAGACGGGGTCAAAAAGTTTCAAGACTAGCTTTGTGAACGTACAATCACAGGGAGCACCGACCCTCATAGGTCAGCGTGCCAAAAGACATCATCCTGTGTACATCAGAAGCTGTTAAACTGGTGCTATTCTGACCACGTGCGTTACCGAGTCTGCTATTCTGACCATATGTGCGCTTTGTCACTGACCTCTCCTCACAGATTCAGCTCAAAGGTTAGCGTTTTGACACCATGGCGGAGATCCGGTTCAAATCGCAGAAGGTGCTTGACACGCTTCAAAAAGAAGACTTCCAGGATACATTGCTGAAATGTCAGGAACGCTGGGAGCACTGTATTGCTGTGCAAGGGGACTAGTTTGATTGTGACAGCATGTAAACGTAAAACATTTTGATTTCACCTCATAGGTACATCTGTTCCCTGGTGATTTAGTAAATGTACCCCCTTAAAAAGAAACAGTCTGGAATGTTTATGGTAGGTTTATTTTAACAAAAAAAGAAAGAATATCAAGAAAATCCAGAAAAAACTAATTGATATTATATACAAATTAATTTGTATTCGAAAAAGTGAAATAAGTATTTGATCCACTACAAACTAGCAAGAATTCTGACTCCCACACACCCAAATTAGTCGTGTACTATGGAGCTTGTTAATGATCTTAAGAGAGCTGAGACCACAGTCACCAAGAAAACCATTGTTAACACACCAAGATCTCTCTGCTTAAGAATGCACATGAACAGGCATGTCAGAAATTTGCCAACAAACACCTGAATGATCAGAGAAGACTTGGGAGAAGGATATGTGGTCAGATGAGACCAAAATTGAGCTCTTTGGCATCAACTCGAATCGGCGTATTTGTAGGCAGATAAATACTGAATATGACCCCAAGAACACCATCCGCACCGTCAAAAACATTGTTCTTTGGGGCTGTTTCTTTGCTAAGGGTATAGGAAGACTTCACCGCATGAACGGGGCCATGCACTCTTAAATCTTGGATGAGAACCTCCTGGCCTCAGCCAGAACACTGAAGATGGGTCGTGGACGTGTCTTCCAGCATAACAATGATCAAAAACCCACGACCAAGACAACAATCTGATGGTCTTGTAGCCCATTCAAGCCTTGTGCAGGTCTACAATTTTTTCCCTGACGTCCTTTCAAAGCTCTTTGGTCTTGCCAATGGTGGTGGAGAGGTTTCAATGGAAGAGGTTAATTCTGTGACTGGTGTCTTTAATGCACATAACGAGTTGATATTAGGAGTTCTTTCCTAAAGAGACAGGACTAATTCTGGGTGTTTGAGAGTCAGAATTCTTGCTAATGTGGTCCAGGATCAAATACTTATATCACTTGATTAAATACAAATTAATTTATAACCTTTCTTTCTTTTTTTTATATTGTTTCTCTCTCTCTGTTAAAATAAACCTACCATCAAAATTCTAGACTACAAACAATAAGAAATGCTTCCTCACTACACAGAAATGTATTACACAACACTTGACTAACAATTTAGGTAGTGACTCAGCTGAAAGAGCCTTCTTCTGGGTATATCCTAAAAGTGTACACAGGAGCATTGTCTAAGCAACAGGGCAACAAATTGAATTAATTGCTGGATTTGCATAAAGTAGTAAAACTTGAAAAAGTGCCGAACACACACCTTACAACATTCTCACATACATAATGCTAAAACAGAGTGCTAAGCAGTTTATAGAACTGGCCATTTGAACCAAAGGCCACGAATTGGCGTTTGCTTAAGACAGCTTTTTTCTCCTACAACCGGAGGAGTCTGTGAATTGTTGTAATTGCTGATCAGTTGGCACACAGTGTCTGCATTATGGACCAAAGTCCAGGCATTTCACATTCATATCTTGATAAACCCATCAACCTAACTGCTTCTGGAGATGAGGTCAGCCTTGTGTATAGTAAGTAACTTCATTTCTTAAAATTCCCCAAAATATCCAAAAATAACAAACGCAATAAATATCTGTCTTTTTACAAATGTTGTTTTAAAATCAGCTTTCACTCAGTTGAACCTTTCAGGTTCAACTGGACAAAGCAGGATTTTCCGACAAAACCATTTTTTTTTTTTTGGGGTTAAATTAGAATGTAGGCACAAAATCTTTATCCGCATCAAGCATAACCTCGGAAATAACATTAAGTGCACCGCTGCTCACAAAGTACCCGAATATTTTTATTAGGTTTTGGGCTAAACCTTCTTAGATGGCTTATTCCGATGACACAGACTGGAATTTGAGTCAAAATTGCTAATACAGCACAAGTTTCAAGTTTTTTTCTTTTTTTCTACTGGGGCTATAATGTCAAATAAACCCTGGTGCACAACCAATTAGGAAGACAGACTGACTTGAAGTCTAAAACCAAGAATGATTTTTTCCCTGCTGCCTGCACGCTCTTCCAAGTTTACCTTTCCAAAACCAGTCCAAATTTACACAAAACTATCACTGCTATAAATAACATTAAATAAGAGAGAGTCAAAAAGCTAAACAAATCTAAACACATTGTCATGCTAATCTTGAAATCACAAATGTGGCAGTACTTTGAACATACTGTAATATTTAAAAGAACAGAATATCAATGAATTTTCATATATAACTTCAGGACAAACATGCCAAAAAAGCCATCAGAGACTTACAGCAACAATAAAGAAACTGTAGGAATATCTGACAAGGACTGATTGCTCTCTGCATGTGAAAATCTGTCATTCTTAACATGTCCATGCTGTGCGGTAAGTCGCTAGATGGAAGCCCTTTCTAACAACAAGCCCAACTAAATCACTCCAAACCATGTGTCTGATGAGCCCATACAATAATTTGATAAATCTAAAAAGTGATTTAAAAAAGGCCCTCCACCCACCAGAACACCATCACACCCACTGTCAAGCATGGTGGTGGCAGCATCATGCTCTAAGGCTGCTTTTCTTCAGCCATTTTCAAAACTGGAGTTTTTATAAAAGTGGAAGGAATCATGACCTCCTAAAATGCCAGTCAATTACAGTTTAAAACTTTCAGATAGCTGCTATTAAGCATAAAGAGGAAACAAAGACACATTTGAGCACATCAAGGTTTTTGAATGTATTATCCCTAAATGCAGCACTACAGCTGACCATAAGATTCATATGTGCTAACTGAATATCCTATTCCACATTTAGTCCTCTGTGTCAGTGGCGTGTGACTGAGCAGTGGGTTGGGCGGAGCCGGAGAAAGAGAGCATTAAGGATCATACACCTGTGTGTGGTTTAACTCATGGATATTCTCTGTTGTAGTGAGCAAGAGCTAGAATAGAAAAAAAGAGAGAATATAGAAAGAAAGAGAGAGAAAGAGAGAGACAGAGAGAGAGACCAAGCTATATGTGTGTACGCATGTTTTTGAGTGGGTGGGTGTGTGAAACGTGAAAATATGACTGAGGAAAAATAAACCAATTTTTGTCTGTGAAACTGTCTGATGTGTTCCATTTCTTTCTCCCTGAGTCAGCAAAATCTCTTTATCTTCCATTTGCTGGGAAGATGTGCCATGAGATTTTGAAGTGGGCTTTAAAGATTTAGCCATAGGGGTGTTCGTAAAGTGATATAGGGTGAGATGTTTACCTTAGGTGTTCAGTAGGGTTGAGGTCAGAGCTCTAAAGCAGACCACTGAAGAACTCCCACTCTATCCCGTGTAAACCATATCTGCATGGAGCTGTATTTGAGCACTGGGGCATTGTCAATATGTTAACCTACATAGGCACGTTAAGCACAGAATACAGACATTTTCATTTACATTAAACAGATGAGTGTGCTTTCCTTTTTTTTTTTTTTTTGTGGAACGAACAACATAAAGGCCGAAAACGAAATAATAGACATTATGTAATAAATGAGACTGTGCAAGATCGACACTTTCTGCTCCCTTTTAAAACGACTGGCATCAATAACAGGCAAGTCAAAATAAATATTACACACAACAATGCACATTTTGCACTCAAACAACTGGGCAAACTGTTTGTTCTAAAATAAATAAGTTATTCTCAATAGGCCTACAAGCTTTATGGTTCTTTAAAAGATGTACCGTACTTCTAAATATATGGTATCAAAACTATTTAAAAAAAAAAATTAAAAAATGCACATAAACTGTCTTTCTCGGGGCTTAAATATGAGGTTTCACACACTTTAAAATTCTCTCATATCTATTAACTTCAACTTTAAAAACTCATCAATTACATTAAGATATATAACAAACACCACACATAAAAATATGCTTTTTGAAAACTTTGAAACAGCATCTTTAGAATATCTCACACCATTCAACAGCAGAATTTCACCAGTCATCACTAGAACTACAATGTGTGTGTGTGTGTGTGTGTGTGTGTGTGTGTGGGGGGGGGGGGGTGTTGATTTATAACAAAAGGAGATGAACTACAATCAATCAAAAGCACCAGATAAACACATTACAGGTAAATTAGTGTTGCTTTGAAGGTCTTTTGTGGTTCGTGGTTCAGATCTCCTTTGAAGACTAATGGTATCTGTTATGTACAGATAATTCAGCCTCAAAACTGGTTGCCTCTGCCAGGAGGATCAGACTTGACCATGAGCCAAACATACTTCAAAATAACATAGGAATGTTCTAGAAAGGCAAAATCAATAATTTAAATAGATTTTGGTATCTACAGGTGAGTCCTGCGGACAAGCCCTAGACAAAGCTGAAAAGAAACGTCCACGTTTATATAGCGAAGAACATTAAAGGAGGTTAAAATATTCTACATGAAGGAGAAGTCTCTACAATATCCCCCTAAAGGCATCTCAAACTTCATTAGATTATACAGGAAAAGTCTCTTTCTTTCTCTCTCTCTTTCTGATGAAAGCACAACATAAAATATTAACCAATGATTTGTATAAAGGGATTGCAGGACAGCGTTTTGCTTTTAGTACCCTACATTATATACCCTTTGAGCACACAAAGCATCACTAATAGTGACTGATACTGTAAGTTCCTACTGTTGTTCATTTGCAGGAAATGTGCCATGCAAGGTTTGGAGCCATTAAGCAAAAAAAAAAAAAACCATGAAAGTCATTAAGACCACAGCAACAAATATCAAACATCTTAATTACCCAGTGAATACATTTCCTGCTTTGGTCAGGTGTCTGTTCTGCCTAAAAACCACTAGACATGAATCAGAAGTAGCACTTCCTCTTATGCTTCGGAAACTAAATCCAAACAATAGAACAGGATACACAATAGGGCCAAGTTCTCTTTGAGAATTAAACTGGATGTGAAACTGCTTTAATGTTCATGCTCACGTTGAATAATCTGCCTACACACAAAAGATTTATAAAGAATTTGATACAGGAATCTACGTAAAATGATTATAAAATTCTACCTAAAAACTATAAAAACTTTTTTTTTTTTTTTTTTTTTACACAATGTAATGTACAAAGGAAAATTCTTTAAAAGATTAATAGTAATATTTCCTAAAATAACAAGCATATACTTTATATATATATATATATATATATATATATATATATATATATATATATATATACACACACACACACACACACACACACACACACACACACACACACACACTTTATTATTATTATTATTATTATTATTATTATTATTATTATTATTATTATATAATAAACACACAAGTTTGTGGACACCAGACCATTTCGATGCACATTTTGTCTGCTTTTGCTGTTATAATATCCTCCTTCTTAAAGGAACATGTTCCATTAGATTTTGGAATGTGCTTGTAGAGATTTCTGTTTATTCAACCATAAAAGCATAAAAAAAAAAAAAAGTCAGCAGTGAGGAGGCCTGGAGTGCGGTCAGCGTTCCAATTAATCCCAAAGGTGTTCGGTCAAGATATTTCACTCCAACCCATGTAAACCGTATTTTCATACAGCTTGCTTTGTGCACAGGAGCACTGTCATTTTATTTTAGGTTTATTTGAGGTTTAGGACGCCCTGGTGTGTTTTTTTCAAATTTTTTTTTTAAACAAATCCTGTCTTGATGATGAGTTCTGAAAGATATAACGTCATGAAACGGCTCTTCATACTGAGGTGCTGCTTTGAGTTCTGCACTGCCGTGGCGACTGTATCGATTGCATTCCACGCCTGCTAATTAACATAACCAGCAGTAATAAAAACGGACTGCAAAGCCAGACCATAATGTCTCACCTGCTGCCTGCTCTTGCACACCCTTTTTTAATGAATATGGCTAATAATAGTCTTGGAGTTAATACATACTAAAGCACTAGTGAGTGTTCAAGGGGCCTGGAGAGCTATTTATTATGCTTTTTAAAGTAAAGTTTCTCAGGGGAAAGACACATCCATATTTACCCACAGTAAAAAAAAGAAATCCGTGCATTCCTGGTAGACATCCATCTGAAAACCAGAATGTTAGTCACTGTGTAATGAGGCTCAGTATACTTTATTAGCTTACAAAATCTGACAGCCTCGGCTTCGGAGATCATTTTTATTTTTTGTTATACAGGGAGGTTTGAATTTTTTTTATTGTGTACACGATCACGAGGCGTTTGGCACGCTTTCAGGGACTTTGCATTTTGCTTTTGTTGTTTCCTGCATATGTATGTGATGCCATGCTTTCAAGTGCCATATCAAACCCATAGTGGACAAGTCCTTGGGCATTGTACCCCCTCTCCATAATTGGCATAAACAGTGACTGCAAATCCCTTGCAGAAACGATTAAACGTTTACACGGGGTCAAGATTTTCACTGTTGATCTCCTGCTGCTCAAACCGAACACTAACACCTGCACGGACTAGTGCAGGACAGGAAAAGAAACAAACAGCATTTTAAATCGTGTTCCACTTTTCAATACTGTAAGATTTGACACTTGGACGCAGACATATTTCATCTTTTTTTTTTCCCCCCAAATGAAACAAAAAGGATGTTACTGAAGACGCCACTTTCGATATACATGGGATATAAAGTCTACATCCCCTGTTACAGTTTTTCTCAGTTGCTTTGAAGCTTTTCTCAGATCAAAAATTCTATTCTCAAAAAGTACTTGTTCAACCTCCACATCGTGTAGTCAATTGTGCACATCGTAAAAGCAATTTCTCGTCGCTTTGAACAAATTGCCAATGCTTCGGTACATTCATTTAACCGATCGTGTGCAATTGTCTGCTGTCTCCTACGTTATCAGATGTCTACATTATACTGATTCTCAACTGATTCGTTTTGACCCCCAAAACATCTCAGCATCAGTTCATTGCATAAGTCATTCATCTGTCAAGCTTAAACTCCTATTAAACTGATGCATTGTGCAGATGAATCTTAAAAGTCACCGATGAAGGCGAATGCTTGGCATCAGATCGACCAATGATCAACCGGTTCTCTAAAATAAGTCAAAGGTGAATCTAGTGTACCTTCAATTGGCGAGTATATACAGACAGAGCAAAACACAATTACAATTTTCTAAAAGTGGATGAATAACAGTAGGTCTGGTCTCTTGCAATCAATATCCCACATACAGTAATGTGTACATTTGTGCTGTTAGAATCAATAGATGACATACAGAAGAAATTCAGCCTTGTGCATTTTCAATCATTGTGACCCAAAGCGTAGTTTACATCAGGAAATATTGAAGCTGTGCGCCGTCATACCTACGACACGACATTTTGACGATCTTGTTTGTGAACAATGACAAAATGACTTGTTATTCTGAAGACAGATGTTCATTGACAAATACTTACTTCTGAGAGCTGAACTAAGGATTTTGAGAAAAAGTACAGGCTTTGGCAAGAAATCCAATGAGATGTGCTCAAAACTAATTGTTTCAAGAATGCACTTACTGCAAATATTAAGAATGATTCAAGAAATGCTCCAAAGCAATTGAGGAACAACTGTACAATGGCAGATTTTGGTATATAATAATAGATGTTTTGAATCAGGTGCAGCATCTTTTGCTTTGGCAAAAACATGGTAGATGTGCCAAACTGTAAGGGCATCTTACAACTGAAATAAAGCAGCATTAAAGAATGATGCTGCCACCACCATGTTTCCCTGTGGGAAACATGGTGTTCCATGGAAAATATATAGTTTTGGAAATTTTATACCCATCTCCAGATCGATATCTTTTAATAAGTTGGACACCATGCATGCCTTGTAAGCTCTTTCCAGCTTACAGATTATCTTTAAGTGGGATTGATCTGATTTCATCGATGCCAGCTGTACAGTAATTACTTTTGAATGAAGATAGAATGGTGCATTCTAAACACAGTTACGTCCCTAATTATTTAATCCGATTCACCTTTATTCAACCAGGCTACAAAAAACTTTTTTTATTTACTCATATACACAAAAACCTGCCATTTTACCCAAATGTGTGCAGACTTTTTTAACCACTGTACCAAACTGAGTGTGTTTGTTTTAGCGGAGAAGTTTAATGGTCGTGTTCCAAAGCAATAATTCCCATGTAATTACAGTACAGCAGTGGACAAGCAAAAAGTAGATGGTCAAGCCCATGTTCTTCATTAGAGGTTCATGATAAATTGAAGTTATATATACAGATTTGATTAACACCTAACTTAAATCGCTCATAAATGCCCACAGGAATATGACTTCTAAATCTAGGCAAGTTTTTAGAACTAGTGCTCCAAAAAAACCTCACAAATCTCTTGCTTCTGTTGCCTGTGTTTACCCAGCCAAGGTGCTGAAGCAGGAAGCACAAAAAGCCAGAAGGCAGGACCTTTTTGACTCTGGAAGCACACAGATAGTGCTGAGCATGCCTAAGTAAACAGATCTGCCTCTTCAGTTTGGATGTGTGTTTTTTCCCCCTTGGGGTGAAAAGTTAATCTGTTTTTAAAGAACGGAGGCAATGACTAGGTAAGATGGTGTGTACTCCAGATATGGCACCTTGCCTTCTAAAAGAGCTGGATTGTTTGTTTAGCACCAGAAAAAAAAGATAGATGTGTGTGAAGGTGAACCTAGGTCAATTGTGAAAGATTTAAACTGTTCTTCAATGAGAGTCAGAGGCCAGTTGAAAAAATAATGAGTAAGGAAAATGTTTGCAAGCATGCATGATAAATGAGCGTGCATAAAACTCCCTAGAAGGGACGAGCAAAATCTCTGGATACCACAGTTAATTTGATGGAGCATATTATATTCTAGATTTTAGACTTTTTGCCTAAGCACAAGGGAAATCTGTGTGGGAGATGAACGAATCCAACTCTCATTTTAAAACACAGAGCTACCAACTTCACGATACTCATGAGAACTAGTTAGTATACTTTTTACTGCAGTGTACTACCTTCATAAATGTTTGATTAGATGTGGAATGGATCATTTAACACTGCGTTATTAAGGTTGGGGTACCGAGTGTTCCTTCTTTCAAATCCCTACCAGATTTAAACCAAAAATGATTGGCAATCAGCGTCATCTATTTTTCTAATGGTTCGAAATGAATATATACAGCAGAATGTGCCCCCTTCCCCGATGCTGTAATGATCTTGAAGACCCTGCTTACCAGGCTGCCCAGTTTGGAGGATGAGGAGTTGGTTCGGTGTTTTACCAGCATGCTGGTCTCCATGCAGGTATGCTCTTTAAGGTTGAGGTGGAGTCTTGGTCCTCCGGCTCCCTCTGAAGCTGAGCGCAGCCTCCGCTCTAAACGGATCACCTCACGTCGTGGACTCATACTGCTAGACATCGACACTGTGGAGAATGAAAACACGTGAGATGTGGTGAGATTCCAAAAACAAGAAATCTGGTGAGGAAAACGCACAAACAAACACAAACAACAAACAGCCTTCCATTAAAGTGTATTTACATCCAGCTGCAATAGAACCAAGATCTCAGAAGTAGAATTCAAATACTTTATTTATCCCATAGGGAAACTGTTGGGTTGCAGTTGCTCTTAGTAAAAAATTAAGTAAAGTTTAAAGTAAATCAAAATAATAAAATGTACATATTAATTTATATATTAAATGAAATGGAACTAAATGTGCAGTAGTAGTGAAAAAGATGGCAGAAAGGTCAGACTACAATGAGAGTTCCACAAGTTTTTGCACATGCAACAATTATTGTTATTATAATTATTATACTGAAATTTTTGCACAAATTTCTTTTCTATATAAATAAATCTTTATTTTTATTCCTAATTTATTCTTCTATTCTATATAAATCCAGGCATTGTACATAAAATACATGATTTTATTTTCCTTATTTTTATATTTAGAGATTACTTTACATGCCCCTGTCTCAGAACCTAGTAAGAAGAGGCTTAAGTTCCAGAACTATTATAATGTCCCAGCCCCTGTGATGAGGACGTGGGATTGCGGGATAGCAAAAGGCCACTACAGTTTCAGGTTCAAATTCTTGCATTGAACAGAAGCTGGTTCTACACATACTGTAGTGTCCTGCCTGAATCAGATTCTGCCATACAGTAGGCCAGCATTCTCAATGTCCCGACCCTGATGCTGAAAACTTGTATGGCCTAATCTTCCTTAGCAGGGAGCTTTTTAATGAGAACGAGCTATAGGATGGATGTCAGGATCCAATCCGATTGGAGTGATTGAGGGTGGCTCCAAGGCCTGTCTGTGTTATTAATCTGTACAACAAAAAAATACTTTAACTATATTAACTAGTGCTGCGTATCAGCAAATGCGTACCACGATACAGGGGTCGCGTTGCGGTATGTTGCGATAAGCGAGGCGATATATTGGGATATTTCTTAGTTTAGGAAAAGGATGTAATTTGAGTAAATCTGTCATTAAGAGCACACCAAAATATGCAAACCTTAAAGTAATTCAAAGAGAACCCAGTGGGATCTGAACCCGTATCACCCCTCAGTGCCATCAAGTGTTTTGCAATACACAATATACTTCTCTTTTTTTTTAAACATATGCACATAGTCGTTACACATCTAATATGAAGTGGGATTGATGATGATGATGATGATGATGATGGTATTTTATTATTAGTAGTACTATTTGCATTGGGCTAGTAGTAAAAGCACGATCTGAGCGCTAACTAGTGTTTTACATCTAAAAGCTACAATCCTAGAAAAGCAAGAAAATAAAGAGCAAGAAAGACTTTTATTTCTTCCATAAAGGTAGAGAATGCAGTCGGACAAAGCAGGACAGGCATGTCACGTGCCCTCGCAAGTGCATTCCGCACTAAATTTAGGTCTTGTTTATAGCAATTAAGCCTCGTCTGGTTATAAGAGCGAACACTAACAGCACGTGTAGTTTCTGAGCTTTTTAATGACATTTTCACATTTTCCCATCTTTAAAACAAACCACACATAAACAGAACATGTGCCTTCGGCACAAGACGGTCAACGTCGCTACTACTTCCGGGGCAAAGGGAAAAGTTACCCATAATAGTTTTCACAGCTGTTTACGTTCAGAGATGAATGACTGCTATCTATCTAGTGGTCGGGATATAAACTTTAAAAAAAAAATGAAACAATTGGCATGAATCTTTTTTTATATCGATATTGAGAATCGATACAGTATCTCCGAGCAAAATATCATGATACTTACGTGTCTCGATATTTTCTTACACCCTAATATTAGGTTTTAAATAAATTCCAAAATTTGCTGGTTACAATGATAATTCAATGTAAATATAAAAAAAAACTTCTGCTTGAGTGCAAGTGCAAGTAAACGAAATAATGAAACTCTCTGATCTTTTGCGGTTTAACCTCGGTCTGTTTTCAATTGTGTGCCACCACTGTGCCAAGTTTCTACATGTAAATCGATAAAATAATTGAATACGCTATCCGAGAGCTTTTATGTCCTAACACGTTGCTTTAGTTACATAGAGTTTGAAATATATTTACATATAGTGCACATCATTTGATCTGCCCGGTGGTTTACAAGGTTTTCAGATTCATTTGCACCCCAACATTAGTTCAACAAAACCTGCAGCACAATTACCTGTGCTTATACCTACTGTACATACTGAAGCAGCCAGGAATTAGTGAGCAATAGCAAATTATATGGTGTCAACATGTACAAATTGACAACATGAAGACACAACGGCGTTCGTCAACATGCCTGTGACGACGGCCAAATCCACATGGCAAAAGCACATTCAAGAATTATCTTTCGATTAACAGCTACATCGAGTACAGTTTACTTTCTCCAGCATAAGCATTAAAAAACTAGAGAGACACTGAGAGCAGCCTGTACAGGAAGAAATCCAATACAGTTGAACAACAAAGTCTGTCTTCTACAAAACCTCTTAACCACCAGAATTTTGGAGAAGCAGAAATGTTTTTTTAGATCTGTTATTAAACTACAGCGAGATGTTACAGTTTCAGCGAGTCGATCATTTCACAGCCATTATTCGAACTTCCTTCCAAATGTAAGAAAAACATTTTTAAATAATAATACAGTCATGGAAAAAAAATCAAACCCTTTTTCTATTCAATAGGAACTAAACAACTATTGTCCTCACCAATTTCTATAAACAAACACACCTCAGGTGACAAAAAAAAAAAAAAAAAACACAATAAATGTCAATACGGAACTACCAACCCCAGTTGCTAAAGATGGGCCAAAAACAGGGCATGCAAATGACTTGGAACACACCAGAAAATCAACATTTGAACAGAGAACCAAAAAAAAAAAAATTACAAAAGTGCTAGAACGGCCAAGTCAAGGTCTAGATGTCAAACCCATTGAGATCTTAAAGAAAGCTGTCATAAAGAAAAACCCGTACATATCAATAAACTGCAGCATTGTTGTACATAAAAAGTTCTGCATAAGGTTAAGAGACTAAAAAAACTCAAAGAAAACACGTCTTTCACGTTACCGTTGCTAAATGCGATTCTACATTTTATTTTATTTTACTAACTGATGATCTGAATCTGAATATTAGGAGAAGTTTTTAAGCCTGATAAATAAATACAAACTGAATTTATCTATTAAAAACACTAGATTATTAAAAAGGGGTTCCTAACTGTCTAAAGTACAGTACAGACCAAAAGTTTGGACACACCTTCTCATTCAAAGAGTTTTGACTATGACTATGAAAATTGTAGAGTCACACTGAAGGCATCAAGGGCTATTTGACCAAGAAGGAGAGTGATGGGGTGCTGCACCAGATGACCTGGCCTCCACAGTCACCGGACCTGAACCCAATCGAGATGGTTTAGGGGTGAGCTGGACCGCAGAGTGAAGGCAAAAGGGCCAACAAGTGCCAAGCATCTCTCGGGGAACTCCTTCAAGACTGTTGGAAGACCATTTCAGGTGACTGCCTCTTGAAGCTCATCAAGAGAATGCCAAGAGTGTGCAAAGCAGTACTTTTTTGTTATGTATATAATTCCATATATAATTCCACGTGTTAATTCATAGTTTTGATGCCTTCAATGTGAAGCTACAATTTTTATAGTCATGAAAATAAAGAAAACTCTTTGAATGAGAAGGTGTGTCCAAACTTTTGGTCTGTACTGTACATTAAACACCATTGATACTCTGGCATTTATGTGAGATTTCTGCGAAAAATATCCTTAAAATTCATCAAAATGAAACATATGGACAAGTATTTGGACAACAGATTTTTCCAGCCACGTGTGGTTCTTTTCCAAACTGTTACCACACAACTGGAAGTGCACAATACAAAAAGAATTACATGTTCCCTTTACTTGAACTAAGAAACCCAAACCTGTTCCAGCAGGACAATGTACCTGCGAACACAGTCAGCTCTATGAGCATATGGTTTACATTGGTTGGAAGGGAAGATCTTGATTGGCCTGCTACTTTAAAATGAACTGGAATGCTGACAGCACCACAGGCTTCCTCACCTCATCTACATCAGTAGCTGACTTTACTAACACCCTTGTAGCTGAATACAAATTTCCAAAGCTTCCACACTACAAAGTCTAGTGCAGGGGTCACCAACATGGTGCCGCAAGGACCACATGAGTCGCCCGGGGCCTTTTCTAAAAATAGCTCACCATAGCGCCACTTACCAGTGAGCTGCATCTAATTTTTTCTAATTTAACTTTCTTTAAATCACACTTGCATTGGTATAAAGTTATATATAGTTATATAAGATTATATAGGTTATATAAATAAAGCTTTGCATAATGATATTTATCTGTTTCCTACCTTGTTAAATCATTGTTGATAATTATTGTGAGAAATCATTAACATGATCAGTTTCTTCAGATAGATAAATATCATTAATTATTAATATTAACATATATTTAAAAGGTAAAAACAGCAAATTTGTTATTTCAGAGATGTGTATCAAACTGGTAGCTCTTCACATTAATCGGGACCCAAGAAGTAGCTCTCAGTTTCAAAAAGGTTGGTGATCCCTGGTCTAGTGGAACGTCTTCCCAGGAGAATGAACATTAAGAAAAAGAAAAAAAAACATACGTATCTTATTGTAAGGAGTCCACAAACTTTTTTCCATATAGTGTAACAGGGAACAAAGTTAATGACTGAATTGAACAACTTAAGTGAAGTCAATATTTACTCTGTATGCAGACTCGTCCTATGCCGGCACCCCCTGAATTTCTGGGAGGCACATTGAGATTATTAAAATGCCCCTCGTGTAGTTCAGCTCAACCTGTATTGACTTGAGCTCATGAGACAGCCGTTTTTTAGTTGTGTCTAGACTAGCGCCTTTAAAGACGAGCGCTTCTCATCATTAAAAACCGATCTACGTGCCATATACGAGGAGTGAGATAAGAACAGCGCTGGCCTTTTGCGTATTTCCGAAGTCAAAGCATGATATATTGTGGGTACGGCAAACTGGCAGACAGCGGAGCTTGATCTAATACTACTTGAGTCGATATTGTGGAAGATAGATGGGCTTAATTTTAAAATCTGAATCGCTTGTAACGGAAACACTTCTAGTTTTGACAAAAGGATAAAAAAATAAATTAAAAAATTAAAAAGTCATGGACTACTTTGTTACTTCGTTCGTTACTTCGTTGCTCTGTAAAAGATTAAGATGCTAAGTTTGAAATACTGCTCTGTACAAGCTTTAGTTAGACGTTTCTACTCCTTTTTCTGAAAGATTTTATTTACCATAGCCTGATCATTTACTATAAAATGTAAAAAAAAAAACATACACATGACTAACGGCAGCAATGCAGGTAACGGTTCTGTCTTCAGTCAAATTCTGAGAGCCGAATTAGTAAGAAAACCAAATGGGATTACTTAACAGCGGTCACATTATAATCCCTTTGTGAGTTAACGCTTTGTGAGCTTTAAGGGTTTCTGGTTTGTACACAATGAAGGAGCACAAACAAACACAGATTCGGTTTATTTTGGCTCGGAAGAGGGTTTGAAAAAGAAAAAAAATGATGCCATACTACATTCCTCATGGAACCCTACTTCAATTACAGTACGCTGTGATATATAATGTTTCCTTCTAAGCGTAGCCTCGGGTCACCGACATTCAGAATAGCGTTTAAAAGCCGTAGTGTTGAAAAACATTAAGCGAATGTATTTGCAATTAAACTGTAACTGAACCCAGTTTAAAGCTCATGCGTTAAAACTGACAAACAAATAAGACTTTTATAAGGGATCCTGAGATCCAACTGAAATCTTTGCTTTTCTAACTCGTGCACTCCAATTTATAGCCTTACAGTATTTTTAGTCCTGTTTGTACTAAGAAATGTTTTTCTCTTCCATGTTATTTATGCTGTAAATGTAAACGAGTCCAAAAAGAAAATAGTTAACAATAGTTTTGTACAATAGGTTGTCTGGTTATTGTGTGAACATTACTCAGAGTACTCCCCTGAATTCTCTCTTCATCATACCTGTGTGAGGTTTCCTCAGATAGCTTGGTCTGCTCTCCAGTTTGCCATGGCCTGCTGCTTTTCCTAGATGCTGGGCCAGCACAGTATTTCGGTGCGTTCTTTCTCTGGGCTCTGCGTTGGAGCTGCTCTCCTCGCTCAGCTCCGGGTTCGGCTTGTTTTCGCTCGCCTCGATGCGATCCTGGTCCTGATGCTGCACTTCTGCTGTATTCAGTGTTTCTGGCTCGGTTTGGACGGTGGTACTATCGCACTGCGTGTTGGCAGTTTGGCTAATGTCTGGCAGTACAGGCTTCTCCAGAGTACACTGCTCGGGTTTGGCACACGTCTGCGTAGTAGAAACACCTTGGTCGATATTCTCAGGAGGGACGACTTCAGCTGGACTCGGGACAGGTAAAGCATCCACTTCAGAGACGGTGTCCTCGGTGACATGGACGTAGTCTGAGGGTGTAATGGCTGTTGTGCGGTCTTCGGAAACGATTGGGGATTGAAGCGAGCTCTCGGCAAGCTCGCCAGGCCAGGACCCTGGAGTTCCTGTCTTGGGAGCATCGTCCTTGCCTTGATTATGTTCAACCTGGTTGGAGGAGTTCTTGGAAAAGCGATGGTGAGCTGAAAAAGACTTAGGGAGAAGCTTTTTTGGTTTGGAAGATCTCTTGCTGCTGACATCATCCATGAAACCTGAATCGTCGCCCTCATTCGTCCCTGAGCTGATGCAGTTGATGAAAACATTGCGGCTGTTGGGAGCTTTCTCAAAATCCTCCGTCTGGGAGCGACTGAGCTTCTTCTTGTGTCCCCCAAATCCGAACGAGTGGCGCGTCTTGTGATTGCAACCGTCATTGAAGCTCGGCTCGGACAGCCGGCTGCGATTGTCTGCACTGAGTTGGCTGGAATCAGCACGCGGCTCGCTGTTCCTCTTGCTGTGAAAGCTGATCGACGGCGTTCGGAAAAGACTGCGCCGCTTTCCCGTGCTGCTGGAGCTCGAGTTGGTGCTTGAAGGAGAGGACGTGTGCACGCCGTTACCTACGCCACCGGAGGACGGAGACGATGGCAGAGAGTCCTGCCTCTTCCTTACACTGCGCCTGAAGATGGGCAACCTGGAGACCAGGGTGGAGCGGCGTGGCCCTGATTCACCCATCAGGGATGAGCACCAAAGTTGTCGATCTGATCAAACGAAAAAAAAAGAATATTACCATTATAAGCAATTAAATGTTACAAGTGCTAATGAAAACAATCCGAGCTGCCTTGCGCCTTGTTTGTAAAACAAAGGAGTGTGAAAGTGACTGAGAAACTATAGGTGCTTTCATACTAAACTGAACAGAGAACACCCATTTTTACACGCCTATTGTTGGAATGCAGGTTTCATTCCAGTCTGGGAACAAAACAAAAGTGCATTCACGCATTCAATACTCAGAAAAGAATCCAACACAAGGTTATTGTTTGTTTTTTGTTTTGAACACATGAACACCTGTACAGTGCCCAGCATCCAGGCTGACATCATCACACTGAATGTTTACGTTAATGTGACACACACCTGACAGCCTGCAGCGCCTGAACGCACGGAGGCAAAGCAGATCCGAGATTATTTAGCAAATAAAAAACGTTTATATTTTTTTTACGCAGTCTCCTGATGACTCTGTACGCATTTTACACTCGTTACTACAAACCGCATGACGTCAGCGCCATTAATCCGAGCTGGACCGGGCAGAGACCGGGGCTGGATTCTCTGACACCTCTGGCCATTATTAATAAAAGCAAGAAAAATGCATGAAAATAACCTCTACGGTAGCCGAATGAATAGCTCAGGTTGTGTGTACTGAGGTGAACAGAGAAATAAGGGCTCTGCCTGTCAATCCCGAGAAACAGGCTACTGTGTATGTTAGCGTCGCTCGCGCGCCCGCGCGCTACAATAACGAGCCCTGCCACGCTAGTCACATCCATGCTAGGTCAGCAGTGTCCGAGTTAATATACAAATCATACCTGAACAAAACCCAACTGATCGCTGCTCTGTTTACCGGCGACTCCAATCCCTATTCTGTGGCTGGCGGGTTCCGTCGCATGTCAGTTTCCTCCCAGTAAAAGCCCCGGTAGCACCAGTGCACCTAAAATGACGTGGAGCCTGGCCGTCCGCTTCCGCGTTGCTGCCGCGGTGACGTGAGCACCTTGTCGTCACTCACCGTCAGCGCACAGGTAAGAAATGGCTCAATCCCAAATAGTCTCTCTTCTCTTTCTCTCTCTCTTTAAGGAGGCAGCGTGTGAAGGAATGATTCCTCCAACCTATTTAGTGCGATTCATGCACTATTTGGGACTCGGCTGGGAGCTGAAGCATGAAGGACGCCGGTGTCTGGTGTGAGGTTTCATCAGCATCCATAATATTACACAGAAACTGTCACACGCATCTGTAGGTTTCAGCTGTCACGTGTTTCCCTGTGCAAAGGCAGGACGAGGTTATTTGGAAGGGATCATGATGTGATGTGATTTCATTTATTTATTCTGTCAGTCAATTAGTCGTTTGCTGATTCATGCAGTTTACTTATTTATTTATTCATTCAGGTATTTATTTATTGAGTCACTCAGCCATTTATTCATTCATTCATTCAGTCAGTCATCCGTTCATTCATTTATCAGTCTATCCATCCATTTATTCATTCGTTCATTCATTCATTCATTCATTCATTCATTCATTCATTAATATATATAGTTAGTCAGTCAGTCGTTCATTCATCCATTCATTCATTCATATATTCATTCATCCATTCATTCACTAATATATTCAGTCAGTCAGTCATCCACCCTTTAATTCATTCATCCATCCATCCATCCATTCATTGATTCATTCATTCATATATTCAGTCAGTCAGTCATCCATTAATTCATTTATCAATTCATCCATTCATTCATTAATATATTCAGTCAGTCAGTCATCCATTCATTAATTCATTCGTTCATTCATTCGTTCATTCATTCATATATTCAGTCAGTCAGTCATTCAGGTATTCATTAGTTTCCTCAGTCATTTGTTCATTTCATTTCCATTTTATTTGTATAGCACTTTTAACATAATCATTGTCCCAAAGCAGCTTTACAGAAATAAATCTGTTTAGAATATATATTTCTGATTTTGCATTTAAAATTCATTCTATATAAATTTAGCCCTAATGAGGAAGCCAGTGGCGAGGTGGCAGGGAAAAACTCCCTGAGAAGTCATGAGGAAGAAACCTTGAGAGGAACCAAATTTCTCATCTGGGTGAAACAAAATATCCATTCATTATAGTTCCATCATTGTTGAGGTTGTCACTGTTCACTGATGGACAATTGAATGCAAAACTGTTCATGGTAACTGTCGTCCTAAACCATTGTTGCAGACCATTTATATTTTTTACAATCCAAATTAATCTTCATAGTTCTTAAATCTAACCCTACTTCTTCATTTTCTTCTTCTTTTGGCTGATCCTATTAAGGGCCTCCACACCCCTCTGTCCTTTACATCTGCCTCTTTCAAACCAACTACCTGCATTTCTTCACTCACCACATCCACTCCTTGGTCTTCCTCTTTTCCTCCTTCCTGGTGGCTCCATTCTCAGCATTCTTCCACAGATTTCCCTCCTCTACACATGTTCAAACCATCTCAATCGCTGTCCCTCTAATACATTTTTTTTAATCCTGTCCATCCTCGTCACTTCTAATGAAAATCTTAAGTCTATATACCCTGACTATTTTTATGTGATTCATTTATTTATTCATTCCCAGGTTCACTATTAAGGAACATTTCGACCCAGAAATTTGGGGAATTGAATCAATGATATGGTGATGAGTTTTTTAATTTTTATTAGTCATTTAAGGATCAGAGTTATATTTCCCCCTTAATCTCAGCTAATTAGACACAAAGCTTTACATGGCTATTATCGTTTTATTTTATTGGATTGTTCTACATGGATGCTTACCTCGTTTAATTAAACGTCGTTTGCATTTTCCTCACTTGGGTGGATTATAGGCTTCACATGAAAGTTTTTTTATTATAATTATCTGATTGAGCTATCAGTCACATGGACCAGTTAATGGACCACAAGGCTGCAATACACTCGATACAGGCAGTATTATCACTGTTAAATAAAACCTTTTAAGGAAAGTTTCATGTCACATGATACATAATATCCTTTTTTTTTTATAACACGTTTCTAATCCGTGTATTATCAGGCTTAGTATCTGCCACACCATGTGATGGAGTTGTTGCCATGGAAACCAGGGCATTAATACATAACTGGGATTTGCTTTGCAGTAAGGAAACTACTGTTGTTTATAGAATGAATGAACACCTGAGTAACCAGAATCCAGAATTAAACTAATATATGTTTCAAGCTGTTATAATGACTGGGAAATACACACTAAGTACCAGGTATTGACCGCCACGCCTACATCCAGTATATATTCATATGTTGCAGTGTGTTGTGTCGCATTATATTTGAGGGTGTTATTCTTTTGGAGACCACACGGTGTCGTTGTTGCCTTACTATAGTAGAGTGCTACATAGATATTTTAGATAGAGCATACACTCATATTTCCAAAGATATTTATTCAAACCATTTTGCTAAAACTGCGTTTAAGTGTCCATTATTGAACAGTACACCTCAACTATAATGGAGCTATAATAAATAGATATTTTGTGTCCTCCGGATGAAGACAGGTGTCCTTTAGACACTGGTTCCTCTCAAGGTTTCTTCCTTACACCATTTTGGAGATTTTCTTTGCAACAGTCATCAATAGCCCACTCTTTACGGATAACCTTATTATGGAACGAACTCATAGACACTAAACTTTCATAAAAAGTGACTCATCTCTGTAAACCTGCTTTGGGACAACGTCCATTGTTAAAAGTGCTACACAAATAAAACTGAATTTACCTGCAAGTAAAAAAAGATAAATGAGGAGCCTAGAGTTATTAAAGGACAGTGACACAAACACCACAGGAGTTTTACCTGTGTGTACATTCAGAAAAGACCCCCTTCCCCCCTTTTCCTCCCCTTTAGTAGTGGTAGTAATAATAATAAAAAACAATCCCAATTCCAACACTTTTATTTCATATCAAAACCCCACAATGGTAAATCAAAAAAAATAATAAAACAAATGTAAATACAAGTGACTGACAGCTTTTCATTTCCATTAAAGCATCAAAAGCACAAAAAGCAAACGTCACAACCCGCCAGCTCATTTTAACTGTACAGTACGTCCTGTGGGGGGTGGGGTTTAATATTGCACACTACTTCACACACACCTGCACCAAGCCAGGAGATTTGCTAGAACATGCTATAAAGTGCTATCTTTAGGATGAGTTGAAATGACCACTAAAATACATCGTGTCCTGTTTAATATGCAAGTACAGCTCACGTAAATCTCGATACACTTACGCTAAAATCTACGTCAAAAGTGATTAGTGAAAACAGAACTGTCCCCCGTTCCCCCACCGCAGCTTAATACCCAACATCTTAACGTGCACAAGGAGAAAAGAAAAGTTACTTGGTTACTATTACACTCTGCGACACAAACATTGTAACTTTGCCACAACAAGAAAAAAAAACCCACAAACCAGAAACTGTAAACTACTGTGCATAGATTCTCCATTGAATCCGCCGTGGAAAGAAATGTGACAAACAGTGATTAGTGTGATTAGTGTCTAGAAAAACAAACAAACAAAAACAAACAAACAAGAAACTACTGGAAGATCAAAACCATGATTTCATTACTTCCTGATGTGACACTACCATCATCCACATGATTATTAAATGATCACAAACTGGTTTCTACTCACAAATTCTCACAACACGTAAAATATATTATTAGTATCAGTAAAACAATATATATTAAAAAAAATTTAAAAATAAAAAGAGAGAGAGAGAGAGAGAGAGAGAGAGAGAGAGAGAGAGAGAGAGAGAGAGAGAGAGAGAGAGAGAGAGAGAGAAAGAATTGTAGCCATAATATGAGATGCTTTCTTTAAAAACAAAAAGTTCCTTTCATAAAGGTTTTATGCTACAAAAGAAACAACAGAAGTGTAAACCAGCAAGTAGGAAAGAATTGAAAAACATTGCAATTTGAAAAAAAAGCATCTTTATAATAAAAAAAAATTGCAATGAAATAAAAGAGATTCTTTAAAACTTTTAAAGACTGAAAATGTAGAAATCAAATGCTTCGATTTGGTAACTCATCGGGTCCCAGCCTTAGAGGCGAACAAACCCTTTGAGGTTTAGTGAATAGGCACGTGTTTATACCACCGCCTCGAAATCATCCAAGCGTAAAACCAGTGCCGATTCTCATTTCAGGATGAAGAGGTAGGTATCAGAAAGCCCATAGGGTGAGTACCTGAGGAATCACATAGCAATCCCACTCCATCCACTGCTACTTCAGTTAAGTCCCTTTATAGCCAGTAATCCTGTTGCAGAAAAAACATTATGCTTATTCACTAAAGCAGCCAGTTTTTTCCCCCCTTGTCGTTTTTTTTGCACTGGTGCATATTAACCCAATCGCCTTCTGTATCAGTGTAGATACTCGTACCCTGGTTACAACCGAGCAGCACAGCTGTGATTCAGATGCTACTTTGCATTAAATAAAGATACATTCAAAATCCAAAGCTATTCAATTCAGCATTCAGATACACACCGGTCGCTACGAGGTTTCCTTACGTGTAGGTTACAATCCACTGCGAGCGAACGGTTTTTTATACGCAGACTGTTTAGAATAGATGCAATTTCACTGCAAATTAGTTTCGCATTATTTATTAATGATCGCACTTGATCGGTCGAACAATTCTTTCTTTCCTTAATAGAAATAAAAAAAAAAGAAATGCTTGCCCATACGCCATTTCTACAACCAGAAACGGTTTACAAAGCCGGTAATTATTAGTGCACAGGTATTAGTGTCGATTAACGTACTCTTCTGCAACATCAAGACAGCCGATCTTTACGTTGCTCACAAGAACGGCAAACAGGTGACATCGGTAAAACGTTGCATTGTGTTTTAAGGTATAGTGCGAGTGTGTTCTTTTGCATTATTGTGACTTGTTAAACCCTGAAGTGTGTAAGTGTTGACGTTATAATCGCCTGCCTAGTCGATCTCCTGAAAGGCACTGAACCAAGGGTTATTCAGGTTACTTGTGGCTCGCAAACTAAAATAGTGCACCGAAATAGTGTTTTTCGAAGATACAGCTACATGTCGTGACTTGTGAGAATCCAGGGACAAACAAAAAATAAGCCAATGGGATCAGGTAGTTAGTGTTCAGCAGATCAACTCGGACACGTTCACATGTAAGAGAGGCGCTTGGCTGTGATGAACTCCTCCAGGTGGATGCCTCCACCTCCCATGAGACCGAACGCAGGGTACATGGTTCCAGAACACTCCACCTGTCGCTCGTAGAGGCAGCGCATCGAGTCAGCGTCGTAGAAAAAGACGCGGCCGGCGTCGTAGTCGAGGAGGATGCCCATTCGTTGAGGCAGAGGGAGAACGCGGCTGGCGTGGTCTCCCGAGGCTGCGTTGAGGGACGCTTTGGGAATGAAGAGCTTGCCCATGCCTGCTGTGAGCAGAAGAAAGGGCTGCGAGAGCTCATAGCACGTGTCCTCACTGCCACTGTCATGCCCGCTGTCATGATCATACCTAGAAAGAAATGAGGGGGAAACGGCGTGAACAAGATGTGCAGAACAGGAACCAGTTGATTGGATGAGATGCAAGTATTTGAAACAAAGTATCAGATGCATCAATTATATCAAATGCATCAAAACCTCCTCCTTTCTTAAACATTTAGCTTCTATTTCTTTTGGGGGGTTCATTTTCAAGTCAGGACTGGATGGTGAAGCTTTTCTGACATCATAAGAGTTGCTAATAAACCCAAGCCCTGGAATTCATCTCCATTTATTCAGTCATTTATTTATGTATAATTAACTGCTTTAGGGTTATAAGAACAGTGAGTACAAGGCAGTACAGCATCCTACATACTCTAAATACACATACAAACATATAGGAAGCTTAACAACACTGGTTAAACTCAGAGAACCTGGAAGACCCCGCAAAGAAAAAACGACAAGTCGCTATACAGACAGTAACTTGAGCTCAAGTTCCACGTACCACCCTGTATCAAATCAAACCATAGATTTTAGTTTGAAATAATATATTGTTACACATTATATGATTGAAATGATTTCTCCCACTTGTAAACATGCAAACAACTTTATCCACCATTTTTGAAAAAGACACTGCATCGAATCATAATGGTTCAAACTATATATGTCTCTGTTACATTGCTTCATTATGTCAGTTCTCCTAGGGTTTAACTAATAACCTTCAAATCAGCTGACAGGCATGAAACAGCCCTTGATGTTGAAACAAAGTGCGTCAGGGAGAAATGGCAAGAAAAACATTGGGGGAAGTGCTTGTGTGTTGAAATTTGGGATAAAGCTTTAATGGCCAGAACCACTGGGAACCGAGCATGGAGTGGCATTTAATACCACCTTTAATGTCTATTCTTTTATCAACTAAACAAAATGCTCCATTCCCTCAAAAAAACAACAACAAAAAAAAAAACTTTGTACAGTAGTGTACTTTAAAGCCCTCAAATTCCTCAGTTAATTTACAGACATAACATTGAAAGTTTGTACACATATTGTTGAACTCACCTTGGGCTGCTGGTGTCACGAGGGTTGTGGAACCACTCACTCATTTTGGAATCTGACACCACTCCCACTTTCACCATGTAAGAGCTTGGCTCTACACGGAAAGCCCAGTAGTGGCGGCCATGTGAAATGCCCGTGTCACCGATGATGTAGTCAAGGCATATGTAACTTCCAGTCTGTACCCGCTCAGCAGCCAACAGGTAGGCCATGCCAGCCATGCTCTCCACAGTGTCCTTTCTCTTGCTCAGCTGCAGACGTTCTTCACTGTAGCCGCATTTCTCATTAAACAGGAAGCCGAACACTGTGGAACAACCAGCAGCTTCTTAAAAAGTGATTTTAGGGCTTAAAAACTATTGTTACCATAATTGAATAGCATAGAATAGAAAAGCCTTTATCTGTCACATATACATTACAGCACAGCGAGAGCCTTTTCCTCGCATATCCCAGCTTGTTTAGAAACTGGAGTCAGACACGATACCACCACTGAAGCACTACATCACTTGCTTTAGGCATGACACTAAATATTCCAAAGTGGTGCAGTGACCCAAATATCCACCTCATTAATGACGCACTCAATGCTCATTTGGAATGGACAATCACCCAGATCAATAACATCCAGAATACCAAATATTCTAAAAAAAATTCATTCTAGCCAGCTGACATTAATCTCAATAAAGAAGCAGTATCATTAAAACATTTTTTTGACACCAGATTAAATCAGTTAAATCTACACCATCACTGAATGGCAGACAACTGAAGGCCCTTGCCTTGGTAATCATGACAGGAGGTCCACGAACATGCTTCAATGCCAAGAAGCATCTGTCTGCTTAGTAATCTTGTTCAAATATGTGCGTTACATACATACATAAAGCGCCCCAGAAGCTTACACATGAAAAGCCTCAGCAGTACGGATGCCACATACACAATTAATTTGATACCTTTTTTAGAAAAATTTACATTTTTATTGCTGAAAACGCAACCTGTAAAAACTAAACCCATTTAGTGCATTTAATGCAAATACAAATATATTTGCATTATTAAAAAAAAAATCTATGAATCACATCAAATAATAATAATTAAAAAAAAGGTAAACGCACTGTATGGTGTTTTCGACTGAAATGATCCCAAACTTTGGAAACTTTCTGTTCTATTGTTTGGCCTGAATCTTCTCTTCGCCCCACGCTATTTTCGCCCGTGTCTCCAATCCCCCCTTCTCGCCTTCTGTTTTTTCACGTGTTCAGACTTTACTTACAGGTGCACACTTTCTCCCAATCTTTGCATGAACAGTGGTGCACATACGTTTCCAGACTAGTTTTGTGGGTACACCACGTTTATAAATGAGACCCCAGAGCGGTCCAGAGTATAGCGGGTGGTGCATCAGTAATAATGATCCGTGTGTGCATTATGGGTGGGCCTGTATTACATCCTGATACATTTCTACAATTAATGCTATGCATGTGGTGTTTAAACATAAACCCTGCAAATGAATAACGAAACACTGAAATAGTTTTTTTTTCTTTTACAAGCCTTAGATTATCTCCATTATATTGTTATATGCCCCAATCCTAGTGTGTAACAGTCACGTGTCTCTCTTACAGATAAACCATTAAGTACATGGCAGCAACTTGTGCTCTATGGAGAAGACAAAGTGAATAGGAAGCCATATAAAATTTAGTCTAACTTTAAGATATGAAAACATATGTTAACTGTAAAATGCAAAAAAACGCTCCTGCTTCTTAAATACACCAGATTTTTTACTGTAAGAAACACTGGCGGTCGCTACACTGTGACTGTAGACTGCTGTGTCAGTTGAGAAGCGAATCATTCATAGATTAATCCAAGATTGTGTAATTGCGCTTGACTAATCGATGGTGCACACTATTTTTAGAATTCCCTGCAGGTTCGAACTGGCATGGTCCATTGGGAAGAGGTGTAACAAGATTTATCAGGAAATTAGCACCGTCACATGGGATGGCAATTCATTTTCCAAGCCATGCTGCACCACCCAGTGGAAAAGAATTATTATAGTAATGAGGATTTTTACAGCACTGATTTATACAGGACAGTCATTGTCACTGGATGTGTGTTCCATTTAGAACTGACTATCGTAAAGGAATCAAAGTAATACCCATGATAAATGTTCTTTACCTGGTGCAGGAGGAGTGTGAAAGGACAACTCAGGGCTGTAGGGGCTGGGAATGCTATTGCGGAAGCTCCGCACCCTGAATGCGTAGCTGCAATCGCTATCCAAATCGCACACCACTGTGCTGGAGTTGTGCACACGCTCAGTCAGGTGCCAGGGATTCTCCTCCTCGTTGTTGGCAGGCACTTTTCTATACTCGAGGACATGGTGGTCAGTGGGCAGAGAGTCCTCGGGCAGCCTCCAGTGAATCAGGCCCTCGTTATACACCCGACTCTGTGACAGGTCGATCATGGGAGGATCTGGAACTGGAGAAAATGGATGGTAAAACTGTGTTGTTTCTGAAGAACATGAAGTAAGCAAGACAGGAAGACGGAATGCAAGGTAAATAAAATCATCTAATGGGTGTCTGTCCCCACCATTAGTCCTAGTTTTTGAATTCAGCTACGTTTTTAGGAGCGCAAGTTTGAATAAACTAACCTTTATTCAGGTTCTGATAAGCTCGGAAGAAATCAAGCATGCCGAGATTCAAAAAGTAAACCCTGCAACATCGGCAAAGCGAGGACGAAGAGGGGACTGTCAAACAAGACGAAGAAGCCTGCCAAGCCTTTAGGCATGAAGCCCAAAGCATTTCTCCCTGAATAACAAGCTATTGATCAGAACAGGGGCTTCATTAAACCCTCAAACTGCAAAGAAACCCCATCTCACTCACTAGTCATGAATCTGCTACAGCAGAAAGTATGGCAGAGGAAAAGAAAAACAGATTTAAAGGGCTAGGGTTCCAGATGTTGAGCCACACTCCAGGCTTTTAAGGCTTTAAGGCTACACCCTTAAACACTATTAAAGTCCACTCTAATCAGAGATGCGGTGTTGAAATGGATGAGCCAGATTGCTATCAGCCTCGTCGGCTGTTTCCTTTGATTAATTTCATTTGCTATACGCAGGGCTTTTCTCTATCACTAGCCTTTAGGAGCATTAGCAAAAATCAGATACTAAAATCCCAGAATTCATTGTTTTAATTGTAGTATTTTGTACATCACTTATTCCCAGAAAGCTAGCATGCATTGTTGTACACTTTATGTTTTGAATTACCATAATTGCCATTTTTACCCAACCATAAATCATGCTTTGGCTGGGCCATTAAAGAACATTTAAAAACATTCAAAAACACTTCAGTACAGTTTTGGTTGCATGCTCAGGGTCATTGTCATGGTGAAAGTTGAAGCGTCAATTTAGTCTAATTCCTTTTATTCAGGAATGCTACTATATTTGCCTGGTCCTCGTCACTGAGAAGCATTTCAAATCATTATGCAACCGTCACCATGTTTCACCCCAGAGATGATATTAGCTTATTGTTTTGAAAGGGCATTTTCACGTTATTAGGTTAGAGTTCTTTATGCAGCCGTAAGTCATTTTTTCTCAACAATGGCTTCGGTTTTGCCACACTACCACAAAGACTGCTTTATATAGTTCTGAAGAGATGGTTTTAGAATAAGAGATTTCAGTTTTGATTTTTAATTTAAAAAAAAATTCATCAATAATATTCTTTTTTTTAATTACTTTATCATTATGGGACAATTAAAGGTAACCTGGTGTGTACAAATGCTATTATTTCCTTTCAAAATCTAATACAAAACACAAAACGGTGTACAAGTGAAAGGGGTTCGTTGACTTTCTGAATCACTGTATATATGAATATTGTTCCAAAGAAAATCACAAAAAATTTCAAGCATGATGAAAGCAAGGTTCTGACCATGTGCAACACTAATCTGGCCAGTCTAAACCAGAATTACACCATTTTGGTTCACTGGACAGATCACTAGACAGCCGTTGCTCAATAGTTGTCAGACTCCAGTCTTCAAGCAGATACATTGGTGTTATTTCTCAGAAGTGCAGATCTACACAATTTAATGGCAAAGCTTCTCGATTGCGGTCATGTTAGTTGTTTATTAGAATCTTTGTAAGCAAGCAATTTTATGTAACTGGACCAGGAGCTGAATAACTCCCACATAGAACAAATATTAGAAAACAAGTCACATATTGTTTTATTCCCCATAGATTTAGAAAAAACGGATCCGTTTTCTCTGCATGTTTTTGGCTGAGCAGTACAAAACTTGCTCCTTGTTTGCATAGCTGATGAAAGACTTCTGACTAAATAAATAGCTTCGTAGCAGACTTTGTATACTGCCTTGCAATTTAGCATCTATATTTGCCTCTGTCTTGCTCCAGTTTCTCTCTGTATTTTTCTTTATCTACATACAAATGCTTGCATTCTGTTCTCAATGAAAAAAAAAAAAGGTTTAACTAGAAAAGGGTCATGAGTCGTTGTGAAAGGAATTAGAGTAAAAGCTGCCAATCCTCCTTGTGCCAAAATCCTAGGATATATTAGGACTCCAACCAGCTTATTTAATTAAACTGCCACTGGAAGTAGACACAACACCCACTGCCACCACCCCACAGAAATAACGCTTACCTCCACCGAACGAAAGATCTTTCAGCAAGGACTCTTCTTTCGAGGTGTCCAGGACAAACTCATCAAACGAGGGGTTAGCGGCAGCCTGAAAGGTCTTCAGTGACTCTGTGGCTTTCTGAACCCTGAACCCAAGAAGACAGTGAGATACAGCAGCAGGTCTACAGCAGACGACATGTTTAATAATTCTATTCACAGTTCTTAGACAGTAACCTGCATAAAGCTGCCTAATGGAGATCAATTATCAGGATTAGACTGAAGGACACCAAATATATATATATATATATATATACTAATCAGAACCTTAACCTAGACCACTAGCCATTAATAAGTAGCGTGTGTTAATTCATATAAGGAGCGTCAGTTAATCCTCATTAGAACTACACAGTGGCTCAAAAAACACTATAATTAAAATGAAGAAGAATAAAGAATAAGGTGGACACTGGTGTAACCTGACGTGGAGCTGCTTAGCCGTCTGGACGAAGCAGGACTGGTCGCTTTCTTTGAGGACTTCCTGGGCGTATCCCACCAAACCGCTGTTCTCCAGCATGCCCTGGTACTCTTCCACCTGGCCCCTAAGCTTGTCCAGACGCCGGTTCCTGGACAGCTCAATGGACCGCAACAATTCACTCTTCCTTTCCTGTAGAGTCTCAAACAGACGCTCAAAGTGCTCGTGCGCCTGTCTCTCTGCCAGCTGCCCATTTTCCTATGTCGATGAGATACAACCAATAATTATAGAAAGCACAACTAGACCAGTTTCATTTTTCAATATAATAATAAAGAGTTGCAATCGTTTGCCCAATACCAAGTAATGATTTTATTGCATTTATTTCCATTAGCTAATGATGTGTTTAAGAGAAGCTAATCTGCCTGCACAGGAAAGAAAAGTATCTGACATTGCTCAATCTGTCTCAAAATCAATCAGATGTTTCAGGCCAATTTCGGTCCATCGGTTAAGTGCATCGCTATACATAATGTACCACACCAGTCTTTCCAGAACAATTCTCATGAACCACTAGAAGGTGTTTACTCTTTACCAGCAGCCAACCTGCCCGAACAAAGCAAAGGAGAACACAATACACTGGTCTGTTATTTGGGAGTTGGCAGAAAACAGATATGTGGACCATTTTGAGTCTCTAGGAAACTAAAACCCCATTCTGATCACTGAAACCCTGGCAGTGAGATTTCTTTTCTTGAGATCAGCGTTTCAGTAATCTACAGTACAATCAACTTTAGATTTTAGATTTCTTTATGATAAACCCAAAATCACAATACCCTAGACATTCCAATTTAGAGCTCAATATATTAATGTTCATTATACTTCAATATAATATTCCACAGCCTGACACATTAAAGCTGATCCTGTCTTGCAGTGAGCATTGAAAAGGCTCAAGAATTCTTTCCAGACCACTTACCTCAGTCTGCCGAATCAAGACCTCGAGATCGGAAATCTGAGTCCTCACTTGTTCCTCTTTGCTAATCAAGTAATGGATACTTTTTGATAGCTTATCCTGTTGGAATAACAAAATCCATTAGGCTTTGAATGCACACAATGGGAAAACTGAACAGCACTTTTTAGGCAGTTCAGAGCATCTAATACCACATTGACAGAAGACAGTGCTCTGTGATGGCTTTAACATTATTAGGCACAGGTGATTGCATTAAAGATGCATAGCCCAAGTCTGCTGGGTCGAATCTAATGTTACACAGCTTCAGCTAAAGACAAGAAAAAAAACTGAGGTGGGTGTTTTCTGGATTCTAAAGGACATATGGCCAAAAGTAAAGCATGATTTCTGACTGACACACACACACACACATTTATATATATATATATATATATATATATATATATATATATATATATATATATATATATATATATATATATATATATATATATATATATATATATATACACACACACACACACACACACACACTGTATATATACTGTATATATACACACACACACACACACACACACACATACATATACACACATTTCTCCCTTGTATTTCACAAGGAACATGATCCTTCTAAGCAGATCATGTGCACTGCTCAATTTTTTATGATCTGGTAAAAACAAAAACAAAAAAAAACTAGATACTTACAGTCGACGTTACAAAATTAGAGATCTGCATACCTTAAGGACCTTGTAGGCACTGCTCATTGACGTCACTTTATGGTTAGCGTGGGAACCTCCAAGTTTGCAGAGGTGACACACTGGCCGGCGACACACCTCACAGTACATGTTAACTTTCTCCATCTCATGCTCAGGACACATCAACACCTGCAGGCAGAATTACTGAAACTCTTACAGGAATATAAACTAACAAACAATTAACTCTCAAAAAGAGGAACATCTTTTTTTTTTTTTTGGAACGGTTTAAGCTAAATGTACATAAAATAAACTGCTGGTCACACACGTCTGCTTTGCAGGTCATATTCTGACCATATACCAGGCCATTATATTTCAGCTCATTAGCCATTTATTTTATGTATAAAAATTATTTTTAGATAGACAAGAGATATTAGACAAGAGAGTTATTAATGAAGACTATTTTTGTCTTCATGCTCTATGTTGAGTTTGGTTTCATTAATAATAAATATACATTTGCTTAAATTTGAAAATTTGAAAAAAATGGACAATTCTATAGAAATGAAACTTGGATATATTATAATTATAATGTAGTCAATGTGCAGCTTGTATAGCAGTATAGATTTACTGTCCTCTAAAAATAACTCTACATACAGCCATTATTGTCAAAATAGATGGCAACAAATGTGAGTACACCCAAAGTAATAGCAGCTGTACATCGCTTAACAAAGCAAAGCCACATCTCCTATTCATCATATGCATGACAAAGATGGCCGAGGCTATGAGAAGAGCACCCTGAAACCGAGTTACAGTACAGTGGCCAGGATCATACAGAGGTTTTCCAAGACGGGTTTCACTTGGAACAGGCCTTGCAAGTTTTCAATCAAAGTCCTCGTGCTGTGCGTCAGGTGCAGAAGCTGCTTCAAAAAAAACCACGAGTCCTGTAGCATTGCTTTAAAGGTTGCAGAAGTGGAGGGTTCACTTGTCAGTGCTCAGACTATACGCAAGTCGGTGTGCGGCGTATGGTCTGAGCACTAACAAGTTAACCTTCCACTTCAGCAACCTCTAAAGCAATGCTGCGGGACTCATGCATTTTTTGAAGGAAAAAAAAACCTGTCCAAGAGCGTAAATGACTGGAATCATGTCCTGTGGTCTGATGAGACTAAGATGAACTTGTTTGGCTCAGATGGTGTCCAGCGTGTGTGGTGACACCCTGGTGAGGAGAACCAAGAAAATTGTGTCTTGCCTACTGTAAAGCATGGTGGTGGTAGCATGCAGCCCCATGGTCTGGGGCTGCATGGGTGCTGGTGGTACTGGGGAGCTGCGGTTCATTGAGAGAAACATGGATTCCAAGATGTACCGTGTCATTCTGAAGCAGAAACTGAGCTGAAAAGCAATTTACCAACATAATAACGACCACAAGCACACCGCCAAGATGACAACTGCCTTGTGAGGAAGCTGAAGCTGATAAAGTGGCCAAGTACGTCTTCAGACCTGAACTCTATTGAGCACCTGTGGGGATACTCAAGCGGAAGGTGGAGAAGCGTCATGTGTCTAACATCCAGCAGCATTATGGAGAAGTGGGAAGAGGATCACAGCAACAACCTGTACAGCTGCTCATACAAAATACTGATACTTTGGACACAGATTTGACATGTTTAATTAGGGTGTACTCACTTTTGTTGCCAGTTATGTAGACAATAAAGGCTGTATGTTTAGGTTTTTTTTCCACAGGACAGTAAATCTGTACTGCTATACAACCTGCACACTGACCACACTAAAATATATCCGAGGGTCATTTCTATAGTATTTTCCCCTTGAAAAATGATACTAAAATTGTTGCTGAAATAAATATATATATATATATATATATATATATATATATATATATATATATATATATATAAGAAATTAACATATTATGGAAAATGTTATTGAGTGACATATAGAAATTTAAAAGTCTATCACTCCAATATTTTATCATCATTTTTAATCACCATGTTTAGAGTTTATTATATTGGATGTTGAGACAATCTGTACTTATTTAAAGTAGCAGTCTGACTTGACAGAACATCAAATGATAACCGCAGAACTGAATTATAGGATCAGACAGCAGTAATTTAGCTGCTTGGCCAGTCGTTTGTACCTTTGGTCTGAAGTTAGTAGTAGGCCCGACGTACTCATGCTGGGCCTTGGGCGTCCCCCATGGGTGATTCAGCTTGAAGCACTCGTTGCAGTAGCTGGCCTTGCAGTCCATGCAGCTCTTGGTGGCCTCCTGTACAGTAGGTGGCTTGCACGCGTTGCACATGATGGCGACAGCGGCGCGGGCCGCCTGCCTGTAACGCTCCACGATACTCTCCAACGTGAAGTTGCGGAAGAGCATGCTGATGCCCCGCTCACCCAGCTCTATGTCGCGCTGGCAACCTGGGCATGGGAAGCTGGTGACGCGGGGGGTGACCGAGGAGCGCCTCCAGCCGGGGGAGGAGGACACGGACCCTGATTTCAAACAGACATTCCTCAGTCAGTTAAACAGCTGAGTGAAGTCAGTTAAAATGAAAGCACTGCTGGCCTAAAAAGGATTGAACTCAAGTCAGTTGACTCAAGTTTCAGAAAGCTCAGCAACAAACAGAAAAAAAAAAAAAAAAAAAAGCCACAAGCTGAACAATGATCTGGACAACAAAAAGGTCAAACTAAAAAAAAAAAAAAAAAAACTAATAAAAACAAATGCGATGTGAGTGAATTACAGACCAATTTTCTGATAGACACAGTGAATAGACAGATGATGTAGCAAATGCACAATTAATCACAAAATAAATATTTGGATATGATGTAAGTTTCTGTTTCTTTTGACAATGTTTCATCAACACCAAGAAAACTAGAGGCCTTAGGGAAAGCTTTATCCTGTTCCTTGTCCAGTTCAATGTACTTCACACACACATATACAGTATATTTACAGAGACAGACAGATGAAGGAAAATCTCAGCTAAAAGAGAAAGTCAGCACAATTCAACATTCACTACATCCAGGACAGAAGCAGGCAGGAAACGGACAGCCAGCTAAAAAAAAGGATTAAACTTAGACAAGACAGTGACATCACACTCTCAGGGCACACTGATGACCAACGGATGCAATATTTGTGGAACAGACATGCAGAGAGATGTACGGAGATGTAACAGACTCATAACGGCTTGGTTGTTGAAGACGTGGCGGTAAGATTATGGTGACGGAATGACTATGGGCATCATTTTTGGATGGAACAACATGGCAAAATATAAGCGATGAGTGAGGGCGTGTTAGAAGAAGAAGCGTGTACTTAGGCCGTGGTTGCGCTGTGCTGCACGGGAAGGGGAGGAGCAGGCA
Source organism: Silurus aristotelis (assembly GCF_946808225.1). Taxonomy (NCBI): domain Eukaryota; kingdom Metazoa; phylum Chordata; class Actinopteri; order Siluriformes; family Siluridae; genus Silurus; species Silurus aristotelis. Next base: position 15,247,865 of record NC_139584.1, read on the forward strand.
GCATCTGCAGCGCGGCTTGCTGGGGCCTGCTGCTGCCGCAATGACACTCGGGGCAGAGGAAGGGAAAGAAAATAAAACGCTCAGACCAGTAAGTCATCGTAAGGCCATTCTGGCAGAGCAAAAGGTGCCTGGCCCTACAAAAACCACAAATCAACGGCAAAGGCCCTCTTATTCGAGATGATGGCGCTACTCCAAAACGGAAAAGTGATGCACGTATATGCATTCACTGCCTTCAGACCAGTCGGTCAATTTATAGGTAAATACGATAGAACGAAACGTGGGTTGCACATCAGATGCAAACCGATGTGTGCTTTTATCACATGAGGTCGGTGGGGAAAGTATAACGCTTTGAAACCCAAAAAAATGTTTAACACTGAGCATATTTACTGACAGGAGTAACACTGAATAAAGTCTGTCTGAGGTTTGTATTGAGGCATCTATTGTGACATAATATTAGAAAATAGATTCGGTTAAGGCTAAGTGAAGGTGTACTGATTGATCAGACAGAAGACGACACATGCCATCAGGTACAAATAATGCCTGCAGAATGAACAATACACGTTCCAGTGAATGAACACAAGTCGAACACAGACACGTGTCTAGTTATCGGGTTTAAAGGAGCATTTGGAAATTCCAGTGCCATCTGCTGGCTGTGTAGCAAATAGCATTTTGATCAAATAAACCACCCTCTGACCTATTTATCACTTCCTGTTAGGAATGTGCACAGGTACTCAAATACCTATTACCCATTTGATGCACTGGAACTTAAATAAATATTAAAATCACTATACGGCAGTTTATTATGCCATACGTCTGAGTGAAGTCACTGTGAAAAGCGTCTGCAGTGTTTTTTTCTGATGACGTGTGATGAGCGGGAATTTTTACGCACGTGCAGATCGGATAAGAAGCTTGAGTGATAGAATAGAGGTGTATTAATGTTCAGTACACCTGTTTAAAAACTCTTTTGGTTTCACGCGACTCTGCCATTTTTTTTCTTTTTTACCCTTTAGGTTTTTATTTAACAGGTTTAATAAACGTAACATGAAACATAAATCTGTTTACCTGAATATGATCACATATCAATGGCTGAAATATTTAGCAGACATTCAAAACTATTTTCTCTCGATATTTCGGTGAATCATGTCAAACACAAACACCAGCACTGACAAGAACAATTTACTAGCAGTGGGTAATGATACTTGATTAGTCCAAATAAATAAACCTTTCATAATGATTAACTGCTCATTAACTCTTTAAATATTAAAACAGCAAGAGGTGTACGCTTAGTGAAAACTGCTGCTTTGTTTCGAGGAAATTTCATCTCAGCTCCATGTGAGGACAGAGTTAAATATGACCGTGTGACCAAAAGAAAATTACAGCATTTACTGAAATGACACTATTGTGAAATGAAAGCGTTCCCTTCTAAAAATGATGTAAACGTGTGCATTCAGTGCCGCACCACATTTTCCAGTGAATATGCTCAGTGGGCTTTTAGGAAGCGTCGCGAAAAAACGTCACAACGTTTCCGTTATTCCATTACACCGTCTCGCACAAGGAACTGCTTGTATCTACAGAGAAATAGTGTGTGTGTGTGTGTGTGTGTGTGTGTGTGTGTGTGTGTTCACAGGGGTTCTACAAACACTGTACTCACTACAGCTATTCAAATTATGTAACCCACATCTACCTCTCCCTCCAAATGACCTTCTGAGTGAGGCTGCAAGCAACAAACAGAGAAGTGAAATAAAATAAGACCAACACAGAACAAATGTGAACAAATGTGGCATGAGACCTGGCGGCTTACAGCCCAGGATTGCACAAACAACACATCATATTACACGTCACACGTTTCAATGCAAAGCTGACGTCGTAGATGAAGACAACACGGAACGTATTTGTTAGTTCACGCGAGCTCCATGCATGTGTTTCGCTCACAGCCTAAAGCGGAATTATTTGCTTAAGCGGGTGTTGGGAAGATCTAAAAGAAGCCTTGAGGTTCCTGGCGCGAGGTTTGGTCAGTTCGATTTAATCCTCCACATGCCGGACCGCCTCGCCATGACAACCTCTTTGTAAGAGGTTACGCTAGAAAACATCGGGCGATCTCTCTCCTCTGCTGGGGGTCCACACATAAAACCGTGCAATATTACCAATGTGCAGTACGTCTGATAGAGTAACTACTTGTGGTCTCTTTCTTTCTTCTTTTTGTATTTATACGTTGTGTTGTGTATATACTGTATTATTATATACTGTATCTCTATTCTTTTATATATTGGCACTTTTTTTTGTTGCTGTAACAGAGAACTACATGCCTGTAGTTGACTATATATAGATATTGCCATTCAATACAATGATCCAGACCACTCAGGACATTGTATGCCCCCCAGTTTGTTTCTATTCAAGTCCTCTGAAGTTCGCTTCAAGTTTCGATTGGACAAGTAATCATTATATCTACAATTCAATAATAATGATTAATGCAAATAGCAATTGAGATGCAGATGAATCTATGCGGAGAAAGAATTTCACTGTGCTATAAAGTACATGTTAGCAGTATAAAGAACCTTTCCTTTCTTTCTTTCTTTAAAAGTGAGGAAAATAACTGTAGTGAATGTACGCAGTAGGATTTCAGCACTGAAGATCCTTCTACAGTTGACAATCGATCGAACAGTAAATGTCGGTTTGCTCGGGTGCGTGTTGACGAGACTCGTTAGAAAGCTAAATATTTGATTTGGCGAGTAGGACGTTCCTTCTTGTGCTTTCTTTCTGCTCGCCCTAGACTTCACGTCTATTAACTAGGCACTCGAAGAGTGTAGAAGAAAAAGTGAACAGCTCGCCAATTTTTTCAAACAATAGGCTGATAGTCCTCCAAAGAACATCGCTGCATTTTCAGGTATCACATGTGTGTGTGTGTGTTGAGACTTCGATCTGGGACGCACCTGATCGGACCAGCCTATCCAGCCTTTCCATGCTGGGAGAAGGAACTCTCGAGCGAGGGCTTCCAGGGTTCGAGCACTCGGATCCGGCGTCTGTGCTGAACGAGTCGTCCTGGTTCATCATGAGCAGCTCTTTGACACATTTGTGACAAACGCTGTGCTGGCAGGGCAGGATGAGAGGGTGTGTAAACAGCTCCTTGCAAATAGGGCAGATCAGCTCACGCTCAATGTTCTTTATAGGGACCTACAAAACATGCAGAAAGAGAGAAATCTCAGGAACGCTGTGTAGAACCTCAAAGAATGAATGAATAATTTAAACTTTTCGTCGAATTTGAAAAAAAATACATTACATTACACACTGAAATTGTGTAAAAAGATCTTTACAAGATTTCTACTTTGTATACCTACATAAGTTGGTGTGAAAAATAAGATATAGACCCCTGCACCCAAACTCGAGGCTGATTTACATATGAAAAGCCATGTGGGGAAATAAAGGAGAAGGGAGCGAGCCATTGTTGAATTTCTCCTCGTTTTCACACATTTTTTATTCCGCTTTTTCGGGTTTAAACAGACCAAGTTGTAGGACATTTAGTCAACGTTCTGCGTTAATTCAATTGTTATTTGTTTATTTTTAGTTAAAAAAAACAACAACATGGACATGACTCTGCTCTGAAGACCTCACTCAAATCTCTCTCCTGCATCACTTACCCCCATCGAGCTGCGCCTCGATACCGCAGACATTGTAACCGGATTAAACGATTAAACAGTAGTAGTGTTTTCGCCTGAGCCGGAAAACCGGAACTTTGTCGAGTCCCAGAAACTGGAAAGTGAGAACAAACGCGAGTCGACGCTACAGATGAAGCGACGCTGTGAATCAGCACACGCACTTCCACACACACATACATAGGAACGTGCACGCGCGCGCGCACCCTGCCGCTACTTTATGGGAAGGAGCGAGCGCCGAAAGCCGTCGGATAGGGGCGGGGTCACTGAAAGTTGCCTTAGCAACCTTCCTGGCAGCTGTGCTGTATGCAAATGAGGGGGCGTGAACGACCAGAATAGTCACGCGGCTGCTCGAGGATTGTTCAGAAATATTTTTGAGGGACGCGGAAAAACCTGCGCTAATTTTATTCTGGATATTAAAAATAAAACACGTAAAATAGGGTGAAAACACGTATTGTAGGGGATCCTTTTTGCACGTGCTCCATCAATTGTCTCATGTTCTGCCTGATAAGTCGTACTGAGGAGTTTTGCATTAAGTAGGATTATTAGTTCACTGAGCTCTTTTGCAAATTTGGGAACAGATTTTCGCTATAAGTCAACATACAGGAATATACACACATAATGCAAACACCGGTTAGAGTCACTGAAACTGTCTATTCATGCACACCCTGGTTGGCCCTTAGGGATCAGCAGCCCATCCACAGAACACCGAAAGCCCAGGAATGAGATACAGTTCAAGTGCGCGTGCCCTTACACACACACACACACACACACACACACACACACACACACACACACACACACACACACATACTTGTATATGTTTTTATGTAACTATAAATAAACTGTGTTGGCACTAGCGCTAAGTGTGTTATATATATATATATATATATATATATATATATATATATATATATATATATATATATATATATATATATATATATATATATATGTCTGAAGCAATGCGTCATGATATCGGTATATACATACACACGTGTAGACTTATTCTGTAGTACTTTGTTGTACTATATATATAAAAAAATTATCTTTAATATTGTAAATTGTTTGTTACAAAATGCTCACCTTAGACTTTATCAATGGAAGATATTTTAATTAATAATAACGTCACTATAAAAATTACGTCAAATTACGTCACGTGACCAGCATCATTTACCCATTTTGAGCCCCCGATTGTGATGAGTTCTTTGTGCTTTTGTAAAAAAAAAAAATCAATCTTTACACTCTGTGTATGTTGCCACGTTTATTGATAGTGTGTGGACACTATAGCGCTATGCAGTGGTAGATTATGGGCGTGTCTGTGGGCGGAGACTGATAGTAGGTGATATGTGACTCTTAGGCGGACGCACGTGTAGGTCAAGATGTTGGTTCATATTCAAATGAATGGTGATGGTGGAATAGTTTGGACGGAAATCGCCTGTGTGTGTGGCATACAATAGGTGCAGCAGAGTGTGTGTGCATATAATCATTGACATCTTAATAGATAGATAGATAGATAGATAGATAGATAGATAGATAGATAGATAGATAGAGAGAGAGAGAGAGAGAGAGAGAGAGAGAGAGAGAGAGAGAGAGAGAGAGAGAGAGAGAGAGAATGAATAAATGAATGAATTAATGAATAAATAAATGCCAGTATAATTAGATCATATGGTGCAATCTATTATTGGACACTGGATATAGTCCAACACTTTATGTCCTTGGTGTTCTACAAGCTTGTTGTAAATCAGTGTGGCCTTTATAACTTTCAGCCCCTACCTGCTCTTCTGGAGGTCTCTACACGACCATGGTAACAGCTAGGGGCCAGGAATTCTGATAATCCCAAAATCATATGAAGGTAATATAATCTCACACAGACAACCTCGTTTACATGCTACATGTGCACGTGTGTGCATTTTTTTAAAATTAAAATATCACTGTAAAAAAAATCCCTGTCAAATACACCCCATGCACCACTTGCTGCATTTCCATGTCTGAGATTCCAGCTCTTCTGCCTCTCAGAAACAGGGCGGTGTGAGACGCAGCATCCATCACGTTCAAAGCAACGGCAGGTCTCAGAGAACAAAAACACGAGAACATTCATGGACGATGTGTCTCAGTGCGCACTCACCTCTCCCCTTTCAATCCGCTCCACTATGCTCCCGAACTCTGTTATCTCCTCTGAGTCAGACATGGTAAAGATTCCGATCAGTAGAAATGGATGGATTAAAGGCGGGGTGTATTACAGACCAGCAGAGGATCTCTTACTCCTGTAAACGGAATAACAGTCAAAGCCCTCTAAGCAGCTCAAGGGTGCGGTTCAGTCTCCCCGGATACACACTCCATGGAGGAAGAGAGCAGAATATGATGTGCTGAGCCACAGGAACAGCAGCCTGTGTGCCTGATTGGCTTGTGTCCAGAAAGTGCCCTATGAAGTGACATTGATCTCCTGCTCAAGCCGATTTAAATAAACCATTAGGATCGTTTTTTTACAGCGCGAAACCCCGCCCCTCGCAGTCAGTGGTGGGCGTGGCTTCATTTTACATTGCTGTGGATGTGTGCTCAGCCTTTAGCTAGCAACAGCTACAAGTCTTTAACACAGCAATACATGTGCATAGCTTACACAAAGGAAAATCCCTCTCATAAAATACTTATTTTTTTATTTATTCTGTTTGGGGGAAAATGAGTAGTTGAATAACCAAAATTGAAATAGATGTCCAAGAAACTATTTTTTTTGTGAAATAAAATCTCAGACATCAACAAGTCATAATGCAAATCATTGCAACTTTATGAAACACCCAAGTGAAAATCTAATTTACACAATATTCTACCTACATGGACAGTAGCTTAGTATATATATATATATATATATATATATATATATATATATATATATATATATATATATATATATATATATATATATATATATATATATATATATATATACATGGAAAGAAATTATTGGGACACCTGTCTTTTTCATCCAAATGTGTTTTTTTTTTCACCCAAACTGTTACCACAATATTAAAAGCACACAATTGTGTAGCATGTGTTTGGATACAGTGTGATGTTCCAGCACTATAATGCACCTGTGCACAAGCTCCATGACGATATGGTTGGAGTGGGAGATCTTGCTCTAGATCCTGCTATAGATCTCTCACCTCAACCATATTAAAAACATTCAGGATGAATTGGAATGCTGACTCCACCCCAGACCTCCACATCCTACAGCAATAACTGACTTTACTAACATTCGTTTGGTTAAATGAGCACAAATCTACACAAGCACACTCCAAAATCTAGTGGAAAACCTTCCCAGAAGCGTGGAGGTTTTTATAACAGCTCATAAGGATTAAATGTGGAATAAGATGCTCAAAAAACACATACGACTCTTATAGTCACGTGTCCACTAACATTTTCTCAATATAGTGTATTTAATCAATAAAGACAACTTTGGTGTCAGTGTTTTTTTTTTACTGCATTGTACTAGCCAATGTATCAAAACATCAGTAGTGGTCTTTCTCATCCGCACTAAGCAAATACACTCAGTCTGAACCAGAAATCAGAATATAGATAATGTCCCAGTGAGCTGAACTCACAGCATTAGCACACAGTTGAATAAAAGACACCCAAACTTATATAAATAAATAAAGCAGTGTTAAACCAGAAAAATTATAATGTGGATCTTATGTTTTGTTTTATTTACAGATGTAAATTTACAGATTGCTATTTGACCAAATCTTAATAAAACACATCATCATTATATAGTCAAATAAAATATGCATTACATTTAAAAGCTGTATCCTGAAAACACACTGAACGAGACCATTTCAGCAATTGTTTTATTGAAAATGATTTAAACATGGCCATCACCTACCTTGGGGAAAATTCCAAATTTAAATCTATTTAATTTTGTGAGATGGTTGATAATGACCCAAAAGGTTTCTAATACATGCTGTAGGTCTTAAAACATAATTCATTTGGCAATATTACTTTAATTATTGTGAGCCCTTGTGACAGTATAAGGTGGTATTAGGTTTTATAATCCCACTGACTTCATTACATTTGCTTCCTGATAATAAAATATTCAAACACTATATTGCAACTATATAAACATCAAAATTCAATACTGGATTCTAATGCAAAAAGCAGGATACATTTTTGGCATTACATATATTACTGTATTGCACTACAGCAGTTGATTGTAGCTTATTTGTTAATAAAACCTAAAATATCATTGTACTGCAATTATGGGCAATTTTTTGGTTTGGTTTTTATGTTACTATAAAAAAAGAAACAGTGGGTAATATAATGCTTAAACTAACAGTGCACACATTCCAGATTGTTTTAACAGCTTGTAAGTGAGTTACATTGCACTTTGTCTATCTAAGACAAATACGAGCAAGTCCTTTTTACATATACTGACAAATATATAGTTAGAT
>NC_139584.1:15260956-15555956 GCF_946808225.1 Silurus aristotelis
TAAGCGTCCTATGTTCATTTTAGTCCCTGTTTGTTATCATAGTAACCGCCGCTAATCTATAAAAAAGATGTTCCACTAGATTTTGTTGTGTTATTTTGCACGAGGGCATTAGGAAGAAGTCAGGTACTGATGTAGGGTGAGGAGATCTGGGGTGCAGTCAGCATACTGCTTCATTCCAACGGTGTTCAGCAGGGTTGAGGTCAGAGCTCCAAGCAGGCCACTCAAGATCTTTCACTTCAACTCATCTAAAGCATATCTTCATAGACCTGGCTTATCATCAAGCTGGAACAGGTTTGGGTCTCCTCGTTCAAGCGAAGGGATTTTATGCCAACACACGTGCCTCCGACTTTCTCATAATAGTTCAAGGAAGAATCACATATGGTTTGAAAAGTCTGGTGTCCAAATACTTTTGTCCATGTAGTGTATATCTCTAGGGTTTTATTTAGCAACCCTGAACATCCATTTACCAGTAAAACAATAAGATCGGTTGCTGGAACAACTGAGATGTAAACAATCATTTGCTCTGTTTTCTTACAGGCTACATCATGCAGCGACAGTGGACACTTTTCTCTCCTTGGGACAAAACACACATTCTTCTAAGTGACAGTAACTCGAACAATACACACTGAAGAATTTTGTGCTCGAACTAACAAACCAACACACCTGCTGTTCAAAATCACACGCTCCAATGGGAGGAATCATGTACTGCTTACGGATGTGCTTCTGTAGAATTGTATTACTCAGATTTTATTATAGCGAGTTGTGTTTTATTCAGATTTAGGATATTGTGGTGACTGCTAGAAATTAACGCTGTAACTGTTTTTTCAGAATTTGTCTGTGTTCGAAAGACAAAACACAAAGAAATAATGAGCAAAAACACAGTCACAGAGTACCCCATCCACATTGTTCATCCTGTCTGCAATTACTGCATTTTTGCTGGGACAAATCCACAAACCTAAGAAAAAAAATGTAACAGAACCAGTCTCAATTACCTCCAGTGTTGCTCCAACCCAGAATGAGTAGCACGTATCCACAGGTTTATTGGGGCGTCCATGGAAACCGTTCTGTTGTCTGAGGATGCACCACCTGCGCATTCGGTTCAGTTCACGCTCGCTGAACATCTCGTCTAATTTACCCATCAGACACAGCGTGGCTATGGCGCAGAATGTCGAGCCACCTAGGAAACGAGAGACACCACGGTAACAATAGCATGTGTTAACCATGGCATTTTCAGTCACTCAGTCGGAGCTTCCTGACTGAATCGCAGCTCATAATGAACAGAACAGAAATGTAGGAAGAATTGGGGATATGACTAATGGTTACAGATGAAACAATAATGATCATAAGAAGAAGAAGAATAGTCTTAGTTTTATGTGGCTGCATTGTCAGACATCGTCAGTCAGGAGTAAATACACTATTATTTGAAATATATATTCTCTGCACTTCGTAGACAACAGCACTGAGCTGATCTCTGCACTGGTACCTTATACGTTACACATGCAGATTAATATATATTGGGATAATTATTTATTTATATACATTGCTTACTGTATTTTATTGGCCCTGTACTTGTACTCTGCACAATGACAAAGTTGGATCTAAATCTGGTCCCCAGTGCCTGAGGCACTCCTGAGCCACGCATCTAATTTCACTTCCGGGGACATCCCACAAAATAATAGTGCCTGAGTGCCAAGTTCCTGTTAAAGGTGGGGCTTTGGGAAGATCAAAGAAACCGTCAGCAAAGTCCTGTGATCTTTTTGTTAAATCACACAGTGATCACTGTAGCTGTAGAAAATTAAGTGAGCTGAGACTATACAGGGAAGATGAATGGATCATAACTGAGAATGCGGCGTGCTGAACTGAACAGATACGAGGAACAAACAGATGGCAGGTGAAGCAGGAAGAGGCTGATATGCAAATGTATTTGCATGGCTGATACAATCATTTGCGATAATCGTCACTCACCGTGAGACTCCAGTCCAGCACCTTGTCCGATGCCATTGTCATAGGACTGGAAAAGAATAAACATTTCAGAAGGGGTTACATAATAAATAGACCAGAGAAAGATTAATAAAAACACTATGGAAATATTATTTGTTTAGCACTAGTAAATACACACACACACTCATGTATATGTACATTTAATTTTGTCATCCATATTATGAATAACTTGCACGTGGGAATAAATTTGATTTCTACCAAAATACAGTTGTAAAGACTGGGCTGATGTAACAAGAACTCAATGTTATTGACAATCCTATAAAGTGCATTAGCTAATAGAGGAAACATAATGGTCCAGCCAGCTAGTTTGCTGGTTAAGTGTAGTAATTAGTAATAGACTAAAGGAAGGTTTATGTTTATTATCCTCTTCTACCAAAAGTCAGCGGTGTATAGTATTGTCGTTGTGCCTTCATGCTCAATTATATTGAAGAAGTGAGTACTTTTTTGCTCTGCTAATATCCTTATGACATGCAGCTAACGAGACAATTTTTTTAAATCTTCCTTTCTATGTGTTTCAGTAAATGGTATCTAGCAGATAGCTAACGAGATAAAAAGCTATAAATAAAGCTTTAAAATGATCCACATACCAGAAAATCTTTCCAAAGGGGGAACTTCATGTGCATGTGATCATTTCTGTCTACCCTAAAACTGTCAAACAAAAAATAACTCCTAAAAAAAGGAAAGAGGTCCACTGAAACTAAAAAAGAAAACTACATAATTTTAACATGTAAATTGGAAAATAGGTTTGCCTTGTATTCCAACACTTTTGCTTTTTTAACTATGTTATAGCCACACATATATAAATGTATTGTTCTTTCCTCGTTTTGCACCTAAAAAGTTCAGTAGCGAGGCATCTGTTTTGCTCATTTTTTTGTTTTTGTTTTTTTTAAACCAATGTGTGATCTGTTCAAACTTTAGGCAGAATTTAACGAAAAACTTTTTTATTGTTTAGCAATAATCTTTCATGATTTGACTACTTGGTGTCATTCGCAAGGGGTTGTGACAAACATGGTGCGCTTTGATTCACAATCACCAATCATTGAGCCGCCATACTGTAGTGGTTTTCTGTAGTTTGGATATCATTTGTCTTTCAACATTGTGCAGCACATCCTATAGAATTACATAGAATAAATCCTAAATCTTTAGCGGTATGAAGAAGAAAAACAAAAATTCAGATCATCAACATCTCCACATCCACATAACCACAGTCATGACAATAAGCACATGCCATCACTACACTGTGAACTCCACTGTTTAAAAGGAATATCAGAAATGTACCACAAATTAAACAGAATTCAGACATCCGGCTGACATTAATTCATACAAGGCTGTTCGAATCCGGGGCGTCACGGTTTGGTGACATGGTTAATCCTATCCTAGCCGCTTTAGCAAAGCCTCCAAGAGCTAAATCTCAATGCGGCTTAGATATTGTGTTGAGTAAAAAGTGTGGACGCTATGGAGACCAAAAAACAGTCCCACATTAGATACAAACACTAAATGTACAAACACAATCACTGCATTTTCAGCACTATCTTTATAATGGCTTAACTACGGTTTCTGACCTGTAATTTTAGAGAATTATTTAATAACATTTTAACATTGTAACTACCATTAATTATATCTGCTGCTGCTGTTCTGTAAAACACATGATCATTTTGAGGCAAGTGCATGAAGTGTACAGTTTCTTTTCCCATTTTAATTAAAGGGTTTTTCCATATTGTGAAGTAAAATTGCTTAGATTGAGGAACCTAAAACATTGTGTATTCTAGACAGATACAGTGGTCCTCCAGAACTCGTTCTACGCTCTAAGAGTTCCCAATGCGTTCCGCACCCCCGCAGCCCCTATTGTACCTTATTGTATTAAAGCAACAATGTCTAGATGAATTCAATACTGTGTTTTGAAAAAATTGTATGAAATGTGAATTTTAAGGTAATCCACAACTTGCTGTTAGTTATGTTCCAAATGAGAACCCGCAAATTTCTGAAAGGAGAACCTGCGAGTTCCCAAACCGCAAATTATCACACACATATATATATATATATATATATATATTTATATCGACGATGCACTTTATCGTATGGGGGAGGGGGAGCACTTTTTCTTTTTCTTTTTACATATTTGCTCATGTATTTAATTATTTTTTAAGGCATTAATAATTTTTCTTTTCATTTACTTTACTTATGTCTACATATTTTGCTTATTTAATCAGCTACTTAATTTACATAACATTTTTAGCTCTGGTAATGACCCAAAAAGGAAATTTCACTCCTTTTCTTTGGGGGGGGGGGGGGGGGGGTGTTTAAGCCAGATGCAAAAGGCGAGCCTGAGGACATTACTCAAGCAATCTGCAAACTTTGCACCAAAGTTGTGTCAGTATTTCAAATCTCACACAACAAACTTGTTCGTACATTTGCCTACTCACCACTCCGCTGGTGCTGCTAATCTAGCACCAAAAGAAGCTTCATAGACTGTCGGCAAAGATCCAAGTCAGCCATCCATCAGCAGAGATTTAGCAAAAAGCACCAAGTACAAACGAAACAGTGAAAGGTGGGTGTGCACGGCAGCTGTTTCTAAGTATATTGCTAAGGAGATGGTTTCCTATCACACCGCTTTAAAGGAATTTTTTAAAAGAGCTACTTCAGACGTTTGACAAACAATACGAGCCGCCGGTAGCTCGGCAAAACCGCTATCCCAGATCTGTACAATAAAACAGAGATCATCACTAAAGATTTGAAAGCGGCTGACCTTGTCGCTTTGACCACAAACGTGTAACAAGCATAAATATGACCCCCTACATGCCTGTTACAGTTCATCAATTTTTTCCCTGCATGACTGACAACGGGGTCAAAATTGTTGCGGCTATAGAAGGGCTCACATGGCTATGGCTAAACTGTTTTGCTTTTGGCGTCTGTCGTTCAATTAACGTAGCATTCACTCACAGCTGGCTGAGACAACGAGGCCTCCGCAACAGCGCAAGAACAGCTCCAATCTGCCTCAAACTAATCTTAATTTATTATACATTTATTATAATGTTTCTCTAAAAATATCCTAATGTAGCCTAGCCTAATCCTTATATACTAGGGAAAATTATTTAGCTTTAATAGATAATAGGCACATTCTTCTTTGCGCAGTGCTGCAGGTGTGATGTAAACGGTAGGCTATAGCTTGGCAAATTAACTGTAGTTCATTTATTACTATTAATAATAATAATAATATTTTCATTTAATAATAAATTAAAGCATTTAGTTCATTAATGAGAAACGAGCCAAATATCTTGAAATCGCTGTAGACCTCAGCGTTCACCGATATCTCCGGCTTTCATCCATACACGATCCTATCGGCACAACCCTTATAGTATTGTTTGATTAGACATTTGGCACCTAGGCGGAGATTATACTCGCTGTTAACCGATTGATCAACCGATTTATAAAAAATAAAATAAAAAAAATAAAAATAAACCTTCATGCAAAATAGTTTTGAAACACTGTTACAACCTTTTTATTATCCCCCAAGTAGAAAATAAAAATGTGCAAAATAAAATTATGACTATATAATGAATAAATATTATTCTATAATTAATACATTAGAATAATAAATATAAATATAGCACTCTATTCAGCGCGCAGTCTCCCGTGTAAATACAAACAGCATGTTGCGTCAATGATTCGCCTCTAGAGGCCGCTCTTGTAATGACAACAAACCGGAAAAACTATAGGTATGTTTTTTTGGCAATAGCCGATCGTTCCAGCAATCAATTATCGGTGCCGATTTATAGGATTATTTAAATGACCTCAAAAAAAAAAAAAAAAAAACTGACACTGAATTTATAGTTGTTGTTTTTCCTCCACTAAATGCACTGATTTAATGCCACTTGTATTTATATTTAATATCTAAACATCAGCTAGTCTTTAGGACTTGCAAATGGCATACTAAGACCTTCTTTCTAAAATCGAGCATCTTGTATCTTTGGGGAAAAATTAATAGAATTAAAGTAATGGCATTTTCAAAGATTCATAAGTATTTTCAGGATCTTTGAAAATGTTATTACTTTAATTCTATTTATTTTAACTTCTTTTATCTAAAAAAAAAAAAAAAAAAAAAAAACCAAAAAAACAACACTTCTGGCACTTGTTAAAAGTTTGCACCCACACCATTCTGATAATAATGATGTAGATCCCAGGTGTTCAGCAACGTTAGAAATACTCAAACCCGCTGTTCTAGCACCAACAACAACGCCAGAGATAACATTTCTCTTCTTAAGATCTGATTCTTGATATGAACATCAACAATCACACAATTTTGATTTCCCAAGCTATGTATTTACATATACACTTGCATTATGAGAACCATTTATACCTGCCTTTTCAGTGTGTAACATCTGCAATGTCTCCAGTTATACAGTCATGCCAATTGAGCACCGGGTACATAACCATAGAGATTAGTTTATTTTCATTAGTCACACCCTATTGATACGAGTTCAATTTAATACGACCTACGGAGTTCCAACAGCCGTTTAATGCAGCATTAAACAGTCTCTAACCCTGACTCGCTTAAATAAACATTTTGTGTCACTTGGGTAATCCCGAAGTAAACATGAAATTGTATGTGACTCTTTTCATCGTGCAAACCGGATCCAAAGCAACACAGCAACACGCGATACCACTCAAGATCAAAACACCGGCCTCTGCTTGAAACAAAAAGAGAAGCCGGAACCGCTTCCCTCTAGATCCTCATTCGTGAGAAAAACCACATGAAACGAGATCCTAGAAATCATTTGCAATCAATAATACGCAAATATTTTTAGTCACGTCTTTTCTATTTCTTACTCCATGGGAGGGTTTAGTACTCGAACACCAAAATGTGCTCATTAAGACGATTAGTGGCCTGACAATCCCTTGAGCTTAACACTGTTTATTTATAGCTAGCTGAGAGCGTATGTGTAATACAGGGCACCTCCCCATCTTTTTATGTATGCTAGCTTTCGAAGTATATACACATTCGTTCATATAGGCAAGATATAGTCAAAAGTCCGTATCCTGTTATGATAAAACGATATGGACAATAAAAAAATGGTGTCAGAGCTCTTAGAGGTTTCTTTTACAATAGAAATCACACATAACTCTGTCTCCCTTCTCTTCTCGAAAATCCAACCCTTGCCTTTATTACAGCTTCAAACCCGTTTCGTGTTCTCTGAAAAGTCTTTAGATCCTTTGTAATTCGGATACCACCACCACCATTCACACCCAGTGACTCTTCACATATCAGCTACAACTATAAAATATAAAGAGGAGATTATGGCAAAACCCTCTTTCAGCATAAAAAAAAGAAATGTCTCTGGTTTGGATAGTAGGAAACCCACTTTTATTTAATTTGACAAAATGCAGCAGAATAAAGCAAGGCAAGAAGATCCCTGAACGAACTGTCACTCATGATGCATCACGGAAACAACGTAACATATGCATGCACACAATGGATACAATTGTTTGGTGTCACTGCGACTGTAGAAGGAGAGAACCAGACCACAAAGCATGACAATGCCAGAGCAGATTTATTTTTTTCCATATACGAAAATCCCCAGAGAGAGACCTGCGGAAACAAAGTGGACTTTGTCTGTGCCAGTTGAAACTCTTTCACGTTTGACCCCTTGGTCTCAGGTGGTTGAAATGAAGGGCAGGTGTAATGGAGCCCAGTCTTTGTGCCGAGATAACGACCTCACCGGATCATGTTCTCCGGCTTTGTTTTGCAGCTATGTGTAACTAAATGGCTGATCGGCACAACTTGACCGTGAATCAAAAAAGCAAAGCGGGTTAAAAAAAACGGTGTATAAATGTCTCTGCATTCTCTCGTTTCTGTATAGTGATTGCTATACCAGTGTGTTTAGTGCACTGTTAAAGAAGGAACTTGATAAACCTAAAAACGGAAGTGTCTCCGACTCACCATGCTCTTTCTGATGTAATCTATGGCTTTTGCGCAGTCCATTCCTGACCAGTCGTCCAGCATGTAGCAGATACACGCAGCACAGTAAACAAACCTCATGTCATTCTCGCTTCCCTCAGGCACGGCATAGAAACTGCACAGGAAACAAAAAAAAAGTAAAAACCCAGACAGCAAACACTTCAAGTGCTCTGTCCTGAAAGGGTCTTTCTTTTAAAATTTTTTTTTAATATTTATATATACTGTATACACACACACTCACACACTCACACACTCACACACTCACACACTCACACACTCACACACTCACACACTCACACACTCACACACTCACACACTCACACACTTAGTCGTGTGAAAGAGAATGCACAATCTCTTTGAATTCTATGGTTTACTAATCATAATAAATCTAAATCATCTGGTATCGGATCTCAGCAATTGCTGTGTTCATCAATATGGAAAGGGTTATTAGGCCATTCCCGAAAGATTTCAAGCTCAACAGTGAAGCTCATCATAGAAGATTTTTCATAAGTGGAAAACAGTCAAAACAGTTGCCAATCTGCTCAGGAGTGCACATGCCAGCAAAATCACCACAAGGTAAGACCAATGAACGCTTAGAGAAATTGCTAAAAAAACAAAAAAAACAAAACACAAGTGTTACATCTCAGACTCTCTCATGACTGTGGAAATAAATAAACAAATAAGACAGAACAAATAAGTTTTACTTGAAAGGGTTGCATTCTGAATAAACCTTCAGGAAAAAGCATTTTCTCTCTATACAGGACATGGCAGCATGGCTTGGGTTTGCCAGTTTAATCTGAACAAAACCACAAGACCTTTGAAAAAAGTCCTTTGGCCAGATGAAACAGAATCGGAAGAGGTACAAATGTACAGTGCCACAAAAAACCACACACTGGACAGCTTGCAGTCATTGAGTCGACCATGAACTCCTCTGTATGCCGTAGTATTGTAAAGTCAGATGTGAAGCTGTCTGTCCTACAGCTAAAGCTTGGCTGGATTGGGCAATGCAACAGGTCAATGATGTCAATCACAGCAGCAGATTTACAACAGAATGGCTGAAAAAGAAAAGAATTAAGGTGTCGCGAACCTCGATCAACTAGAGAAGAGTGAGCCAAGATTCGTGATTACTGCAAGCTAAAGTTCTACTAGCTATCGAATCAAAAGGTGTACCAAATTCGAAGACCTGATAAGGATCAGATTATTTATATTATGTCCTGGTGTGTAAAAACCATAGAATTCAAAGAGGCCATACGTTCTCTTTCACATGACTGTATATATTTATAGAGCGAAATGCCCTTCGTGAAAAGTTATTGCTTTCCAAACTACACAGCACAAACGCCACCTTCTACAAGTATATAATAAGATTCTATATTTCTATTTGCACTCGTTCCTTACATTTTTACTGCTCTCAGTTCGGCCTGATTTCTAGAACAGAAGCTTAACCACTGAGTAGTGACGGGCCAAAGAAATGACAATGGCACAGTGTACACAGCTCCACTGGATATAAAGAAATTAATCACATTGGTGGTTTGGAGGATTTTTCTCTCACTACGAGATTCAGTGACTTTTGTTCCTTTTGTCGCAGACTGTAGTACAAACTCAGAGACAATAGAGCACAGGGAAAACAAAAACGCCAAATGTTTCCGTTGAGGTCAACAGTTGTGTTTATTCAACACTCGCATGGCAGAAACGGAATCTCACACAGGGAATAAACAAATTGCCAAACTAGATTCTGGACTCTAGAGTGTTTCTTCTGCTCTCATCCAACTACATCGTGGCCTCATGGAGTTCGCTTAGTGCACAAATAACATGCTGGATTATATTTGGGCTTCTGAGCGTCAGGGTCGATGCTGATAAAACAGCTGAAATACACTCGCATGTCTGCGTGACCCGAAACATTTAGGAGCGATTAGCGCCTAAACATTTCAAGAACTTCACCAAGACAGAAATTATTCTTTACATTTAAAATTAAACTGTTTGTTTGTGACCTATATTATCAAAGAGCAGGTTTTTCCTCTGAATAAAGCGCCTTCAATGTTTTTTTTAAACTATGGTTTAATATTCGATATTGAACTCCTCGGACGCTCCCAATGTTTAGTTCTCCCGTCTTGAAATAACCTTCTATTGACTAAACCCGCCGGCTTAAATTCCTAATCAAAGGAACAATATCCCACATACATATCACAGCATCTGAGGTTTGGATGACTACACCAGAGAAAATAAATACCTGCCATCCTCCAGCTGCAGGGCTTTCAAACCCGCCAGACAGGCCTCCTTACTGACCCGACTCAGGTCATCTCCCAGAATGATGAGACAGGCCAGGCCAGTGTAGGTCATAGCCACATGGCCACTGTCATATGGATGAGCAGTTCCAGGGCCCTAAAAAAAGAGGTGACACAAGCTCAGACACACAGATATAGACAGAAACGTTCTACGGGTGTTAAATGTGATCTGTATACAAACGTTAATTTCCCAAGCAAAAACTTCGGTAACAATAATTAATGAACAGTTTATTATGTAGACCTACAGTCGTTCCAATGTCACTTTTTTTGTTTTTATTTATTTATGCCTAGTCATCTCTCCCGTGCTATTTCTGCTTTCGCTCTAGAATGTTCCTTGCCAATTTATTGTTCCTCTTTCCTTGAATTTTGTCTTTGTTCAGAAATATTTGCTCCCATTCATTTCTTTCCCTCCCTTACTCTACCTTTTTTTCCTTGATGAGGAGTGGCTTTAATAGTCCAAAGAAGTGTATCATAATACATAAACTCTGTTCTGTCCTCGAAAAACTGTCAGGGAAATTAAACTACGATGATGAACACACACACACCAAAAAAAGTGCTTTAACCTTAAAGGTGGAAGAACATGGTATGTGTGTAATAACATGCGTGTACATGCCACTACCATGTCGGTGTTACTGCTGTGATCCACCTGCTCCCACTCTATTGAGAGACGTGTGTAAAGCGGGTATTATGTGTGGCCAACAAATTGCCGAGAGTCAGTAATTCAATTCAGCCAAGTGCACCTCAGAAGAAGGTGTATCTGATTACAATAAAAAGCCCATGAGTGTACACACAAGGTATGATTGTCTGGCGTGGAACAGGATTGTATAGCAAACCTTTGAGGCATTGTATGGAACTCCGATGTGTGATGATCCCCGGAAGCCACAGCGCCAAAGATTAGATTCTGGAGAGGAGGAAATAAAAGATCACACGCAACCGACCATCAATATGTAACAGGTCAGAATTTGCAACAAACACCAACACTGCCATCTAAAGGTCTACTCAGTGATCGCCGTTACACACAACATCCCAGAACGAAATGGCATTTACATTAATGAGATTTGGCAGATGCCTTTACCCAGAGCAACATCTATTTCATTCTGAGCAGCTACGGGGTTAAGGGCCTGACTCAGGGGCCCAGGAGTGACAGCTAGGTGTGGCTGAGACTTAAAAGTATCCATGCCGGGGAAATAAGGGAATCAATGCTGATTTGTTTTCGGATACATTACGATTTAACACCTAAACAATTGCTTTAAATCAGGTTTTCTAATTATAATAAAAAATACTAAGGATAGCAGTCATATCTCAGAAAATAACAATTTAAAACAAACACAAACTGGTGTTTAGTTGCAAGTAAATCAAATCAATCTTTCAAAAACACCCAGGACGTACGATCTTCCGTGGGTAAAACTTGTAATGAGTAGATCCACTCAATCAAACCAGGCTTGTCCACAGCATCCAAGGCATCAAGAACATCAAGTCCAGACAGGGCGAAGAATACAATTGTCAACCTTGAATTAGAAGAAAACGAAATCTCACACATAGATTTCAACAGATTTATCATAACACTCTGTGTGTGTGTGTGTGTGTGTGTGTGTGTGTGTGTGTGTGTGTGTGTGTGTACATTCTTTTATTAGACACTGGTAGTAGACATTATTCAGAGAAGGCAGGTCACGTGGTATCAGCTGCTCCATTTCCATTGACCTGTTTTTATAAATCAATTAATTTTATAACCTAAATATTAATAGCTATATTTGTATGGTCAGTATATGGTCTGACAACACAATGCAGAAGTAAAATATCTTCACTTGTTAACAAATAAATCAATAAATATCTAATATTTTGAATGTTATATGTTACTAATCTTCCTACTTGACTTTATGGAGCTCTACGGCTAAGACAACTAGCATAGAGAGAGAGAGAGAGAGAGAGAGAGAGAGAGAGAGAGAGAGAGAGAGAGAGAGAGAGAGAGAGAGAGGAAACCGTCTTTAAACACAATAGAGGAAGGCCTTGTTGATGTACCTGCTAGTTTCATATGAAGCGTATCTTTCCGGTAGCACCTGAAGGCACCTCTGAAAGAAGCGAACATGTCTGTCCCGTAAAAAATCAATCTGCTCAAAATCATCAAATGAATTGGCTTCGTCCGCCATCTTGACTTGTGCAGACCGCGTTACGACTTCCGGTCGAGTACAATTATGGGAGAACCTCCGCGAAGATAAAAGTCTTCCACTCCAAGAAAAACTGACCCATAACCAATTCAGTGTTGGACATATGAGTTAACTGGGGAAAAGTCAAGAATTAAGGGGTATATATTCGTGTTGGAAAAGTGCAGATTGTGCAGCGTTAAATTGCAGATATTTTTTCTTCAGTTGCTGCCGTTAGGGGTCGCCAAAGAGAAGCATCCGTCTCCATATCAATCTGTTCTTTACATCTTCCTTCCCTCTTCTTCTTCTTCTTCTTCCTCTTTTTCTCCATCCTCAGAATTCTTCCTCTTCTATACCGCCATGTTCCTCCTCTGCACCGTCTCGATCACACCTCTCTCAACTACATATTTAAAAAGGAAAAAAAAGTGAAAGGTGCTTTATGCTTGTCACATTTATATTACAGCATAGTGCAATTTTTTTCTTCGCATATCCCAGTGATGATAGAAAGCTGGAGTCAGATTGCAGGGTCAGCCTTGATACAGCCCCCCTGGTAGACAGAGGGTTAAAGGCCCTGCCTGCGAACCCCAAGCGTGTCAGCTGAGCGAAACCCAGGTCAGGGGGTTGAACATTTTGAGGGGCAGTGGCACAAACCATAAAAAGTGCCACTAAGGGAGTGGGTCCTTGTTAATACAAATTATCTGGTTGTTACAAATATAAAATTAAAAGAGAAGACAGCACACTCTGTAATAATTTCAGACTTTAATGTAGATGGTTTTCCTTGTTTTTGTTTTTTTATAGAACATCACAATTACACATTGCTGATAATAAAACAAACTCTATACCGTTATACGTTTTGATTTTATTTTGTACTATGTACTGAGATATCTTTATCATTTATGATTCGCAATTACACAATATTTTGAAAAGAATGTGGATATTTTGTACAAGTTGTTACCATTTTTAGAAGACCGAGAGCATTACTGACAGAAATACAATAACAAACTACCAAGTTACTAATTCAGCGGATCAACCACTGACTATAATGTGGGTAATAGAACGCTTTAAGTTGGAACCTCAGCCATTGAGAGTGGAGGGGCACCAGGTCACCCTCCCTGTGCATGGCCATGACCCAGAGACTTAACCACTGAGCTATCACCACTTTTCTTAAACCATATTAAGAAAACAAGAAAAAGAAAAAACTGTTAATAAGTTTATGAAGTCTGTGTTACTTTCTTTTAGTTATGCTGTCACAGCGAGTCTTTGCCAGAGTCTTTACTGGCACCGTGATCACACTGTACAGTGTCCTCAATAATTCGTAACAATAAGGATACTTAATAATGTATGTTTCTCTCCTTCTCTATTGCCCATCTTCTCTCTCTCTCTATCTGTTGAGTTGAACATGCTTCTGAGTTACCATTGATCCTGTAAGTTTCTTCCTGATTCACCCTGATGCCCTACCTCTGGATGGAGTTATCCTCAATTGTTGCTGCTAAAGATGGTTCCACATGAACAGCCTAACAATCTATGAAATTTGTGAGCAAGGTTATACTTAAGAACCATGAAGATGGATTTGGACTGTAATCTATCAAAGTCTGCTACAATGGCTTAAGTGTGCAGTTGCCATAAACAGTTGTTCATTCAAGCACTAATCAGTGAACAGTGAGAACCTCAACAATGATGGAACTATAATGAATGAACATTTCATTTCACCCAGATGAGGATGGGTTCCATTTTGTGTCTGGTTTCTCCCCAGCGTGTTTTCCCTGGCCACTGTTGAAACTGGCTTGCTCAATAGGGATAAAGCTATAGGGGACTGATGTATAAATTTGAAATGTATATTCATAGTTGATTTACTTCTGTAAAGCTGCTTTGGCATTTTCCATTGTTAAAAAAGTGCTCAGACCAGGGTGACAGCTCTAAAATATATACAGGTGCATCATAATAAATTAAAATATCATTTAAAAAGTTGATTTATTTTAGTAATTCAATACAAAAAGTGAAATTCATCTATTATATAGATTCAGCACACACAGACTGATATATTTCAAGCGTTTAATTCCTTTTATTTTGATGATTTTGGCTCACATTTAACAAAAACCCAACAATTCACTGTCTCTAAAAATTTTAGTGAATTGTTGGCCTTCTGGAAAGTATGTTCATTTACTTTATATGTACTCTACTTGGTAGTGGCTCCTTTTGCTTTTATTACAGCCTCAATTCAGCGTGGCATGGAGGTGATCAGTCTGTGGCTCGGCTGAAGGGGTATGGAAGCCCAGGTTTCTTTGACGGAGGCCCTTCAGCTCATTAGCTTTTTTTGGTCTCTGGTTTTTCATTTTCCTATTGACAATACTCTATAGATTCTCTATGAGCCTCAGGTCTGGTGAGTTCGTTAGCCAGTCAAGCACACTTACACCATGGTCATTGAACCAACACTTGGTGCTTTTGGCAGTGTGGGCAGGTGCCAAATCCGGCTGGAAAATTAAATCAGCATCTCCATAAAGCGGGCTAGCAGAGGGATGCATGAAGTGCTCTAAAACTTCCTGGTAGACATCTGTGCTGACCTTTGACCTGATAAAACACAGTGGACCAACACCAGCAGATGACTTGACTCCCCAAACCACCACTGACTGTGCAAACTGGACCTGGAATACTGGACCTCAAGCAACTTGGATTCTGTGCCTCTCCTCTCTTCTTCCTGACTATGGGACCTTGATTTCCAAATGAAATGCAAAATTTATTTCCTTTCATCAGAAAAGACGATTTTGGCCCACTGAGCAACAGTCCAGTCATTTATGTGCTTTGCCCAGGTGAGACACCTGAAACAGGTGCTCAGTAGAGTTCAGGTCTGGAGACATACTTGGCCACTCAATCAGCTTCACGTTCAGCTTTCTCATCAAGGCAGTTGTCATCTTGGCGGTGCATTTGGGTTCGTTATGATGTTAGAACACTGCTGTTCGGCCAAGTTGACTGCTGCTCGGGCTGCTTCCGTTAGCGGTCGAAACAGTGGCTCATCCGTCTCCATACTACTTTGCCGTCTACATCTGCCTCTTTCAAACCAACTACATGCATGTCTTCCCAAACCACAACCATAAACCTTTTTGCAGCTTTTCCTCCTTTCTGTGGGCTCCATCCTTAGCATTCCCATAGTTAGTTTTTTTTTACATTCTATTCTAAATTTTTTTATCCATATTTCATATATTAAAGTTGTTTGTCTTAAATGTCCAATGATCAAGATAAGAAATAGGAACACAATTTTTACACTTAATACTTTATGAACTTTTTTTAATATAGAAAAAATACATTCTTGAGAAAGTGTGATAAAAAGCTAACAATTCTGGAATGTCAGACACTGGAGAGCATTTGATGTTATCCAGAGCAATTTATTTATTTTTCCTAATAAATGCAGATGCCAAATTCAAAATATTGTAATTCTACAAAATGAAGCCATTGGAATTCTTACTGAAAGGTCCTGAGTTCAAATCCAAGCACCATCAAGCTGCCACTGCTGGGCTCTTAACCCTTAACTGCTTAGTTGTATAAATAAATGTAACATCATTAAAAAGCTACTGAACCTGAACTTTATATTAATGTGACGAGTTTATATCAGTAAATGCACTACATTTTCAAAAAGTTCTTACACAAACTTTAACTTAAACAAATACAAAATGCACAAACTTTTCCTTTCTCAAACTCAAAATCAGTCTAAACACAAACAGCAATAGTGCTCAGTCAGAAGTCAGAATGCTCTGTGAAGACTGAGCTCAGGTTTAAAGGTCTTGTCTCCATGTCGGTATTGCCCTGTGACAGACAGATAAAACATAACATAATGCCTGAATGTTAGAATAAAGGTAACGCAGAATGCAAGAATTACTGCTGACGCACAACTTAAACAAATGCAGAAATACATTAAAAATAATAGACAGACAGGTGACTAGTTCATCATGCTTTGAGCAATTAAAAAGGAGTCACTGCAAAAAAGAACAAAGTTTTGTGAAAATGTTTCTCTCCTAATACTTCTCTCTTTCACAAAGACCCTATTCATGTCTACAAGGGCTCATTGAATGGTTTGATGAGTCTAGAAATGGTGTAAATGAAATACAACTGAGGAAATATCTCCCAGAAGAACGCTTTTCATGCCTCCAGGACAGTTCCAGAGATGTGCAGAATCTTTGCCAGTATGCAGTAGAGCTGTTTTGGTGACTTGCTCCGATTTGGCAGCTTTATAACACACTTTATATTGTTTTCCTCCTTTCGTTTGTCACCTGTTTGTTGTCATTTGGTTGAGTCATATTCCTGCGATCATTAACTGCCTCAGGATCCTGTAAAGACCTCTTTTCAACCTGAATGCTTTGCTTATTTGAGTCATTCTTTGGACTTGTGATAGCCAAAAGCAAGTGCTTTTATACAAATAAAAAAAAAAAAAACAGAAAAGAAATACAGTTTCCTTCGACAGTCCCTTTAGTGCGTTAGAATCACATACTGCATGTTCATTATTAAACATATAAAGAACAGCCAGTAAGTGTATAGTGCTGTTAAAAAAAAAGTGTTTTTTGTCCTTTTTTTCTTTCATATTTGTTCCACTCAAATGATTCATATCAACAAACAAATGTTTATATTACACATAGATAACCTGAGTAAATACAAAATGCAGTTTTTGAATGATTTCATTTATTGGGCCTTCACAGCACCGTATGTTATGAATAAAAAATAAATAAATAAATGATCAGATACTTCTTTATGTGCTATAAATGTAATCTGTAATATTCAGCAACATCTTTGTGTATACTCTGAGCAGCTGTCGATCTTCTAATTTATAATGTTGAAAACATCTGGATTACACTACATTTTATTGTGTCAGTCTGACACAAACGAAAGCCAATGCAGTTTTCAGTTTCCAAGCTTAGTCAGAGATACAGGATGCATCAGAAGGTGCCAGTCTGTATTCAGAATTTGGTCTGTGGTTGACTATTTTACAGAGAAAATACAGCATGTCATAGTGAATGCATTTGCAAAATTATTACAAAACATTTACTTGTGGACTTTGGAAACATGTATTTATGTATAAATCCGTACCTATGAAACATGTGATAGACAGGTCCACCCCCTGTCGGCCCAATCTCTTTGGTGCGTTTTTCCCATCCTTTGGTTGGTTTCCAGAGTCTTGAAGGATCTCGACTGATGTGACTTTCAACCTGGGGAAAATTACGAACTAACAAATCAGTGATCTCTAATAAAAGTGAATGAATATTTCACTAGACTATTCATATCCACTGAACATATTTTCATTGGTCACCTTCTCTTTTAGTTTTGCTTGCTTCATCAGTCGTTCCAACTCGTCCTCCTCTTTAGCCTGTTTTTCTTGCAGTTTCGTCTCTAACTTGTGTAGATCCTATACAGCGAAACAGAACGTCACTGGAGAATTCGGTGATTTTATAAACCAAAAGCTCGTCTATGATTAGTTTTTTTATCTCACCCTCTCCTGAAAGCGTTTGATGCCTTCAGCAGCCAGTCTCCTTTTCTCCTCCAACTCCACTCTCTCCTGTGCTTCCTTCTCCAGCATTCTTAGCTCCTCCTCCTCTTTCTTCTCTTTGATGTGAGCCTCCACAGCGAGTTTGACCTCCTGTTGCCTTCGCCTCTCCTCTTTTAGTCTTTTCCTCTGCAGAATATCTTTTAAGAGTCTCTGCTTCTCTTCCTGCTCCTGCTGCTGCCTCCGCTGTATCCTCCAGGCCTCCAGATGGATTGCTGCCTCCCGGCGCTCCTCTTCCTGTTTGAGACGATGGGCTTCGCCTATAATGACTTCCTGCTCCTTCCTTTCAGCCTCTCCGACTTCATGTTCATGCTGCACACGAGCTTCCCGTTCTTTCAGCCTTTCTGACCTCCATCTCTGAATAGCCTAGTAAAGCATCCAAAATGTATTCACAGCGATTCACTTTTCCGCATTTTGTTGTTACAGAATTATTCCAAAATAGATTAAAGTCATTATTTTCCTTAACATTCTACAAACCATACCCCATAATGACAACGTGAAAGAAGTTTGTTTAAAATCATTGCAAATTTTTTTTAGCATTGAAGGTCCCAATGAGCACAGTGGCCTTAAATCATCCATAAATGGAGAATGTTTGGAACCAGCCAGGAATCTTACTAGAACGGGACAAACTGAGAGATCGAGGAAGAAGTGCCTTAGTCAGAGAGCACCTGATGACCAAGAACCCGATGGTCACTTTGAAAGAGCTACAGTGTTTCTCTGTGAAGAAAGGAGAACCTTTCAGAAGAACAAACTCTGCAGCACTCCACCAATCAGGCCTGTATGGTAGAGTGGCCAGATGGAAGCCAATATCATCCAACACAGTGAAGCATGGTGGTGGCAGCATCATGCTGTGGGGATGTTTTTCAGCAGCAGGAACTGGGAGACTAGTCAGGATCAAGGGAAAGATAAATGCAGCAATGTACAGAGAAATTCTTGATGAAAACCTGCTCCAGAGTGCTCTCTGGACAGGGGGCGACGGTTCATCTTCTGACAGGACAATGACCGAAAGCACACAACCAAGATAACAAACAAAAGAGTGGCTACAGGAAAACTCTGTGAATGGCCTTGAGTGATGCAGCCAGAGCCCAGACTTAAACATCAATGAAGAGATCGGAAAATGGCTGTGCAACGACGCGACCCATCCAATCTTATGGAGCTTGAGAGGTTCTGCAAAGAAGAATAGGGAGAAACTGCCCAAAAATAAGTGTGCCAAGCTTGTAGCATCATACTCAAAAAGACTTGAGGCTCTAATTGGTGCCAAAGGTGCTTCAACGAAGTTTTGAGCAAAGGCGGTGAAAACTATTTCTATTTATTTA
Source organism: Silurus aristotelis (assembly GCF_946808225.1). Classification (NCBI taxonomy): domain Eukaryota; kingdom Metazoa; phylum Chordata; class Actinopteri; order Siluriformes; family Siluridae; genus Silurus; species Silurus aristotelis. The sequence goes on from NC_139584.1 coordinate 15,280,180, forward strand.
ATTTATTATTATTATTTTTTTTTTAATACATTTGCAACGATTTCAAACACACTTCGTTCACATTGTCAACATAACAATATGTGGAAAAAGCGAAGCGCTGTGAATACTTTCCAGATGCACTGTAGATATATAAATAAGGTGGGGTGCATACATACAAAACTGGAATTTTAAACATTCTCCCTGTTGATTAAGCTCAATTTAACATAATGAAATTATCTTATAGATACTAAACAACTTACTGGTTCTATCTGGCAGGTGCCTGATAAAGGCAAACTACCCTGATTTTTTTTTTACAATCTAAAAAGCATAATTAAAGCTTAATATTACATTGCACTAGAGTGGAAACAGTTCACAAGACATCAGCTAAACTGCTACATCACATCTGGAATGGTATCTTCTTCTTCTTCAGGCTGCTCCCATTAGGGGTCATCACAGTGGGTCATCAGGAATGGTATAACTATTCTAAATATACTTAACATGCTGTATATTAATTATTTTAAGACCTTTTCCGATCAATGATCAATGGCAGATTTTTTCAAACCTTGACAAAATCTGCCTATGTGCTTACTAAACAGTATGTCACAATAGACCTCAACTGTCATTCAATGATTGGACTGAACTTTCATACAAAATAGTTCACAGGCTCAGGAGATTTTGTAGATATTTAACTAAAAAGATTACTAAACTCCACTCCTTTTTTGAACGGTGATGCAACTCTTTCTGTACATTAGACATTATGTATAGTGAAATTATGTCCTGACATAATATTGTTGTTCCTCCAACATAGGAGGTGTGTGCATGAGATTGTCTATTAAATTCCCAAATTCCTGGAAAAGAACACTGGCCCATCCTATCACTCCGTTAGCTCTCCGTGCACCTCAGCAATACTTTTTAATGAACACAAAGTTGAACAAATTAGTAATTTGCAAAACTATAGGTCACATGATCGTAATAATGCCATTACTGGGATTGTAAACATACGTGTGCCGAATACACTTCTCTGTTTTCTATTGAAAATGGCCTTTTTTCACTCTGCACACTAAATACATGATGTCCTCTCCCACTCCCATAAGAGTAAAAGTTTTCATTTGGAACTTAGTCTTGATGTACACCTCCACCCCACCTCTACTATTTAATAACTGTTAAATATGTTAGTACAGTTAAGTGCTGAGTCGTCATCTCTAAGAAAAAATCTAATTCAGCCAGCCATTACATAGCAAAATTTAAGCAATTTTCTGGTTGCCTAGTCAGGTTTTTTAAAACATATATCCTACATTATTGAAAAAAGCTTATGTGATCATGTTAAACATGAAATAGGTATTTCCTTTTTGTGGGAACTCACAAAATGGCAATAATTCAGCAGAGTGAACACGTACTTGTTTCTTCTTTTCCTGGAGACGGCACATTTCTACGTACCACTCCTCGTGCAACCTTATATCCTCCTCAGTCTTGCCTGGCAAGTAAAGCTTAACTTCCGACCTGTAGGAAGGTTTTCCATGGTGCTTGGTCCACACTTTCAGGAAGCTCTGATGATCATACTGGTCCCAGCCACCCAGTTTCCCTCCTGTTTGCTGCAGGAATGTTTCCAGAGCCATTACCTCTATAGGAATCTCCTGTTTTGTTTTTGTGCTTATGCCATGCTTGGTTTTCTGAACCCTGGGACACCTCATGTCCTTTTTCACAGCCAATGCCCAAGAATCAATCTTGTTTTCAAATGCACCTATCTCTTGCCAACAAGTCCTTTCCTCCTGCAGGAGCTCCTCAAAACTTAGGGGAAAAACAATAATAAAAAAAGAAGCCTTTTTATTTAGGCAGATGATAACTAGTCTATGTATTTCTCACAAAATATAATTTCTTTTTTTCCCCCTAATACCTTTGATGTTGCTGTTCTTTGAAAATTGTGATTGAGTTTTCGATCTCGCTCATGATGTCGTTCAGTTTTTCTATCACTGACAATTGATCGAGAAAAGATTCGTGTCGTTTACGGTTTCATACACAGAAAAAAAAGCCATGTTCAATTTGTAGTCATTTAAACTAAAGGCTTCATTAGAATATTACTTACAACTGGGAGTTGGCTTCACATCCATCAGCTGCCCCTGGAATCTGTACACACCATTTCTGATCTTTTGTAGTTGTTGCTGCACTCTTAGAACTACAGCAATAAGGGGGGCAATGATAGGATCAGACAGACTGTCTAAAGCTGCAGAATATAGCATATGTATAGCATTAAGTATGGCGTGGCCTCCACAGAGATCATGGCCGTGATCAGATGCCTCGCTGATACTGACGAGTAAATGCGGCATCACAAACATATACTACAGAAAGCAACAGTGACATAAAAATATATAGTCCAGAGCGGAGATGCCCGGACTAAGAGCTCTAATTTGGTCCACAATGCAATATATGTAAACTGAAGAACATAAAATGAAAATGCCATTGACACAAATCTTCAATTCTCATTTAACATTACATTCTTTTAAGCTTATATAATTGATGAACATCATCCAGTGTAAACTGAGAAGCAAAGGAACTGACGTTCACCTACGAAATGTTGTGAATTTGGAAAAATTTTGGAAAAATAGGAATCAGCTCCATGTCTTTCATTACAGATTAGTGATTGTTACAAACCTATTGTATGGCTGTACTGCTTATAGCTTGGATTAGGCATTGAACTCTATTGTATTATTAATAGGATTTTTCCTATGTTTTCATTTGACAATTGTTTGAAAAATAACATTTACTATTTATTTATTTATATGAAATTGAACTGAGGGGAATCTTGGCAAATGTAATTTAAATATGATACAATTTGCCAACAATAATGCAGCATTTCTTTTCTCTCCATATAAAGTCACATCACTTTCCTCCATCACTTACCTTCAGCTTTAAGCTCCATGTTCAGTTTGTTCTTAAGCTCTTCTAATTCACAGAAACAATCTCTGAGGCCAGTCCTCCTTCTCTGCTTGTTCACTGCTCTTTCTTTTTCATGTTTATCAGCCCTGCATGTAAACATTTATAAATCAACAAGATTATTATCGATTCATTTGTGTGTTGTCCAAAAAAACCTAACACGGTTTCACTCACAGCTTTCTCAGGTGTTCAGCCTTCCGTAGAAAGTCTGCAACATTCGCCACTTCCATGCTTTCCCTCAAAACGCTGCACTTTTAATGTTTAACTATTAATGTTCCTCGTTTGTACAGAAATCTAACGGAGAGTACTTTATGGGGCAAAACGTCCCCAATGTGCAAAAAAAGGTGTAGTTGTTATAATAAACGCTACTGAAAAATCTCAAATAGCTGCGTACGCCCTACACAAGAGCACTACCGAGTGCGTGTTATAATGCATCATGTTCCCTAGCTAGTGCACTAAATTATCTATAAAAAGTTATTTCGGAATACATTTGGCGTTTCGTAGCCAAAGCGTCTAAAAAGAGGGGAAAAAATTACATGCACATATAAATATATACATTTAAAAATATTTAAGTATTTTTTAAGTTTATCGAGTATTTGAAATGAAATTATTTGTGAAACAGAGCACAGTGCGCCGCTGTGTTTGCGTTGTCAAGGCGGCCATCTTGGATTTTGAATATCAAACTTTATTTAATGCACATTTTTTAACAATTGTCAAATTCAAACGTGTGTTTTATTGTTAAAAGAGCAAATTTATTTTAATGTATTGATTTTGATTAGAAACAAGCTAACATTTCTCTATCTCTCTCTCTTACAATACACAGTAGTAAATCTAGAATATATTGTTATTCTCTTTAACCCTTGAGAACATCATGACTGTAACAAACTAATCAGGAAGCTGAGAATAGAAAGAGCCATTACTGGGAGAAGATATTTGAGATGGTCTATCCCCTTGATACGGAGATATAATTATCCCTGGAACCAAAATAGCAACAGTTCCTGTGGACACAGAGAAGGACTCAGAGAAAGTGTGAGCTGTGCAAACAGCAGGTGCTACAATTAAAGAACCCACACATAACACTTGTACCAGCTTCAGTCGTCTCTACAGATTTACTGGCATTACACAATGAGATATTCATAGTCTGATCAAGCCATTTTGTACATAATAGCACCCTCATCATGATACCCAAACATGCACCCAGATTTTTTCATTGACATACCCATAGAGTTAGAGTACATTTCCCCAGTCTCAATCTGAGTGAAATCTGACTAAGGTACATTATGTCATGTGACAAAGCTGGTATTCTAATTTATTGACCTAGACGAAGTCCTGGGCTGTGTTCCAATAGTGTTTAATGCTGTTTTTTTTTGTCCACCACCCATTTAACCAATACATGTTACACAATATAGCCACAAGCATGTGAACAGCTGACCATAACCACCCTAGTTGGATCTCCTCACACAGTTCCAAAATCACACTGCTGCTGTGCACAACACGAGATCAATTAAGAAATGGTTTGCCAGGTTCATGTAAAAGACCTCGAATGGCCTGTACAGAGTCCAGACCTTCAGCTCCTTTAGGAATAAATTAAAGTACCAACTATACACCAGGCCTTCGCATCTAAAATCAATGCCTGATTTTACTAAAACCTTTGTGGGTGAATGATCACAGTGCCCCACAGTCACACTTCAAAATCTACAACAGCTTTCCAGAAGGTTTGGCTGTTACAGCAGCAATTGGCTAACAACTCAATAATAATTGCCATGGTTTTGGAATGTTCACATACTTTTGACTGTATAGTGGAGGCATGAAACTAGAATTGGTTTGAGGAATATGTTTTTAGATAATGGATTTACGGTAAAATAGGCTTCAATTAACTTGTCTCCAAAACATTATATATATAAACCAAACATGCTGTAGCTGAGTGACTATATACAGAGAAAACAAACACTAATTTTAAAAAGTATAAAATTTCTTACTAGTCTTACTTTAAAAGATCCGTTTCCAAGTCCCCATCTAGGAAACATGGATATAGAAAATTATGAGCTTTAAGTGCTTTATCCTAGTCAGAGTTGTAGCAGGTCTAAAGGTTATACTTACATAATAATGCTATACATTACATTGAACACAAAAGAAAACCTCGTTTTAGATCTTAAACTATTTTATATATGCATACCGTTACATCTTATTTGACATGTATTTCTCGTTCTTCACATAATATCCAGGTAAACGCTATAAAGGTTCATGAGGCTCAGAACAAGACCATGGTTCTGAAACACAGATCTTAAGGCAGAGACTGTGGTAATTTCACCACCTATTCATCCTATCTAGTTATGAAACCACTCTTTAAATACACTGGCTAAATAGCAACCCAGTTTGTCACTGTAAAATTGGTTTAAAAATCAATTGACAATACAAAACAAATAGTAAAGAAAGTTACTTGTTAAAACTATGTTGTCAGGTCAAAAACATGTCTATTCAAAAATATTAATCAGTTACTGTAATCACTATTTATTTATTAATACTTTATCCTGGGCAGGGTAATGTGGCAACCAGTGCCTACCAGTGCGAAAAGTAAGCAACAACTGGAAAACACCTAGGGCATGGGAATTTACCCTGATAACATCAGTCCATTGCAGGACAACAGGCATGCACTTATTCAAAGACAAAATATATTATCAAAGACATTCCATCTACCAGGAAGGTTTAAGGCAAAAAGGGAAACTAAAGGAAACGTAATAGACAGAGTTGAAATTATATTTTTATTGTCATTAAAATAAGTCTTAAGACTGAATGGGTTCAAAATTTAAAGGCACATTTAATTTAATTGTTTCTTTGTATTCATCCTTTAAATGTTCTGTGTAGAACCCTGGAAGAAAAAATTTTACTTTCAGTAGTTACTATTTCAAAGCTAGAACCTGCTAACCAGTCTAAGATGGTTAGCTGAAGGACAATTAAATGTGCTTTATACTTGGTATATAAACAAAAGGATTAGACCATCCATATGTTCTTTCCCATAACTGTTGCCACAAATTTCCCTTCACTTTCCCTTTCCCTTCACAAACCTTTGCACAAAGTGAGCTCCATGAAAACATGGTCTTTATGAACTGTTACAGAACCCTGACCTCTAGTGTATTGAACACCTTTGGGGTGAATTTGACCAATGAGTGCTCCCCCAGGCCTACTGATTTTATTACCATCCTTGTGGCTGAATTTGAACAAATCTTCACAGCAATCTAGTGGAAAATCTTCCCAGGAGCATTAAGGTTTTTATAACAGCGAATGTGGATTAGTTAGAAAAGTACATCCATCTTATTGCAAGATATCTAAAAACTCATGTCTATACAGTGTACTTTAAAAGCTGTTTGCTATTTATATTATTCACACAATGTAGCCCGATTTAGACCGGATATCTGGACAATAAAAAGAAAAAGAAAATATTGCCACTGATACTATAAAAAAAGGTTCAAGCCATAGAGTGTAAAGACAGCTTGGTAAAACTTGGCCCAGCACTGAGATCATCGCAACGAGTGGTTTAAAATAATTACACCAAGAACAGATAAACAATAACAAAACACAACGGCTGAAAATACCAGGATGTATATTCCTGTCCATAGTTTGCTCTTGACCTCATGTATAAGATGCTATAATTAAGTGTGTGTACAGCAGGACTGATCTATATGCATAAATCACTTGGCTGGTGCTTCTCAGAAAACTATTAATGCAGAACACATCTGCTCCATGGTTAATAATTTTATGACCAAATGTGAGAAGACGATCATTTTGAATTGCTGCTACACGATTTTGAGCAGCATTATCCTGGAAAATCTACACAGCTGATCTTGACCCATGAAGCTGAATTGAATGGATCGTTTAAAGCAGCGTTCACAGTTCTGCACTAACTGTTCCAGCAGGAAAAACGTGGCAACACAACGTAAGTGTTTGGCCATCAGGTGTCTGCTCGCGTGCTTACTCATATTTTGGTTGTGTCAGTGAAATTCTACTCTCGTTAATAGCACACATGCACATCGTACCTTGCAGTGCTGCAACATAGATCACGAACGTTCCAAGAAGAGTCTGGACGCGTCCCAAGAGGTCCTGCTGGATTCAGTTATTTAGACGGTTCTTAAAAAGGAAACAGTATTCTAAAAATGTTCTCGAAAGGGAGATTTGATGGGGTTCGTTTTTGCTTGTGAACATTTTCAACGTGGAAAAGTGTTACAATGTTTCAGAAGAAAGAACTGAAAGACCTGCAGTTTGTAATGTGCCCTCAGAGAAATGCACTGAATTCATTATATTAATATTGATTTCAGTGATCACAGGGCATAAGGCAGGACTCTGCTGTGAGTCTTCCCACAGAACAAAGCTCAGACTGCAACACCTGCTAAAGATAGAAGCGTCACAGCAAGTCTAATCTGCTGTGTACACACTCGGCCCCTCAGTGTACTTCTGTTATGCCTTCGAAATGATTCAGCTGTTGTGTTTCATTTCGAAAATAGCTGCGTTACAGGATTTGCACTACAGCAGAGGTTCACTGAGTTCAGGCAGTCAGGGATGGCAAGCATCTATGCAGCCAATTATACATTTATAAATTCACTTATTCGTGCTCGCCATTTCCAGCGGTAGACACTAACGTAAAGTAAATGTAATTCGTTACTGTACTTAAGTAGCTTTTTCACGTATCTGTACTTTACTAAAGTATTTTCATTTGGGAAGATTTTTCTTTAACTTCCCTACATTTCAAAGTCAAATATCTTTTTACGCAACTACATTTAACGAAATCGGTCCTTCCTTTTCATTTACGAAGATAAAAACCTAACTGGTCAAGCGCTCCGTTTTAAACTAGTTTTGATTGGCGCTTGATGGTTTCTATTCAACACCAACATACAGTTCAGCGTCAGTTAAACAGCAAGCAGAACAAGTGAAAAAACTTTTGACTCGAACTTGTCACATCACCCATGGCCTTATTTGTGCAACTTCTTTGAAGTAGTGGAAAAGAAGTTTTTGAGCTCATGATAATTGTAATAGAAATCAGTGTTTCCACATAAACTGAGTTGATTAATAGAGTCTTGTGACTAAAATGATCATAGGAACATTACAGCCATAACAAAACATAGCACTTTGGATACTTTTGTACTGTCACTCAAGTGAAGGTTTAATAGGGAGCACAGTTTCTTTTACTGGAGTAATATTTTAACTACCTGTAGCTCTACTTTTGGTTTGTGTACTCCGTCCATCACTCGTCATTTCCACAACTATAATATAAACAATACTGTGATATTTTTAAACTTTTTACTGGATATATCAAATCTCACATGCCGGGTTTAAACAGCTAGATTTTACTACTAAACATGTCAGAGCATTAATCAGTTTGCCTTTATTTATATTTACAGTGAATAATTCTTAAACTTTATTATTTGATCATTTCTATCAGAATGCAATAATCAGATCATATTAATCAGTTTAAATTAGTAGTGCTCCATTAAAACTAGAAATACAATAGTTTTTTTTTCTGCAAAGCTTTAGGCTTAATAAGAGTTAACAAATACATATGTATATACAATGTAGCCTGAAGTTCTGGTACACCTGACATTTCTAGCCATATGTGGTTCTTCCCCAACCTGTTACCATAAACGTGGATACACACAATTGTACAGAATGTCTCTGGATGTGGAAGCATTTAATCTTCCTTTTGCTTTAACTAAGGGACCCAAACTGGTTCCAGCATGAAAATGCCCCTGTAAACAAAGCGAGCTCTATATTTACACGGGTTGGAGTTGAAGATCTTGCGTTTCCTGCTATAAAGCTTCGACCTCAATCCTATAGAACACCTTGAAATGCTGACTGAACCCCAGGTCTCATCACATCACCTACATCAATACCTGACTTCTAATACTAAAGTAGCTGAAAGAGCACAAATCCCCACAAGCACACTCCAAAATCTCCATCTCGTCAGAAGAGTAGAGGTTAATATTACAGCAGAAAATGTGGAATGTGATGTTCAAAAAGCACGTCTCTTACGGCCAGGTGATCGTGAAGCTTCTACAAGAAAAAAAGAAAGAAAAAAAAAAGCTTTACCATCGGAAACATTAACCAAACATACGTGTTTTAAAATTTTTGGGTCCAGCTATCTAGTTCTAAAGATTTAGTCTGGACACCAAAAGAGAGGTGACGTAACTAATGTACGGCAACTCTCTCTCTCTCTTGCTTTTTGACTGGAGAAATACCCACACTTGTTTTATCTTTGTGCAACCCGGTATGACATGAGACGTTGTTAAAGCAAGAGACAACAAAGCGTTCTGACATTTACTCAACGTAACCAAGAAACGACAGCTGATAATAAGAGCTTGGTGTTATTTAACCCCTATCGAGCTTGTGGTAACGTAGTAATGACGAGTAAATGTACACCGGTAAATAAATCCCAGGAGATCAGTGGCCTTGGCAGGCTTAAGAGCGAGACCTCACTATAGAAAGCGAACCTCTCGCTCACATCCCCAACAGCTGCTTGTGTGCGTCACGCGTACGCTAAAGATCTCGAAGGCTCGGACAGCCCAATGCTTCACATAGCAGCACACTTAATAAACCATGAAATACATAAACAATCCTTTTATTTCCATAATCAAAGTCCTATGATTAAGGTGTAGATACTCGTTCATTGGTCCATCACACCACGATATTACAGCTAATTGGAATGTTTCCAATCATTAGTACATTTTTCTTTACAGTAGATTCTAATCCATATCAATTATTCAGAATTGTTTTTCATTTAAAATAAAATGACAAATAGATGAAAGCAGTCCTTGGCTATGGCTGAACCTCGGTTTCTAAATCGAGACTCAAGTTCATCTTCTCCTGTTGCCCTCTGCTTCTAAAGGATACTACACAGCAGCCCTTATGCTTGACATTTTAAACCACAATCAATCATAATAAAATGACACATGGATTAAACATGGCCGTTTGTAAAAGGCCATTCAGGCTTTCGACAGAGGCATGCAAAAGTGGATGTGTTTCGGTTTTGCTAAATAAAGGTGGCACATAAAAAACTAAATAATTATAATAATAATAAAAAAAAAACGAGCTATAAATAGCTACAGTAAACAGGTATGACAAGATATAAGTCGCTACGGTGTCTAGACTCCGTATTGCAGCCCCTCCACCTGAGAAAGCACCACTTGTGACAGACCTGTAATGTAGGCCACGTTTTCAGTAGGACATTATTAAAGGTTATTTAAAGACACAGTGAAGTAGGTTGAGCGTCACATGTCAAAAGAAAGAAAAAAAAAAAAAGGAGACAAATAGAAACTATGCATGACACCTGAGGGTGTGTCCATAGACAAAAACTAAATAATAAGGAGCAATTGAAATTTTCCAGTTCAAACGCCTACGCTTAAAGAGAAACGTATTGATTTTTCGCAAACTGAAAGCAGTTTCTACAATCAATTTAAGACCACTTTCAATTTGAAATGAATGCCATAGATAAAAGCCATACGTGGGCAACAAAAGTTTACAGTCAGGGAAATAAATAACCATATTGTGTTCAAAGTGCATAGGCGGAGAGGTTCTTAAGTAATGTGTGTTACGTAGCTGTTCCAGTATGATGATCACTTGAGAACGCTGCATGACTCTGCAAGTTTGTGACACAAGGAAGTGGCCAAAGCCTGGGATTTACCCATTTAGAGTTAAAACAGTAACCCAGAAAAATTCCCACTTCTTGGTTTTTTAGAATTAACAAAAAAATAAAATAAATACACAAAAACCACCAAAGAGAAAAAGAATAAAAGAAGTGCAACCATAGTTTTATTGTTGAATATGCTCCGGGAACATTGACAAGCCATTGGAAAAGGAATTTCGAAACTCCACTGCAATAAAGTGCATGTTTTCTGAGAGCTAGGACTGTACATTTGTTTCTTCTGCTGTGAAATGTGTGCCTAAGTAAGAAAAGCCCTTGTTATTCGCCAAAAAAAATGGATCTAGAGTAAGAATTTGTGTGTGAATGATACTGTATTTTACAAACATTGTCAGGAATAAGAAAACATAACTAAATTCGTTGGCCCGGTGCGCCGAGAACATCAGCAACGGTTTCAACACGATGTGTTCTGTAAATGAAGAAAACCGATCCGACCGTTTTTCAAATGATAGCTTGCTGAAAACACGTGGATTGAGGGGACTACGAAAACAGCCTCCAGACATAATCTTTGAATATATTATTTAAAAAGAAAAATATATATAATTTTTTTTTTTCCACTGCAGACTTGCAGTCAAGATAAACTGGAGAAAATGATGACAGTAGTCGGGCAGTTAGAAAACAGTGGCACAGTCCAGGAACATGGAACAGTCGCAAGATCATACGCTGTGCATAGGAGAGATAAAGCACTTATGGTTTTCACGTAACGTCAACCACGTCATAAAGCTTCTGTGTGCTCGAAGGGAGTAACGAGTAATGCATTCTGTTCCCGAAAACAGACAAAAATGAATGAAATGAGGGCGTAACCATGGGATTCTGAAAAGGGGAGCAATACAATAGTATTGTGCAGATGCCAGCAAGATACAAGGGGGAATTAAGTTAGACATATCCCATCACCTTTGCATAGAGACAAATACAAAGCAGAGGGATCAGGCAAAACTGCAGAGAAAAAAAAAATAAAATACAACCAAAAATAAAACAAAAAGACAAAAAAAAAATTAAGCATTGTGTGGCTGAAAATATCAGGCATGCCCACAAAACAAAAATGATCTTTTGTCAAAGTCGTTAATGAGCTCCTTATTTTGTACAAACCGTACATGTGGAGAAAAGGAACTCGAAATGAGTTCCGTGCTCTGAAACACTTTTTAAAACCAACCATGACAGTGCCTTAGTCATTATCTGTGCAGTAGCACAAAAGCCTCGAGCTTCTCTGGAATATTTCCTCTATACGTGAGATTGTACTTGATGATGGTGCGAGCGGACAAGCACTGCAGAGTGGTGTGATTGATGGGCTGAATCAGGTTCTTGGCCATCTCTTTCTCGTCCAGCAGGTCACACGCAGTCTGCCTGAAGGAGTTGGTGCTGTCGAAGTGCGTGCCGCCTGCGATAAGCAGCTTCATGATGTCGGGGTGGTTGTTGGAGGCGGCTACGTGCAGAGGACTGTTATTGTCTTCGTCGCGGCAGTTTACGTCGGCGCCGCACTCTAAAAGGATGGAGGTCACCTGAAATGAGGGGAACTTGCAGACGGGGTAGCGGCCAACACACGTCGTGTTTCTGTCCACGGCCAGGTGAAGGGGGCTGTAGCCGTTTTTCCCACATGGCTGCAGCTTGAGGAACTTGTAAATGGTTTCTTTCTTAAAGTGGTCCTGTTCGACCGTGCACATGACTTTCTCCAGCAAGCAGATGAGGTGCAGTATGATGGCGAGCGCCTTGCTAAGCTGAGCCGGGTCGGGCGTAGGCTGTCGCTGCTTCATGGCGCGCTCGATCTCCAACACGCTTTTGCTAAGGATTCCCATGAGGTCGTCAAAGGACACACAGGTCCCTAAGAGGCCTTTGGCACGGTCCTGCAGCATGAAAGAAAAAAGCTCAGCGAACGAGAGCAAGCTGCTGGCAGTCATAGGACTAAGTGGGTCCAAGTTATTCTGCTGCATGTCGAGAGCATACTTCCACAGGTTGATGCACCGTTCAAAATTCCCTGAATCGGCGTAGACGGCTCCGCGGTACCGAATGTAGTAGGACGTGTCTGGGTGCGATGGGCCCAGGATGCGTTCTCTAATAAGCAGAGCCTGCATTCGCATCTCGTCCGGGTCAGAGATCAAACTGTCCAGCTCTTCCATGCTCCCGGCCTCCTTCGCGTAGTCATACGCCATTATAAGATCTTTAGGTTCTCCTTTAAAAAGGATGTTGTTGCCGTCGTTGTATCTCATCTCCATGGCTCTCTTCCAGTATTTTAAAGCTCCCAGAAGATCCCTCTTTTTGTCCACAAAAGTAGCACCCAGCAATTCTAAAGCATTGATGCGTTCCATTTTGTTCGTTTGAGGGTGTTGCGCGAGGAAGTCTACTATGTTCGTGTGCCCTGTGACACTGGCTGAGAGCAAAGGAGTCATTCCATAGCCATCCTTTTCCATGGTGGCGCCATACTTCAGAAGCATTTTCATGATCTCCAAACTTCCTGATTCAGCACAATCGTGTAAGGCAGTGTTACCTACAGAATGCAGAGAGGTTCACTGTTAAAGAAGACATCACAAACCTTATACACATCTCATTCTGCACAAACCGAAACCTTGGACGCAGAGGACAGATTAAAAGTACTTAAAACGTCTCAAACTCGACAAACAGCTTCACGTGAGCAATGGGATACTTCATGCATTTTACCTTTGACGCTTTTCCTATTAACGTCGGCACCTCTCTCCAGTAGATACTGCGCGATCTCTTTATGGCCCTTGTAACAAGAAATCATGAGGCACGTGTGGCCGTGCCGGTTGGCCACTTCCAAGTCAGCTTTGTGTTCCACTAGATACTTGACGATGTCGAGGTGGCCGTCGAAGCAAGCGGCTCTCAGAGGGGTCGAGTTGGTGAGCGTGGTGTTGTTGACCGAAGCGCCGTGGCCCAAGAGCGACTGCACCACCTTCAAGTGTCCCGCCGCCGACGCGGCCCACAGCGGAGGGGCTCCTTCGATGGTCTCGCCGTCGAAATTGACGGAGCCTCCGACTTCCACGGGGGCACAGCAGCACTCCAGAAGGTACTCGACCAGATCCAGGTGCCCGTAGCGCGATGCCATTAACAGCGGCGTCGCTCCGTTCGTTTTCTCGGACATCAGCTTGGTAACCTCGTGGTCGTTTTTTTTCTCCAAAAGCTTCTGAAGCAACTTGAGCTTGCCATCTCGGGCTGCGTTGAATACGGCGGTTTTTAAATCCATCGCATTCGGAGGGGGGGGGGGTTGCTCTCCTTCTTCCTACACATACAAGACAACACTGAGCTCAGGTACTTCATGTCAGAGGATCTGAAGCATCATATTATACACAAGCAAACAAAAAATTTAAAAAGAAATAGTCCTATAGTACACAGAGTAGTATGTTTTGAATACATTTGAGTCTGAATGGCAGAATTCATCACGATCTCTCAACTCAAAAGAACATGAACACAGATAGATAGCCCTGTGCTAGACTAGCTAGCTTGCATTTATTAAAATAATCTCCATTCTGGACATTTTGTAAACTCTATACAAGGTCTCATTCGCGATATAAATCAGATAAAGGCAGCTTTTTTTTCTAGATCAGATCATGACAAATGTTAGAGGCTAAAAATGCACTGGGTTATTAACCTAGCAAGCTAGTTCAGTCAGGGCCAAATTCCAGAAATGTTTACTACACTAGTCACAATACCCATCAAATGATTTGGTTTAATAATCTCAAAAGAGTAACCACATTTTCCCGATGTTTATACACTTTAATACCCTCTTGCTCTAGCTAGTAGGCATTAGCTACGCAGCTACTAGGCTTAGCCAAAGGGGAAAAAGTGGCCGACTGATACCTTGTTGTCGTTCCTCCTCGATGTCAGTCGAAGCTCAATCCGCTGCTCGGTGTACCTCAGTCGACTAACAGAACCATGACAGCACAAGAGCCGCTCAGATCCCTTGGCGTTAATGGGTTTCTCATCATAACTCTCGGCTTTGGGTGAATTATAGCGAATTTATCCGAATGTAAATCGAAGCCGTTGTGCTGGAATCCGAGCGCAGACTCGCCACCCCCGCTTAGCTCACAGCGCTACTAGCTTAGCATACGGCTCGAAGCTGCTTAATGTTCCGGCGTTTTCCCTCCGCATTAATTCAATATTCAATCCGTCAAGGAAATAAAACAACAATCACAATCCCGCGGCTTTTGTCCCTGCTTATGTGTTTCAGGTGTCGTCCTCTCACGATACTTTCTTTTTTCCTTACGACGAATAAGGAAGTGTGTGTGTGTGTGTGTGTGTGTGTGTGACAGAGGCTGCTCTCGCGCCTCGGCAGCTTCCCGTTAAAATCACATTACTCCCGCCCCTTTCATGATTGGCGTGGAGTCTGGCTAATCAGAACCGGCGGGTCTCCTCGCTACGTCTAATCCAACGTAAACAACAGATTTCGATGGTCACGACCATCGAAAGCTCGAGCAGTTGCTCACGACGACTGGATTTTCAGCAATCAGGGTGTTTCACATAAAATATTTTGTTGTTAAAATGCTTATGTTTACATATATGTATAATATTTGCACACACGCATATATATATATATATATATATATATATATATATATATATATATATATATATATAAAATTATGTATTTGTGATTATAATAGATATTTACACAATGTTTCTATCTATCTATCTATCTATCTATCTATCTATCTATCTATCTATCTATCTATCTATCTATCTATCTATCTATCTATCTATCTATCTATCTATCTATCTATCTATCTATCTATCTATCTATCTATCTATCTATCTATCTATCTATCTATCTATCTATCTATCTATCTATCTATCTATCTATCTATCTATCTATAACAACTATATATACAAGCTCTCATAAGGACAGTCCCAGAAAGGGAAGACCAAGAGCTACCTCTGCTGCAGAGGATAGGTTTTTTTCAAACTACCAGCCTTTAGACCACCAATGTACATAAATGCTTTTCTTAGATTAGGTGGCAGATATATTTCAACATCCCCTTCATGGTCAAATTGCAGCTTGGAAAACATTACTTCGAAAGCACAATAAGCAGAAGAGACTTGTTTGTCCCAAGAAACACAAAGGCAAATGGACATTAGATCAGTGGAAAACTGTGCTGTGGTATGATGAGTCCGTGTCTTGTTCGACAGAGCGGGTGAACGAACAGTTCCTGAATGTGTCGTTCCCACTGTGAAGCATGGAGGGGGAGGTGTAATGGTGTGGTGGTGATTTTCTGGACACAGTGTTGGTGATTTAAGTCAAAATTGTGCGCACACTTAGCCTGCATAGATACCACAGCATTTTGCAGCTACTTCCAAGAATCGATAATATAAAACTTGGGTTTATCACGTCTTAGTTTAATAGATAATTCCATACACATTCTTTAATAGTATGGATGTCTTCAGTATTAATGTTGAAAATAATTGAAATAAAGAAAAAACACTACAGGAGAAGGTTTGTCCAAACATTTCGTACTGTGTGTGTGTGTGTGTGTGTGTGTGTGTGTTGTGCGACTGCTGAAAATTAGAAAGTCGGCAAAAAGGCTCTTCTTAGAAGTTTAATCTACATTTGCACACATTGCCCCCTGGTGGTAAAAGAAAAGCAGTACAACCACACTATTCACACGACATCCAAGAGACCGGCAAGACGAGATCACGTGTTCCAGATTTATTCATTTTGTACACCAGATATCACCGTTCTTTTTTTCACTGGATGTAGTTAAACAATGTCAATTTTTTTAATTCTGGAGAGTATCTTGAAATAATATGATTACTGGAGAAAAAAAGTGAAAATGAAAGAAAAAAGGGAACCCAAGGCAAACACTAGCACGCACAAAATATAGTTCCTTTGAAGACAGTGTTAATAATAATAATAAAAAAATTTTTTTAACTGTGACCATGATGCTTTAGACAACCATATATGAAAAAGTAAAACCTGCTACTTAACCCACACTTAAAACCAACAGGCCTTATGATACGAATCATTTTTAGTAGAAGTCTAAATTATAATCATTGTAAACTATATTTTTAAACACAAAATACCAAGTATATCATCTGAAAAGTTTACATATTAGCTAAATACAACAACTCAAACCAACTGGTGCTTTTATTTAGCTTATTTATTTAGATCCAATCGGTGGCTGCATCTGACGATCAGTTGATGCATGCAGCTGCAATCTTATTAGCTTCAATTCTAAACTGTCAAACAAATAAAGCTCTCCAGCCACAGACTTGAAGTTCCTTTTCTCATATACAGGTAGTCAGTGAGATTGACTACCATGCAGTGTTCCTGAACACACTTGATCACTACCTTACATCTGATGACAGGCATGCCTGAAACAGCAGGGTAGTGTATACTCAGAAAAAGGACTGTATTTACACAGTCAAAAACCTGCTCAAACTCGATGCCAAACCATCTGGAGTGACTACGTTGTCAACATCACCTGTGAGCAAATAACATTCGTATGACCACCATTCAGTTTTTGTTTCATACATAAATCAGTCAATATATAGGACTACACTTCAGTCCTTATTAATTTTCTTTTTAATGCGCTGTTCATTAATTATACATTCTGCAAATTATGTGACAAAAATTTAGCTGTTCAAAAACAAGCTTCCATCAAGAATGTAACATCAGAGCCACAGCAAACGGATGACAGAACAAAAAGAATGTCTTTAGATCATTAAAAAACCCAAATAAAGACTGAACATTTGCATCCAAACGCAAAGTACTAAACTGATACTATGAAAACAGGCTCTGTTTTAAATAACGAGGTTATCCCAGTGCGTTTCTAGCGTGCTTTTGAAAATATCTGATGATACTCGTCTAATACTTCTGCTGATTTCTAAGCACCACAAAGAATCAGATCTTTCAGCGGCCCCAAACATGCGCTCATTAACAGATCTGCAGTGCTAAGTGTGTGTTAAGTAGCCATCCCCCCCCCCCCTTTTTTTTTTGGGACCATTAAAGAAAGCAGTGTAAAAATTAAACACACCTGCACAATAAATTAAGAGGTTTGCTTCCTAACCACTGAAAATATCGTTTCTTGGATATGAATATTAATCCATACACACGCCTAGAAGATGTAAAACCAAACAGATACATCTTTAAATAAACATTAAGTATGTAGTTCTAAAATTGGAAAATGAACCATGGCAATAGCCTTTAGTCCCTTGTGTGTGTGTGTGTGTGTGTGTGTGTGTGTGTGTGTGTGTGTATGCTCGAGAAACACGGATCAAAAATAACAATGACTTGGAGATGTTAGGATCCGACGCGGGTTGTTGTGGTTTTCTTGTCTGAAAAGAAGCTCCTGAGCAGGATGACTTGACTGATGCTGACCACCAGGAGTATAAACGCCTCCCCAACGGACCAGAAGGCAACCCTGGTGTTCAGATCTTCTGCTCTGCTGCGTCCCTGCGCCTCCCGCAGTCGGAAATGGGTCTGGTAATCAATCACAGACTTCAGGGCTTCGTGGATGGAGACACACGCCGATTCCATCTGACGAAAAAAAAAAAAGTACAAAATAAAGTTTTAGAAAATATTCAGTGATCTGCACCCAAAACTATGCAACTCGTATCGGTGACATTTGTTGAATAGACAAGATTAGTGATGTAACCATATTATTGCGCTTTGTCAGAAGTGTGAAATCGCGTACTTGTGTCAGAGCGGTCACTCGGTTCTCGTTGGGGAAAAGTGGAGGATCGTCGCCGACTTGGAAGTCGAAGTAGACGGTCTTGTGTGTGAAGGTAGAGAATTCGTTGCTGAAGCAGAACTTGTACGTTCCATTTCTTGCAGCAGTGAACGTAAAACTGTCGTACTGCTTCTTCATTTCTTTGTAGAGAACTGTACCGTCCGGATCCTCCAGGCGACAATCGACATCGTAGTGGCCCCCGGTCACAACCTATACAGAAACAAAACAAATGCGCCCAAAAAGGTTTATACAAATCTAATCACATTCTGAGCACTTACTTTAGGCTTAATGGTGCTCGAAGACACTGACATTTTATATTTTATACATGGGCGTAAATCCCAGGGGGGACGGAGGGGACATGGAACCCCCCCGGCCCCCCCATCCGAGGATTGTCCCCCCTATCGCACTCTCTATTGTAAAAAATATATGTATGTATACCTAAAAAATTGTGTAAGTAAAAAAAAGAAAAAAAAAACAAAAAAACGCAAAAACTGCATTTAGAAAAAGTTGGTTTCCCCCCTTCCCTTCCTCACAGTGGTCTGACCCACTGCCTGCTTTCCCAGTTCATCTCACCTACTCTACACACACGAGTCAGGTGAGTGGCTGCGGCTCAATTAATGTTCAACTCCATTAAGTAGGGTATTTTATTCACTTTAAATAAAGCGATTCTCTGTAATGTAGTTGATGCAGACTCATTCATAAATTGGTTTCGGCAAAAATGCTGATTACCGATGTAATTTTCCATGAATGTGACTCGATTAAAATATGACTTATCTAGTTAATGTTAGCTTGTTTACAATAGCTTGTTGCATAGTGCACTGCAGCTAACACTGCAACTAATGTACTAGTGCACTGCAACTAACACGCCAACGCCGTTTCCCAGGCAGTGTTTTATTTGGATGACTTGGCAGAACGTTAACTTAACATTAACGGCCACAATTAGCATATTGTTTCGCTGTGCATTTACTAAATGAGCACTGTGCTACGTCCGAACTGACCCCACTGTATTTTTATGTATAATTAATTTCTTTTCTGTTCTTAAATTTACACCCATGATTTTATATATATATATATATATATATATATATATATATATAAAATAAATATATATATAAACACCACAAAGTATTTGTCTAAGCCGTTTCAGGAATTCACAAAAGTGCACACAATGTGAGCTGTGACAGGAATGCTAACACACAGGTTGTACAATGCATTTACAATGTTTATTGTTGGCCAGAGCTGACGAGTGACTTTTACCACTTTACATCTTATTTTTGCAGATTGAGCAGCTCAGTTTCCCCAATCATACCTGATTATTACTTGGGGTCTGGTGACCACTCAGGGTCTGTGATATCAGACTTTTTATTACTACTCTTTTTATTTTATTTTATTGAGTACAATTCTATTAGTCATTATTTAGCTATTTATATTAGTTATAAATTATTTATATTAGTCATTATTTAGTCATTATATTATATTTACATCCATTATTTTGTTTTATACATTATACAGCCTATAATAAAAGCCTGCCTATTAGCTTTCAATCTTTTTTTATTTATACATTTTTTATATAAATGATAAATTTCTGTTTGTTTACCAATCTCTTTAGACGTATTTAATCAATACACTAACTGTCATTTTTACTAGATTCTGTGCATTGTTTTTTTTTTGGGTTTATTTGATTGATTGATTTATTTTATCCTTATTTTTATAAGAATCTTTTAATAATAATTTTTACTTTGATCTACTTGTGTGGTGATTTTACATTTCACGTTACCTTTTGTTTCTAGCTTATTTGAAAACTTGCAAAAGGGTACCACATAAAAGAAAGTCTTTATAAATAAGTATTATTATCAGCTTAATAAACTTAATCTAATTTCAGGAAATAAAACCGGTAACATTTTTTGGTTGATGAGATTTAAACTTTTAAAAACCATTGTAACTTTTTTGGTTTTTGTTAGTGGGGTAAAAACAAATGTTGGAATGCAATGTTTATAGAGTATCTACTGTTCTACCAGGTGAATTACATCACAGTCATCTACACCAATAATGGGTGTGAGAGTAAAATATTCGAGAACTGGCACATTCTCCTGGAAAAAACAACCATCGGCATAAAACAACAGCATTTCAAGAACTAATAAACAATGCAGCACCCTGTTGGTGCTGTATTTCCACAGTAAATACATTGTATTTCTGAGTCATATCATTTTACAGCGGTATGAATAATCTCAAAGCTGAGCTGATCCGAGACCTTTATTGGCACCGCAGTATCAGAGGAACGTGAACTGCATATAAACTCTAAATGGTGCATCCACAGGCACGGCACCTATAGGCTACGTTAAAAAAAGCTGCAGACTATCCGACAATTACATTATAATGTTTTCTTTTAGGTGGTGAAGTTTTCCCATTGTTTTAAGGCTGGTGCAGATCGAGAGCACTGTACAGGCCAGGGTTCCCTCAAACTAGCTGTGGAGGGTTAAGAGCTCAGCACAGCTCAGTGCTTCTTCCCTGCTTTATTATCACTGAATCTGGTTACTCTTCTGGCCAGAGAGCACACAAGCTGGGACACCCCGGGTCGGGTTAAAAATAGAGCAGAACATCATCATCATCATCGGAGAAATGCCTCTGGATGAAATCACTTTTCTAAAGAAGCAGCGGTAGAGTAATCTGCACAAGATACTTCTTGTATTTAAATCAACACACTGTTACAACCAAACAAGTTACTATACAAAAATTTATTTTTATTTACAAACAATCTTTTCTTAATACTAGTACGCATCATGCACAAGGTATAACATAATGAAGATGCACACCTTGCACAACAGATGAATAATTCCATTTAAGATTCAGCCACAGAAAACTTTTTTTTTTATTTTTTTTATGTTTGATAGAAACTAATCAGGATTTTCATAAAAATTTGTGTTTTGAATCTTAATTTAGGGATTGTTACCCATGCCTCTTACTGATCAGTTTATATTGTGCAGAAAAAGACCACCTACTTGTGTGATGTGAAACGCATCTTTGTCTCTCTCACACACACACACACACACACACACACACACACACACACACACACACACACACACACAGAGCTTCAAGCTGCGAGAGATCACCAAACTGTGCTAAAATCTTCTGTAGCCTTTAGATCATCCTGAATTTTTTTCCCCACATGTCGATACACACACACACAAAAGTGACAATACTAGTTGTTCACAGTGCACATTTTTGCCACAAAGTACGAAAAGAAACTCACAAGACAAGAAGAAAAAAAAAGGTTAAAAAGTGTTGACTTTAGCACAAAAAGCCACCAGCAGGCCACTTACAACTGCACTACACTATGGTAATTAATGTGGTGTTTAATGGAATAGTGGATGGTGAGCACAGTGAAAGCAGGCTTGTATAATATTTTTATAGGATTGTATATTATTTTACATGGTATGAGAAAAAAAAAAATGTTTTAGTTGCCAAAAACCTAAATTCTACAAAAAGAAAGGGGAAGCATTTTCATTTAGGAGAGTACAGGCAAAAACCAGCCACAGCAATTGCATAGTTTGAGTTTTGTGGTTAATAATGTGTAGTTAAGAGTTTTTTCTAATGTTTTCTAATAATATTTTTCGCCATACCCACAAAGCCAACATTTACTCTGTTGCTTTAAAGCCTAAAGTCCAGCACAGTAATGGTTGAAAAAAAAATAAAAAATACACTAATTTAAACACTAATCACTTTAAATTTATCTTACAATAAAAAACACTATTTGTGAAAAATGTTGCCCTTTATTTTTAAACTTTTTGTCCTATTTGTAATGGACGCTAAAAATATCCCTATCTAATACCAACCAGTTCTTTTAATATTTATATACAATGCATTAAGAATGCATGCAGCAGTTTAGGGTTTTGATGAAACACACTAACAGCAGCAGGATTATTTTTCTTGTGAAACGGTGCCGGATCTTTCATAAGCATAACGTCTGAACATATTTCTATAGAAACCTCTTGTCGTGTACCAGGAATGGTTGTTCCTGGTTCTCTGGAAATTTTACGCCTTTTGACGGATCTGATGTTCAGTGACTATAATAATATAAAATAGCATGTTATAATAAAACATAAGATGATGATGATCAAGGGACATTGAGGTAATGTAGCATAGTTTAGCGTTCGATGGTAATATTTTTTTTTTAAAAGCACTGCTGCGTATTGCAAACAGAAATTTGTGCGAAACAGCGATAAACACAAATTCCGGTGTACTTGAATAATAATTTGCATAATGCGATATCACTGTGCAGTTCCTAGAGCTGGCCTAGAATAAATACATTGTAATTCAGTGTAAATATCTTCTTACATGGTATCTTACCTACACAAGCACAGCATAATAGAGAGCTGGGAATTTTACAGTCCCCAGGCAACACCTTTTAGCCGTCCCTTTCCAGGTGCGAGGATAATCAGAAATAAGAACTCGAACGTAAATAAGTGCGTGCCGTGAAACAACTGCATTGCTTTTATTTTAGCGGTTACTGCTACATAAATGTGCATGCCTACACTTCATTAAAAAGACAAAACGTGCTAGAGAACTAGTGTCTACGAAACAATGCGGTTACTCCTACAAAATTCCAAAAAGAAAGACTGATACAGAATGTAGAGTTTCTAACAAGACCTCGACTAAGTATTTATGTACCAAAGTAAAAGGTAAAGTTAGTTTATTGAGTGCAGATCACTGTATTAAGGATTACATTATGAATAGATACGTTACAGTTGGAAGCCAATGTGAGACTAAACACAGATAAAATCCAAGAACCTGACTGATAGTGACTTTTTTTTTAACCCAAGCTACACACATTCAGGGAACGCGCAGCATAATGAATGGACATTCGGTGCCACTCACGGAGTTTTTCCTTGGCACTTATAAAGAACTTATAGGCTATGATTTCTACATTCCAATATCATAACCTCTATATCTCTGTATTGATGCTTTGGGACAATGTGCAAAGAATGTATGAATACATTAGTGCAATAGCACTTCATCAAAACCATACCATACATATTGCTTTAAAAAAATATATAATTAATATTGAACAGAATTATATTCCTATTTGTTCAGCCCTCCATAACTGCCAGTTTCTCATGTCTCCACTGGAAAAAAAAAAAGCACTCCTGGTATAATAAACAGGATATCAGTTTAGGCTGAGGTTTGAAATGATGCCTGGACACGTCAGATGTATTGATGAAAACGACGATCCTATTTCCAGGGTTAGAACATCTCTAGCTGGGTGTGACAGTCAATATGTTATGCAGTTTTACCCAATATTATCATTATTATAAGTATAACTTGTGCAATATTTCATTATTTCTGATTATCCTGTTTGCACCAAGTCCCACTGCACATTTTGCATAGTCATATTATTATATTTTAGTTCAATTATCTTTGGTTTATTCTTACATCTTCTTATTGCTGCTGATCTCTGAGATCTACCAAACTAATTTCGTTGTATCGATACAATGACTAAGTCTTATATTATATATATATATTGTATATGGATTTCGTGTCGTACCTGAAACTCCAGGGTGCACTTCGTCCCGATGGTGATGTCCTCGTAGAAGCATTGCTTGGCGTTATCAGGCAACTCGAAGGTGAGCTCAGAGCCCCACACACGGCCCCAGAGCAGCTGTGCACACAACATCTGCACCAACACTCCCAGCCCACGGCCACCGAGCATCATGGCTAGCTTCCGAATAATGAGGTGTCAGAAGATACACAGATGCACCTGCAACTACAAAACAAGCCAATAAAACCGCGGTAGCAATTAGGCACGTTTTAAATACTTACAATAAAACATAATACAATTAATAAATAATAATACAAAAAACGTTCTCGTCCTAGCTCGCGCTTCATTCTGAACAAGCCCAGTGGCTAGGCTAATCCTCAGCTGACGTCGGCTAAAACCCCCACACATAATACCCGAGATATTCATGGAAGAAAAGTTAATAAATTAAAATGATCTATTAAACGCGCACCTTTGTTGTAAAATCTCACCGGGTTTTTTTTGTAAATCAGACGACCAATAAAATGTCAAATTTTTTCTTTTTTCTTTCTGTCTTTTCAGCAGTGAAGCTGAACTTACCAACAAATCGCCTACCCGGATGTAGGAAGTGCACCGGTTGCGATGACATAAAACGCACACAGACACGTACGTACGCACGCATGCGCGTACACAATAACGTGTTTGGTATCTGGACCACGACTCAAAGCAAGGGTTTATTTCTTCAACACCCGTATTCGGACAATTCCTATAGCAGGCTTACGGGGCCAAAACGAGTGGGAACATCCGTGTTCCCACGTCATCGAAATTTTGTTTGGACACATTCACGCTTTACTGCCACCTACTGCTGTGGCGTTATATCTTAAAAACAAAATATAAGCCAAACCAGATCGAGAATTTGAAAATACACTACGTAGAATTAAAAAGTGTGTGGACACATCACCCTAAGATTGACACGTGTCTGATTTTTGAGCATCCCATTCTATATTTAGTTATAATAATAATCTTCTGGGAAGATGTTCCACTAGATTTTGGAGTGTGGTTGTGGATATTTGTGCTCATTTAGTTACAAAGGTGTTAGTAAAGTCAGGTATTGATGTAGATGAGGTGAGGAGGCCTGGGGTGCAGTCAGTGTTTCAATTCATCCCAAAGGTGTTCAATAGGGTTGAGGTCAGCGCTCTATAGCAGGCCACTCAAGATATTCCTTTCCAAAACATGTAAACCCTATGTTCATGGAACAGGTTTGGGTCTCTGGGGAAAAGACTCTGGGGAAAATTTCATGCTACAGCATCCAGAGACGATTTCAAGGAAGAAAACAACAACAAAAGCGTTGTGATGATACTGCACATGTCTGGTCCTGAAGTATTTCCGGTGGTGCTGTTTTTTTAAAGCACGGAGCTGCCAAAAAAAAAAAATGTTAAACCAGAACAGTTAAGATATTTATAAAAGCTAAATAAATAAATGATAGTGTGAAATTATCAGAGCCCTTAAATCAGCAACTTTTCACTCAGAACATTAAACTTTTACCTAAAGTACCTTATCTAGGTATTCTCAGATTAGATTAGATTAGATTAGATTAGATTAGATTAAATTAGATTAAATTCAACTTTATTGTCACTGCACAAGTTAAGATACAAGGCAACAAAATGCAGTAAGCATCTAACCAGAAGTGCATTGGTTGCAGTGTAAAATATTTACATATGTACAGGTGGGTAAGGCTATGATATATGTTAGATATAAATAATGACAGATCAATGAACAATATGAAATGAACAATATGAATATAAATAAACAGCACAGAAGATATTGTATAGTGTTTATAAAAAAAATTATATACATGTGCAAAATAAATTGGAGTGCAAAAAAAAATGCAATGAACAAAGTGGCGTGATCTTCTGAGCTCTTTGTCAAAAATCAATTGTGTTCCATCATAATTGATTGCATACATAATTTCTCCATACGCTTTGAAATGTTTATGGTTAAATTAGGTGAAGTCTGTAACCTTGTTGTGGAACAGTGTGTGTGAGAGAGTTTGAATGCTTAATCTGAGCCCTGTGTTTGGTCACATATAAACAAGAAGGTGCAGTTCAGTGCTGGCTAACGTGTCTTTTTAACTAATACATATTAAATACTAATTCATCATGTTTTGTTGGTGCTAGATAACAGTAGATATCCTTGATTTGTCAGTATCCAGCCTTCACTGGTGTAATACAAACATGATGCTGTGTTTTGTTGACATTTAAACACAGAGTTCCGACAGCAAGTTAGTTCCTGGTCTGAGAAAGCATAAACAAGATGGTCATAGTTTTAATTTTGACATTTTTAATCCCAAGAAAACATAAACTGACGCAATATCACTGTGTATATACGTCTCCTACCAATGTTTTGAGTGCCAAAGATTTCCCTTTCTCAAATGAACAAATGGCTGTTGAAATGGTCTGTTCAATTGCTTGCTCACAACATCCCCATAGTTTGGGGAAGAGCCACAAATGGCTGGAAATTTCAAGTGTCCCAATAATTCTGTCCACATAGTGTGTTCCTAGTAAAAAGTTATCTTCTGAATAGCCTTCTGACATGTTTTTTTTTAATTATTATTATTTCCTAGAAAAGCTTGCTATATGTACTTTCTTCAAGAAATGTAATGTTTTACACAATAGTGTTGTTCAGTCAACATTTTTTATAATATTTTTATAAAATGTAAATGATTTTTTTTAAATGAACACATTGCAGTAACCTTGGGGTGGTGATGATTATATTCCTCTTAATTCTTACACAAATATGCAAATCTTTACTGTGGGAGTGTAACCTAATTCATTTGGACAATTTGGGTTTTTTATGTTTGTCTATCTAAAAATTACAGACAGGATGTTTCTGGCCAATGTTATTTATTTTATTGCAGAGCTTAAAAGAATATCATGTCAACACTTCTTGTGAGGGGTGACAGGTTTTCAGACACTAACAAATAAAAATGCTATTTTCTGGTATAATTTGTGAATGAAAACTGTTTCAAATGTTTTAAAGGCAATGTTGTACGATGATAAAGCATGATGGATACACAATTTTTAATATAACAAGCTTAATTAGCACATATTATTATTATTATTATTATTAATATTATTGTAATTATTAGTTGTAGTTGTAGTAAAAGTGGTATAATCATATCACACTCAGTTACTAATATACACATACACGAAAGACTGTTTTTAAGTAACATTAGAATAGGACAAGCATAAATATAGATTTATTGACCGATAAAAGTCAAATAATGTATTACAGTTTTTCTCAGTTGCTTTGGAGCATTTCCCAGATCAGAAATGAAATTTCCAAAACTACTTGTTCAAACTCCACATCATTTAGTCACTTGTGCTCATCATAAGAACATTTCTTGTTGCTTTGATCAAATTGCGAATGCGTTTGTATACATTAATTTAATTGATTGTGTACAAGTGTCTGCTGTTTCCTACATTATCAATCGTTTATGTCATGTTGATCAAAATATATTATACTAGTTTCACCTAAATAGTCTTAACCCCCAAAACATCTCAGCATCCGTTCATTGTATAAGTCATTGAATGCAAAATGGTTAAACCAGTGCTCATCATCCGTCATCTAAAATTTCTATTAAACGTTTTTTTTTGTAAATGTGACTTGAATTATTGAATTGTACAGATGAATGTCACTAATGAAGGAAAGTGTATGGCATCAGATCAACCAATAATCACCTGGTTCTCTAAAACAGGTCAAAGGTGAATCTTGTGAACCTTCAGTTGGAGAGTGTACACAGACACTCTCCTATGTAAACATAGAATTATATTTATAAATAAATAAATACTTAAAAAATATTTTGGATCATGAGCAGATCCTTTCTTTGTCCACAACATAATCTTTTCCATTACTTTGGTCCTACATCATTATAGAACAAAGTATGTAGAAAAGTAGCTAAAGAGCAGATTACAAAATGATATTAAGATTCATGAAGCAACCCATCAATGGCCTCTGCTTCACCTGCTGCCTCAGCAAAGAGAGAAGCTTGTATGCTGCTTACATTCTGCTTACATTTCTTTGGCAATACATTGGGCAACCAAAGCCAAATGATATTTAAAAGAAATAGTCTTAGTCCATATTTGATTACAGGTTTTTTTTTTTTTTTTTTGGAGATAGTTCTAATTATATCTCTTCTTACAAACAAACAGTCCATCAGTTCATTTCAACCACAAAATGTACTACAGCTATCAAAATACCACATCCACATTTTTAAATAAATTACAGTTTTGCTTTTTTTATATACACTTGCCAATTGAAGGTTTACGAGATTCAGCCTTGACCTATTTTAGAGAACTTGTAAGAAAGGATTCCTATTCATTTGTATTTCCACGCTTCACCACTCAAGGCAGACATACAGTTTACCAAGCTATGAAAAGCTTGACATGGTCAATCGCAGCCCCAACAGAGTTACTGGATACAGAATGCCTTTACCTCTGAGCGGGCTGCGATATAGAGCGTACTCTAAAGGAAACTGCTACCCCATTGAGTTTCTTGATATCTTGTCGAATAGTTCTTACAGTTTTTCTCAGTCGCTTTGGAGCATTTCTCAAATCATCCTTAAGATTTGCAAATCAGTAAGTGTATTCTTCAAAACAATGTGAACAAACAGCACAATGCATTGGATTTCTTGCAAAAGCGTGCTTTTTACTCGAAATCCTTAGTACTTCTTTCAAAATTAAGTATTTGTGTCAATGAACATATCATTGCCATCGAAATACCAAGTCCTTTTATCATTGTTTACGAACAAGATAGTCAAAATGTTTAGTCATTTTTTCAATATGACAATGCTTTATTTTAGTATTTCCTGATGTAAACTGTGTTTTGCATTACAAGTATTGAAAATGCACGAGGCTGAATTGGCAACTGTGAATTTCAACAGCACAAATTTATGATCGTAAGAGACTGGACAGGATTCACACTTTTTTATTGTTCTTTACTGATGGACTGACTAAAAAATTTCAATGTAATGTCATTGTGATAGAAAATAAAAAGACACAAATTTAAATTCCAAAAGGTAAACATAGGAAACACTTCTTAGGCAGAACGGCGCATGCCGCACTATACAGTGCATCTGTCTCTACCCCCTGACGTCCCAGTCTGTTGGGCCATTGCAATACCATTGTGAGGCCATGACTGACAACATTGTCCACAATAGTGGCTTTAATTTCATATGAAATGTGTCTATGTCTCTGGCCTCTTCTTCCTCTATTTTGCCTCCTTACCCTTCCAGCTGCATCCTTATTCTTGGCTCTCGACCATGTTCGTTTCCTAGTTGTTCATTCATTTCCAACAATTGTAAGTCTGTGTTTTGCTCTTTTTATATACACTCGCCAATTACAGTAAAGGTTCAAGAGATTCAGCCTTGACCTATTTTAGAGAACTAGTTGATTATTGGTTAATCTGAAAGTGAACACGCCCCTTCATTAGTGACATTCAAGGTTCATCTGCACAATTCATCAAGACACATTTACCAAAAAAGTTTACTAGAACTGTGATGAAGAAGAGCTTGATAAGTTTTGACAACTGGTTTAACCATTCTGCTTTCAATGACTTATGCAATGATCTGATGCCTAAATGTTTTGGGGGTTAAGACCATTTAGGTGAAACTAGTATAATACATTTTGATCAACATGACATAAACAACTGATAATGTAGGAAACAGCAGACACTTGTACACAATCGATTGAATGATGTACCAAAGCATTCGCAATTTGATCAAAGCAACGAGAAATGTTCTTATGATGAGCACAAATGACTAAATGATGTGGAGTTTGAACAAGTAGTTTTGAGAATTAAATTTATGATCTGAGAAATGCTCCAAAGCGACTGAGAAAAACTGTAATACACCACACTTCTTCAAAAAAACATTTTGTCAGTCAGAGCACATTACCCAAAAAGACATTGTTTTGATGATGTAGTCATCTATGTTTATTTAATTTCTTTATTTACTCTTGATCTTACAGTAGTTAAAGTATGTCATACATGTATAGGAGAAAAATACAAATGCTTAATGTATCCAATGTATTGTGCTGCTTGTATGAAGTGTTTTAATAATGCACTTTTCCATTTTCAGAATAATTCTTTGTTTTGCTCTGTCTGTGTAAACTCTCCAACTAAAGGTTCACAAGATTCACCTTTGACCTGTTTTAGAGAACCAGTTGATTATTGGTTGATCTGATGCCATACACTTTCCTTCATTAGTGACATTCAAGATTCATCTGCACAATTCAAATCAACTCAAATCACATTTACAAAAAAAAAAAGTTTAATAGAAATTTTAGATGATGGATGATGAACACTGGTTTAACCATTTTGGATTCAATGACTTATGCAATGAACGGATGCTGAGAGGTTTTGGGGGTTAAGACTATTTAGGTGAAACTAGTATAGCAGACAATTGTATATTATCATAGCAGTGGACAATTATATATTATCATAATCGATTGAATAATCGATTAAATGAATGTACAAAAGCATTTGCAATTTGATCAAAGCAACAAGAAATGTTCTTATAATGAGCACAAATGACTAAATAATGTGGAGGTTAAGCAAGTAGTTTGCTCACTTGCTCCAAAGCAACTGAGAAAAACTGTAAAAGTTAAAATATATACTTGAGAAAACCTATATCTGATATAAGTGTCAAATACCACTAGATGGCAGTATGGCTACAGTGTTTTTTTTTATTTTTATGGGCGACTATAAATTAAATACAAAACAGACGTAGTACCACTCACTAACACACAAACAAGCATAAAAACAAGCAAACAACATCCGTGATATTCCTAATTTTACCTAGAAATGGCCAGATCAAATATTATCTGATGATTTATTTTTTGCTCTGTGATTTTGGGGGAGAAACATCAAAATCAAACATAGCAAGCAATTCAAGGGCTAGTAATATACTTTCATATAAATCAATATTTAAACTTACCCTGAATGTGTCCACTGGCAAACATCAATGTGGTGATTGATAAATGTGTGATGGCCTGGAAAAAACACATGCTTTAATCTCTCCTCTTGGAACAGCAAGGCCGATTCATTGTTCAGGACATTTTGTGTTTCAGGTAAGAAAAAAAAATATATACATTAGAACTGATTGTCATCCTTAATTTTCTGCTTTTTACATCTAGATGTATTAAACAACTTAGAACATGGCACCTCTGGTGGCAGACCACTCATTTTTAGGTGAGCAAAAGTGAACGCATAGTCGTAGAGATAGAATTGAACAAATAGAAGTGAACAGATAGTCGTAAAGTAAATTCAAGTACATTTTTGGCTGCATGTGCCTTGTTTGCAACGACTGCATCAAACCAGCCACCCAATGATATAATCAAACTATTACATTTTTTATGATGCTTTTCCAGGTTTGTACTGCAGCTTCTTTCAGTTGTTTGTTTTGGAGAGTTTCTCCTTTCAGTCCCCTCTTTAGGAAGTGAAATGTATTCTTCATTGTAGTATATAGTGATTGGCACATATTTTAGATAACTTTATATTTATAAATAAATAAATACTTAAAAAATATATTTTGAATCATGAGCAGATCCTTTCTTTGTCCACAACATAATCTTTTCCATTACTTTGGTCCTACATCATTATAGAACAAAGTATGTAGAAAAGTAGCTAAAGAGCAGATTACAAAATGATATTAAGATTCATGAAGCAACCCATCAATGGCCTCTGCTTCACCTGCTGCCTCAGCAAAGAGAGAAGCTTGTATGCTGCTTACATTCTGCTTACATTTCTTTGGCAATACATTGGGCAAACAAAGCCAAATGATATTTAAAAAAAATAGTCTTAGTCCATATTTGATTACAGGTTTTTTTTGGAGATAGTTCTAATTATATCTCTTCTTACAAACAATCAGTCAATTCAGTTCATTTCAACCACAAAATGTACTACAGCTATCAAAATACCACATCCACATTTTTAAATAAATTATTACACCACACTCCTTCAACAGAAACATTTTGTCAGTCAGAGCACATTAACCAAAAATACATTGTTTTGATGATGTAGTCATCTATGATAATTTTATTTCTTTATTTATACAAAAATACTAATGCTTAAAACAAAATCCAAATCCTGCCTACAGAAGAATTCTGTATGGTTAGGTAATAATAAATGATTACATTAGGTTGAGATTAAGCTTGGTTCCAGGACTTTTTGTCTCATCTCTGTATTTCTTTGTATCTCTGTCTGGTCTTATGATTCTTACTGCTGACGAGTGGTTTATATCTTGTGGATTGGCTTCTCCATTTCTTGTTTGAATAGATTCCTTAGGTGACCTGTTCCATGTCGTGATGTTAGCACACCAATGTTTCCTTTCTTTTTCAGGACATTTCAAAGATTCTAAATATTGTTCCCATTGTACAACTCTCTGGTCATGTAGATTTGTTCTTTTTTTAAACTACAATTGCACTCCTCACAGGTGAAACCCAGGATTTAGACTAAAAGCAGATATAAAGGGCAATTAAACATTTAAACAATCAATCTATTGGGCCACACCTGGGCAACAATAAACAGCCATTATTTCTTTTCAATATTTGAAATCACTTGAACAATGGGTTTAAACAAAAAGGTGCCATGTTCTAAGTGGTTAAACACGTCTAGATGTAAATTACGGGACATGAATAAATTAGGGTTTCTATTGCCTCATATTTATTATCTAATCTCATTCATTAACTTTCCTGGCATGAAATAAGTTCCTTAAAAAAAAAAATTACCAAAAAAATAATCCATAAACAATTACAGTTCTTTCACAATGAAAGTTCTTCCCTTCAGAATTAAACCAGAGACCAAAGAGCAGTCACACACATTTCAAAACAGAGCATGCGGAATAGTCACTAGAGAGCAGATTACTCAATTAAATCTTACATTTTGTTCAATGATTTAACTTTCAATGCCCTCTGATTCACACTGAACCTCAGTTCTGAAGCAATTTATTGGACGTCAAATTCAAATTAGTTGAATTATAGTTGAATATATATATATATGTCACAATATATAGTAATGTCACAATTTATAGTATACTGGACAGCCAAGTTTTATCAAAGAGACCTAGGCTCTAGATTTTTGTTTCCATTATCCCTTTCTAAAAACATAAAAGTCAGCAGTTCAATTCACCATTTGATACACTACAACTATCGAACCACCACAACCACATTTTTAAATAAAAGGAACCTCAGCACTATTTCTAACAAGAACACGTTGTCAGTTAGAGAACAATGCTAAAAAAACACACACACTACAGTACATGTGCTATATGATAAGTATTGGTGATTCAGTTGTATTTTTCTAGTCTGTTTTGTGTTTTTCTTGGTTGATTTACTCTTAATTAAAAAATAAAAGTTCAAACCAGAATGTCACAACTTGCAGTTATTGTACAGAGTATATACACCATGTGCAATATAACATATAACAGGAAAATACAGATTCTAAAACCAAAATCCAAAGTTCTGCTTACCACAGAAAAATAAATTGATCATACAATTTCTGTGTGGTTATTTAATTAGATAATGTGAGATAAAAAGCTAGAAATTGAACATATTATATAAATATATATATATATATATATATATATATATATATATATCCAATAAGCAAATTGGATAATCTATTAATTAAGTAACACTGGTTAATACTATACTATACTATACTATACTATACTATACTATACTATACTATACTATACTATACTATACTATACTATACTATAATACTGGTTAGCATGTACTGAACTTCATGACCTGCTGTACGCTACGTGATCATTAACTGAAAGCTAAGTTGTTCAAAAACAGATGTCTCACTTTTGATTGTTTGCCTTCGAGGCAGAAGAAGAACAATATGAATGTACATGTTTTAACTTTTCCAGAAGTATGTTTAACATTCAATATATGTGAAGTTCTGTTGTGTTTACTGAGACATATGGAAAAATATATTGTATACTGTATATATATATATATATATATATATATATATATATATATATATATATATATATATATATATATATATATATATATATTGGCCCTTGTATAAAAATCTACATCTAAAGGTTTGTGTGTGATTTACAGGAGCAAATTCATAAACAAATTACATGTTCTGTTTATGCATTTGTAGGTTTTGACTTGACTATATTTTACCCTGGAACCAATTCTATACTGATCATCAAGAGATTGCTTCCTTTATAAAGTCATTTATAAAAATGTCCTGTGTTTTGAAATAAACTTGTTTGTTTTCCAGCTGTTTAATGATCACTATAATAATACATTCTATTTTCTGCATAGTCACAACTATAATACCCATGTCTATATATATAAAAAAAAAAAAATCATGTTTAATATATGGTTTGAGATTCCGAATGTTTGTTCTGTTGACTGACATGGCACAACTAAATTCTTCTTTCTTACAGTAAATATGTTACAATATATTGTCAGTGTGTCTTATTTTTTGGACAAATAAATTATGCTTACTAATCACTCTAATCACGTCTTTCAGAACTCTAAATAAAGGCTTGGTAGATAAACATAGTATTTACGTTTTATGGGTATTTTCACAACTGGTGTTCGAATGTGATAAAGCACCGTAGAAAGTACACTAATCTGTGTATCCCTACAGCATGTAAACAGATAATTCTATATAGCTTCTATATCATTTATAAATATCAAAATTAGTTGTTGGCACAATTATGTAATATGCATCAATGAAATCTAATAAAAATAAATAAATAAATAAAAAATACATAAATGCATAATAGTTTAATGCATAAAGCTTAAAATACTCCCACAAGTTTGATATGTGACGGAATGTTCACTTCAACTTGGATCAAGGTTCTTGTGAATATTGACTTAACTAGTAAAATATTTATACTAATTGCAAGCCAGCACGTTCCATGCTGTCCTTTCCAGACTCTTACACAACTTTGGATTTTATCCACATTTGTGGGAGAAAGCAAAGATTACATATGACATCAAACACAAGGTCCTGTTCATCATATTAGATGGTTACTGTTTGTTTTGCCCAGAATGAAGAGTTAATGAAGAATATGAAATTAAACAATATATTACTAAACGTTTAAGCTTCAGCTATCCCAATAATCTCTGTTAATCAGTCATGGTCCATGTAGCATTTAAGAGGCTCAATTCCAAAATCTCCAGTCTTTCCAATCTACTCTTTTGAGTAAAGAAAGAGTGAATTGGGTGAACAATTATAGGAAAATATTATAAAAATATATTAAAGGAAAGTCTTTTTCCTGGCAAAGAAACAGACACACAGTCGCCAGACACATTTGCAGTTATGTTTGTATGTCTGGACTGATAGTGGAAAGAAAACAAAGGCCTAAGACTTTTGTTTTTCCAGATTGATATTTCAAATTTTTTTGCACTTTACTTTCATTTTATTATACTTTTCTAGACATCACAGAATTATGCATATCTTCACATGAAGACAATTTTGGGTTGTCTAGATAAATTTTTTGGAACTATATAAAAAAAGAGCTATTGTGCATCAGGCTCAGTTTAAATATTATTTACACATAATTGGCTTTTAGGCTGTAATTAGAACACTTTGCATTCAATATGGATGATTCTGTCCAATATATCTTTTTTTCCAGTGTTGAAAAAAGCAGCCCCTTATAGATCGAGCAGTTCATCGGTACAACTTACTGCTGTGACTTTTTAACACAGAACCAGTGGA
The DNA here is from genome assembly GCF_946808225.1 of Silurus aristotelis. Lineage (NCBI taxonomy): Eukaryota > Metazoa > Chordata > Actinopteri > Siluriformes > Siluridae > Silurus > Silurus aristotelis. The sequence goes on from NC_139584.1 coordinate 15,315,725, forward strand.
AACCAAGAAACTGGAATGGGCTAGTCAGTGTAGGGCTCCTTAAATACCCATATCTAAAATGGCAATAAGCTCCCCCAAAGCACTTGAATTTTGTGCTCAGGCAAACACTGCATATCACCACTCATGGGGGTTTCTCAATGTGGTGTTATATGAAAATAACTTTTAATTAGGGTGAGAACATTATAAGATTCTACTTGTAACTTGGTCAACCTTGGGCACCGTGTTTCGGAACAGTGTAAGAAGATCTCCATAAAGGACTGGGATGGATTTTTTTCAACGATTTTTAGATAAAACTCCCATTCTAGCTCCTCCCACTCTGGATAGACTATTAGAAAAGCTACTGGGACCACGTCTCTCCAAGGTTTATGGAGACTGAGGTGGTAAATCTGCCTTAATTTACATTTATCGCTTTGCATTACCACGTAAACAATGTCCCTGATGCGCTTTATGACCTTGAAGGACCCTTGCCTCTTGGCAAGCAATGCAGAACTTAATGTTCAACTGTAGGTTATCATACCGTAACTTGTCATACAGTTGATATTGTCATTTTAGGTCTGACAAACAACCTGAAGTTTTGCCCTCAGGTACAGAATGTACCAAATGTACCAAACTTTTTTTAGGTTAGGGTGACTGGAAAACTGGTTTCAGAGGAACTGGCCCCTGTTTATTGTTGCAGGGATGGGGGTTGGCAGTGAGAAAAGTGGGAAGAATGAGCATGAAAGAGAGTGGGAGGGAGAAGAGGGGGCTCGCCTTCCTGTGGATACCCTGCCAATGGTCCTATGCCAGCTGAACCATTTGGTCTACCAATACAGACACTGCCGGAGTGCTGCTCCTGCGCTATGAGGAGCTTGAAAAGGGCCTGATGTTGCATCTGTGGGTGCTAGTGAAGGTTTTGACAATCTCAGCAAGTGGTAAGAATGGCAAATTTCCCTCATTCAGAGGTTTCTCCATACTTCTTGGCACCTCAATTAGGTTCTACAAGCAGTGTCTGTGAAATGACATATTTCTGTTTCTCCACAGACAATCAACAGGATTGAAGTCTAAGCTTTTGGCTGAGTCACTCAAGGACATTCAGTTTTGTCCCAAAGCCCCATCAGTGATGTCTTGGCTGTATGCTTCAAGTTGTTGTGCTGAAAGGCAAACTTTTGCCCCAGTTTAATGTTGTGTGCTCTCTGGAGCAGGTTTTCTTTAAGAACCTCTCTGTTTAGCCGGTTGATTTATTTTTTAGATGTGCTAAAGAGTCTAAAGAGTTATGGTTAGTTTACCATAAATGTCCTTCTTTATTCTGACAAGAAATAAATTCTTGTACTTGTTTATGCTGGATGGTGTTTCTGTTTAATCATGTGCAGCAATAAAAGACCCCCACCCATATGCATCTTCTTGGGTTTTATGATGATAGAGCGGCTGTCCACTTTATGGTGCCCTTAATAATTTTTGTGTTATGTTCTAGCAGTCTCTTTTTAGTTATACTGTTATAGCTTGTTTCGCCGAAGTCCTTGCTTGCAATTTGCACAGAACGGTCCCAGCATAAAGATTATTTAGGACCACAGTTGCTATAAAGAGTTTTACATTCAAGTGTATATCAAAACACTTCTATGAAACAGACTTCATGTTAAAATTATAAAGAATTCATAAATAATTCTGTTGTTTATATAAATAACTTCTTATAACTAAGTTCTTGGTTACACAATTGCACTTTTTGACTATATTGTATACCGTTTAAGAGTTTATTTACAATTGCATATGTGTCTTTTGTGTTGTGTTTTGTTTATTGTTCAGTGTACAGTATATTGTCTGTCATTATTGTATTTATGAACTTTGCACTGTCTGACTCTATACTGATCCTCTTATCCTCATTGTTTCATGTTAAATAGGGCACTGTGTTCTTTAAACCATGGTTTGAAATTCAATTTTTGCATTTTTTTTAATAAATAGTGTAAATATTAACTCTAATAAATGTGGGTTTGGGGGGGTTTACAATAAAGCCTCAAAATGTGTTTATTTTTTAATTATTACGTATTTATATTAAAATCATCAACAATCCAAATTGTTTCTGTCGATATACAATTTACTGAAGTCATAGAGACACTGATTCCAAATCAGGATGTTTAGCACCAAATGAATAAAGAATTTATTATACAGGACAGACAAAAATGATTGGAAACATTTTACAGAAATATTATTTCATATTGTACAGTTACAGCAAAGCTTTTCTTATCATCCTAATGTTTGGCTGGTGCTAGAAAAAAGCTGTTCATACAATTCAACCCTATAAATACCTCTATAGATATAACTCAAAAACGTGCCGTTCACTGTGCAACTAAATTCGTATTTTCTTTCTAGATTCTGCTTTAAACTAAAAACTAATTGTTATCTAAGACTTTATTTTATTTTTATATAAGACATCTAGGCTTTTTGTTCCTCCTAACATTGAATGTTCCATTTGTAATTTACAGACAAATGAAATGTATAAAAAATAAACTCATGCAAAATGCATGTAGGACTTTGACTACATATGGTGTTATTTTACAATGTGGACATCATAAACCATGCCAGCTTACATCAAAATTAACACATCAATAAAAGAAAGTGCTCATTCTTACACTAAACTCTTCGATTTACGAAATTCCCTTTTTAGCTAATTACCTTTTTGTGAACACAATACAACACAATTTAAGTATGTTCTTCTCATCAATTACATGATCAAGAAAAAACAATTCCAGGCCTAGTAACAGTACAAAGGTTTGATTACACAGGTCATAAACGCTTAGGAATGCTGTTAGGACTTTTCTCAAACCTAGTGAACAAAGAACAGATTGCTGAGGCAGTCCAGCCACATTCTGCTATTCAGACTCTTTAGAATGTGTTCAGCAGCATTTGCCAAGCTTACAGTGGGTCATGGCAATACCTCATGAATTACTCAGTCCTTCTACCAAACGTTCTCTGTAAATTTACCAAAAAGTATCAAATCATTATTTTTGTATTACAAAAAATAACGATGTCGACATTGCTTGTTTTAATCAATAAATGTACAGTTATTACTTCTCCATTCTCAGTTATTTTCCTGTGAGATTGTGGTTCCCTGTAAAAGAAGAAAAAAGAAAGGATAAGTACCAAGTCGACAAAATAAGGTCACTTTCAGTTAAAATGTGAAAAAAAAAAAATAGTGGGGACGTAAGCAGTGTTTTCATCCCCTCTCATCATTATTTTATCTTATCACAGAAGTAATGTTGCAATGTGCTTGGCCAGACAGCAGTTTGGTCAAGGTGAGCTTATGTAACTACTGAATAGAAGATAAGTACATTGTATTTGCCAAAGCTGAAGCCGACAATTTTGTGTGGATAAAACTTTGAGAGCAGGTTTGCGCTTGTTGCAAAAATGCTTTGCCTGAAAAACAGACTTGTATGAACATTTTTCTCACATTTAACCATTTGCACTGGTAGATTTTCTAGATTCTATCTTTCAAGATAAGATATTCTTCAGGAAATGTCAAGCTCTTAACAGATATAAATAAATAACCATTTAATGAGAATTGGATGTATATCTAGATGGTTTATATGATAAGAAGTGATAAGATAATCTAATAATCCAATTTTATTAGCCATTTAAACAAACAATTACACTTCCGCATGTTGCCACATTCCCACTGTTCAATCAAGGCTGAATTGCTTTATCGTTATCTTCAGTAAAATGTATATTTTTTCAGAAATCCTGGCACTGATAGCACCAAGGCTTTTACATTTATTGTTTAATAACACATTAGATTGGAGTCTGTACCCACCTTTGTACAAAGTGCTATTACAGTTCAATCTAGCTCTGTAATTTAACTCATTGTAAATTACTTACGATTTAATCATACGATTGTTTTTTTGGGGAAAAATGTATCTATGTAATATTGTGCATTTTAGAATAAATTGTGAATGTGTGGGTCTAAAATATGGCTAAACCTCATTTAAGAACATCTTCGATATATGCATATCTGTAAAAACAACACCATTAGTTATCTATTCTATTTTATGCTAAATAACTCTTACACACAAACCAGTGTCACTTTCACAGAACAGTCTAATTTTTGCATAGTATGCTGCTTAGCAACCAGAGCTTACTGCAAATAACATTGTGGGGTAGAAGAATTGTTTATTGTGAACACCCTGTTTTTATGCAATTACACTGCTATTATGCAAGAAAAACCACTCTTAATCATGCTTAAAAATACACACACCCTCTCAATTTTTCTTTGTTATATTAATTATTCTTCTTAGTGTTATTACTAATTATAAAAAAAAATAAATAATTCTGGTTATCTAGGGCATAACATTTAGAACATTTAGACTTACAATTGGTGTCTTCTGGCCAAATTTACTCCAGAAGGTCATTTTGACTGTGTTCTTATGTCCCGTTCTCTGGTCAAATGTCTGGCAATGCTCGAAAGGAGGGCTGTACAGGTGCAAACTGGCTGCACATTCTGTGTGACTGACATTTTCTACCCGGTGCAGACCGATGGAATCTGCAACACATACATTTGGATTGTACAGTTCATGCTAAAACATTCACATGAATCCATATTTCATTAGTGTAAATGTATATTTCAACGCATGCTATTTTTAAACTTCCAATATGTAACTAGGATCCTTCCCATGACCTTTCAACACACTTAGAAGTTCAGTCAGGTGTGGCAGCTAAGGAATTTTGCATTTAATCACCCTATGACCTTTCATCAATTTTATCTCCAATTCCTTGTAATCGGTGTTAATAGATTATTAACTAAAAGTGAATCAATAATTAAGCAAACAGTTGATGCTTTAAGAAAATGCGTCCTTAACACTTTTTTGATCAAACAATCTTACCATTAATATAAGCACACTGGTTTTCCTGCAAAATGCGCTGAGATTTTTGGACCATGTCGCCATGTGCTTTACCATCGGGCCATTCGAACAGGGTCTCTTTCAGCTGGCCTTGCAGAAGCTTCAGGAAGCAGTGTGAGTTTGTATGGTCATGGATACTACTGCAAGTGGCAACGAGCATGTACAGATTTAGTAAAAGGCAATAACTCTTGTTATAAATACTCTTATTACACCAAAAAACTAAACAAAAACAACATTCATTTTAACTGCTAGTAAGCTTAAAGTCATTCATTTCAAGTGCAGATTAAATATAAATAATCATTACAGTTAATGCACAACCAGTACAGTATAATAAGATATTGATACATGTTTTAATGAAAAACTATAATTTTGCTGTCACACACTAACTGAACTAAACAAAGCACATGACATTCCTGTGTTGAGTAATCTTGTAACAATCATTACCTTTTATATAAAGATTTGGAGCAAAAAAATACATATAAAATGTAAATCTTGCTGATGCAAAATAGGGTCGAACTCATGAATTATGCTTCTTAAAGTGTCCTTTCCATTTAAGACGTCTTACCACATAGCATGAGACTGCTGAACTCTACTATCAGTTTGCGTGTCTAGAACCTTCCATACGGAAACATCATTTAAATGAACGCATACTTTAAACCCTTACAGTGTAGATTATGTTTATTAAAATATTTAAGATTAAGCTAGGTATTTAACCCATTTAATCAAGACTGTTTTTCTTTTTTTTCAGCCTGTTTTTCTTTTTTATTACTGATGCAAATTGCTATTTATAAATCAACCAAAAAAATCACAATCATTTTAAACAGAAGCACAAAGTAGCAGTGCCAAACATTCTTTAAAGTATTTATAGGAGCGCAAATCCAGGAGCATAACTCAAGCCTGAAAACTGATATACCTTTGTACGAATTTAGTTCATCTGATGTTGTTAATATTTCCTAAGCACATTATCGTTAACTGATTACCTGCCGTGGCCTTCACCCCAACACAGAATCATAAGGTTAAATTTGCCATTGCCCTCGTCGACGAGATTCCTGGTATACCTAAACACACGTGTAAAGCAATCATTCAGTTAGTTTTATATGACTGACAAAAATAGATTTTACTTGTTTAATAGATAAAAAAATAAAATAAAAATAAAAAAGAGACAAAAAAACCCAGCAGTTTTTGCCAGTTTTTATTATATTCATCACCAGACAATGGAACTGGATACATTGGATGCACAAGATTTAACTCTAATGTAAAACCTTGTTTTATCACAATCTGTGTAATGTTTGGTGCAACTACATTATTCCAACTTTTCTTTAGTTTAATGACACATTTTGTATATATATATTATTGTAATTGCCATTCCAAGCAAACAAATGCAGTTAAAGAAGGTCTTTGCAGTATAGTAAACCTTCTGTTTGTGTGTGTATCTGAATAGACCCGAGCTACAGTTCTAGAAGGTGCTATCAGTGGACTGATCCTCAGATTACAGTTACAGTTTTTTTTTTTTGGCTCGGTGTTCGGGTGTGTGTGGGACCGTGGCCTGTGATTGGTGGTCTGCTCCCCACCCTTCATCAGCCAAACTTTAAAAGCCTTTTAAAACACTCAGCAACTTGATGCCACCATATAATGGCATTTTCCAAACATGGCCAACGTGGCAAGCACAGATAAATATTCACCACATTGAAACAAAAGATTGGGCTTAAAACAAACAACATGCAAAAAATAAACAAACAAAAAAACAAAACAAAAGAGTGAATCTTTAAAGGGCAAGAATGAACAAGACAAAAAACTATTCTATATTATTTATTCTATGGTATGAATTGTTTGAATGCCATAGCATTTTTTTTAATTGCTTTTCTTGGATAACAACAACAACAACAACAACAACAACAACAACAACAATAATAATACTAATAATAAATAAGATGATGAAGAAGAAGAATCACTGTACCTGTACTGGTCAAATCTAGCAAATTTCTTCCACTCCTGTGGTTTACTTTCGTATGCCTCCATAATACTCTGCACCTCCTCAATATTCACATGATCACTTTCAAAGATCTGATGGAGGATCTTAATCAGATCCTCCAGCGTCTCTGGTTTCACCATTTCGGTGTTTTCCATTCTCCCAGTCTCAATCACAGACATGAACACTTTGTGCGAGTCTAACGTTTTTATAAACTTGGGTACAACTTGGACTGTACCACTCTGTTGTAGACGGGTGTGGTGGTCCATTTAAAAAACGCAACAAAATCCTTCGAAAAAGTATTGTTTGTATTGTTAGTTAATCTATTTAGATTTATCATTAAAAGAGAAAAAATACGACACGTGATTGTCTTTATTTTTAGCCTGACGTATCACCTCATATTGGTGCATTTGGTGCAATCCAGTCACACATTCTTATTTTCAAGCTGGGCTTCTGTTCAACTGGGAGCCACAAAAGAAAAAAAGGGACACGTTGTTACGCTGAGACTCATTTGTATATCAAAGTATAGGGTTAAACGTAAATCTAAACTTACTACAAACTGCAAAATAATCTAATATTATTATTTTCTAATGTACAGAACAATCATTTTATTTTACTTATTGCATGTGTATACAGCCAGTTTGCAAAATGACATGAATGCTATTTACATAAACATTGACAGCTTGCTACTCTTTAAAAGACTACTTGCAAAAATTAACCTTCAAATACACTTTGTACTTTCTGAAGTGCAAATGACGTCTGATTCTAATGCTGTGGTGAAGAGCTTTGATTCCTAATCAAAGACGCGGTTTAAAGATGGGTTCTTGCGCCATCACGTGGCCACACAATGAAAGCTCACTGTATGCAATTTTGCTTCCACCATATCCATAAACGTCCTCCTTGGTCTTCCTCTTATCCTCCTTCCTGGTGGCTCCATCCTCAGCATTATCCTACTGATATACCTCATGTCCCTCCTCTGCACATGTCCAAACCATCTCAATCCGGCCTCACTCACTTTGTCCCCGGAATTTCCTGTATGCGCTGTCCCTCTAATAAACTCATCTTTAGCTCTCCTACCTCCAGCTCCACCTCCTGTCTTTTACTCAATGCCACTGTCTCTAAACCATACAACATCACAGGTCTCACCACAGTCCTATAAACTTTCCCTTTCACTCTTGCAGATACCCTTCTTTCACAAATCACTCCCGCCACTCTTCTAAACCCACTCTTTTCTTCTCTTCACGTTTCTGACTTTCATTCCACTTCTCTCCAGAGTGTACCCCCACCTCTCCAGTCTCTTCTCCACCTGCTCCCTACTCTCACCACAAATCACAATATCATCCGCAAACAGCACAGTCCATGGAGAGTCCTGTCTAACCCCATATGTCAACCTGTCCATCACCATTGCAAACAGGAAAGGGCTCAGAGCCGATACTTGATGCAGTCCCACCTCCACCTTGAACCAGTCTCTCGTTCCTACTGCACACTTCACTGCTGTCACACTGTCCTCATACATGTCTTGCACCACCCTCACATACTTCTTTGACACACCAGACGTCCTCATACAATACCACAACTCCTCTCGGCACCCTGTCGTACGCTTTCTCTAAATCCATAAACACACAATGCAACTCCTTCTGACCTTCTCTATACTTATCCATCAACATTCTCAAAGCAAAGAATGCATCTATGGTGCTCTTCCTCGGCATGAAACAATACTGCTGCTCACAGATTATCACCTCTTCTCTCAGCCTGGCTTCCACTACTCTTTCCCATAACTTCATGGTGTGACTGATCAACTTTATTCCCCTGTAGTTACTTCAGGTTTGCACATCTCCCTTATTCTTAAAGATCGGTACCAGCACACTCCTTCTCCATTCCTCAAGCATCTTCTCACCTTCCAGAATCTTGTTTAAAAAACTGGTTAAAAATTCCACTGCCATCTATCCTAAACATCTCCCTTCACCTACATGTCCATTAAAGTCTGCCCCAATCAGCAATCTTTAATTCCTATGTACACCTTCTACCACTTTATCTAACTCACTCCAGTATTTCTTCTTCTCCATCTCACAACCCACTTGTGGAGCAAAAGTACTGATGACATTTATCCAGCTTCATGTTCATCACCCTATCAGAAACACCTTCACCTCCACTACATCTCCACTACACTTTTACTAAACTCTTCCTCCAGAATCACCATTTCTCTTTCCATCCACACCATAAAAGAACAGTTTTAAGCCACCTCCAATGTTCCTGGCCTTACTCCCTTTCCACTCGGTCTCCTGAAAACACATCTACCTTTCTCCTTTACATCATATCAGCTAACTCTCTCCCTTTACCAGTCATAGTACCAACATTTAAAGTACCAACCCGAACCTTCACTCTCCTACACGTCTACTTTTCCTGCTGTCTCTGTAGACGTCTTCCTCCTCTCATTCTCCTTCTTCGGCCAACAGTTCCGAAGCATTCGGGCCGTCACATTCAGACTGTGTAACAGCTTTTTCCCGCAAGCCATCAGGCTCCTCAATAAACAGAACTGAAATGGAACTCACGCACGCACACACACACACACACACATACACACACACGCACACACACACACACACACACACACACACACACACACACACACACACACACACACACACACACACACACTCACACACTCACTCACTCACTCACTCAAATGTGTGTTACTGAACTGTACAACCTTATCTTAACACAAACTTATTACTCATCTCAATCCATTCCACCATCATTTATTTATTATTATTTATACTTCACCATATTACATGCTGTTTTTTGCATCTTGTGACTGCTGCTACTGCTGTTTTTTGCACTGCATTGTGTTTGTTTACATATACTCTCAGTTATAGTTTTAATAGTTCTCTTTGAACAGCACTGTATACATCAGAGTATACAGTAGGTTTACTGGTCGGCATTTTCTTGGGTTATGTGTTTTGTCTTGTGTTGTCTGTCACTTTATGTAGCTTTGTGTTGTGTTCTAGCCCTATGTTTTTTAGTTTAGCACCAGGGTTCTGGAGGAGCGTTGTCTCGTTTTTACTGTGTACTGTGTACCAGTCATAGTAGAAATGACAATTAAAGCCTCTTGACCTCTTGACCTCTTGACCTAACTTGACATTTGTTTCGAAAAGCAGCTGGAATATTGTTTAAAGTGGCCATGTTAATACCAAAATTTTAACCTTCATTAATTTAGAAAAACAATGTAGAAACACAGTTTGCTCTCATTTACACCACTCCAAATTGTCACAGATTTCAAGTCACACTTCTGTAGAAGGCGTTATATTTAAGTGTGTTACCAGACAACCATGAACACCAAGACAGGGGGATGAATAAGGAGTTTGGATTTGAAAATGTAACTGATTTGTGCAACAAAAAAAGCAGCATATTACTCGCTTTGATATTACATATTGTGGTACATTCCTATTTAATGCCTGCGTTTCTTTTTAAAAGGCCAGTTTCTTAACATCTCATAAAATGAACCTGCTTTCAGGTAGTGCAGTTTGAATATTAAAACCCTTAGCACAAATTCTACATTTAGAGTAGTAGTCCTAAAAATGAGCCATATTAAAAATAATAGTAGTAAAAGTAAGTCATCCTCTGTATGCAACTGTAGCTACATCAACAAATGTTTTCCCACTACCCATCTTTTCTATTCATGGTTTCAGATAATCGCAATAAAATACAACATTTTTAAAATACAGTATATTGTACGCAAACTGTTTACAAGCTATATTTAATATTTGTTTGTGTTTTGGTATGGTCTACGTTACTGCTTATTACGTTCTGTCAGTGTGCCTGAAAGTTGGAAAAGGATCAACTAGTAAAACTAAAGGTAATTCCCCTCAAATACATTCTCCACAACATTAATACTTAGTCACAACTGGGTCTTTCAGCAATGATCCTATGTACACCTCTAACAATAGTGGTGAAACAATACACTCTGGTCATGATTTAATTTAATTCACAATACTGATATTACATCATGATTTGATTCAATATGATTCCACAAATATTTTATACAAAGTGTTAATAAAGGCAAATTATGTTTTTAACTGTGAATCATAGTCAATTTAAAACATCATAACATTGCAAATTGTGACTTAAAAAGTAAAAAAAAAAAAAGTAACATTTTAATAAAGCTAATCTCTATCAGAATCACTAACTAACTTTTTAGTATTTTGTTCATAAAAAATTATTAAATTATTCCCAATAGTCTATTCATCTCATTTCATAGGGTTTATCTTGGGTGAACTGCTGCAAGCAAAAGAACCACCAACTTTAATTTTACGATTAAGTTTCTATCAGATTTCAAACATCTCATCTCATAGTGATATAAGGCCAGCAGAAATAAACAGAGTGGGCTCTTGGTAGCTTCAAATCCTCGTTGCTTGAAGCTGTTGCTTTAACCAATCAAACTGGGACTTGTTGTGTCTTGTTCTGGAGCCTGCTATCTGGCATCCAGTCATGTGGCATTTTCATGCCCTTTAATTGGATGGTCAGAGAGCGCACTAGTCAGAGCTCATAAACTGCATCTGTAGCAAACTGCACAAGCTCAAATATATTTGTGTGGATTGAATCTTTTTTTTTTTTTACTGCACAATGGATCTGATATGATCTGGTCACAGATACACTTTCAAGGACATTTTCAATAAAAGCTGAAACAGCTTTTTCATGAACCATTTATACTTTTGCATTTTCTTTCCCATAGAATTTGCACAAAACACACAATTTGCCCGGAAAACTGTAATGCATGGAATAAATGCTCAATAATGAAAACACAGGGTCATTTTAAGAGGTTAATATCAATGCTTCTGCTCGAGATGACATATGTGGGTGGTGCAGCTGTGGTTGCAGTTAAATTTTGTTTATTGGGTTTTTTCGTTTTAGCAGTGGCATTCGTTCTCACTGTATGAGAGTCTGTAATGCAGTGCTCTGTTATACTGCATTTCTTTGAAATATTGCAGGATTCTATAGCCGTGGCATCATAAGTGCATAAAATGGTATTAAAAGGTGGACTGATTCAGGTAGGACATCACTGAAGGCTGCCACTGCAGATCTTTAATTCTCATTTAACATTTAATGTAAAAAAATGTTAAGCTTAAACTTCTGTGAGCAAGTTTTCAGTCTGATGAAATTGAACCTGTGTAAATTTTGAACTAACCGACTCTCCCCTACAAAATATCCTGAGATGTCAGTTGTCAGCTGCATCCCAATTTTTATAGCTTATGTATAGATTAAAATGTATACAAATGTATAGATTTTAACACATTTCTGTTTTTTTGCTTTGTAAATGTTGCATAAAAAAATAAATTTACATAAGTGTAATCGATCATGTTGACATATATATATATATATATATATATATATATATATATATATATATATATATATATATATATATATACAGTGAGGAAAATAAGTATTTGAACACCCTGCTATTTTGCAAGTTCTCCCACTTAGAAATCATGGAGGGGTCTGAAATTGTCATCGTAGGTGCATGTCCACTGTGAGAGCCATAATCTCAAAAAAAAAATCCAGAAATCACAATGTATGATTTTTTTAACTATTTATTTGTATGATACAGCTGCAAATAAGTATTTAAACACCTGAGAAAGTCAATGTTAATATTTGGTACAGTAGCCTTTGTTTGCAATTACAGAGGTCAAACGTTTCCTGTAGTTTTTCACCAGGTTTGCACACACTGCAGGAGGGATTTTGGCCCACTCCTCCACACAGATCTTCTCTAGATCAGTCAGGTTTCTGGCCTGTTACTGAGAAACACGGAGTTTAAGCTCCCTCCAAAGATTCTCTATTGTGTTTAGGTCTGGAGACTGGCTAGGCCATGCCAGAACCTTGATATGCTTCTTACAGAGACACTCCTTGGTTATCCTGGCTGTGTGCTTTGGGTCATTGTCATGTTGGAAGACCCAGCCTCGACCCATCTTCGATGCTCTAACTGAGGGAAGGAGGTTGTTCCCCAAAATCTCGCTATACATGGCCCCGGTCATCCTCTCCTTAATACAGTGCAGTCGCCCTGTCCAATGTGCAGAAAAACACCCCCAAAGCATGATGCTACCACCCCCAAGCTTCACAGTAGGGATGGCGTTCTTGGGATGGTACTCATCATTCTTCTTCCTCCAAACACGTTTAGTGGAATTATGACCCAAAAGTTCTATTTTGGTCTCATCTGACCACATGACTTTCTCCCATGACTCCTCTGGATCATCCAAATGGTCATTGGCAAACTTAAGACGTGCCTGGACATGTGCTGGTTTAAGCAGGGGAACCTTTAGTGCCATGCATGATTTCAAACCATGACGTCTGAGTGTATTACCAACAGTAACCTTGGAAACGGTGGTCCCAGCTCTTTTCAGGTCATTGACCAGCTCCTCCCATGTAGTTCTGGGCTGATTAGGATCATTGAGGCCCCACGAGGTGAGATCTTGCATGAAGCCCCAGTCCGAGGGAGATTGACAGTCATGTTTAACTTCTTCCATTTTCTAATGATTGCTCCAACAGTGGATCTTTTTTCACCAAGCTGCTTGGCAATTTCCCCGTAGCCCTTTCCAGCCTTGTGGAGGTACAATTTTGTCTCTAGTGTCTTTGGACAGCTCTTTGGTCTTGGCCATGTTAGTAGTTGGATTCTTATTGATTGTATGGGGTGGACAGGTGTCTTTATGCAGCTAACAACCTCAAACAGGTGCAACTAATTTAGGATAATAAATGTATTGGAGGTGGACATTTTAAAGGCAGACTAACAGGTCTTTGAGGGTCAGAATTCTAGCTGATAGACAGGTGTTCAAATACTTATTTGCAGCTGTATCATACAAATAAATAGTTTAAAAATAATATATTGTGATTTCTGGATTTTTTTTTTTAGATTATGTCTCTCACAGTGGACATGCACCTACGATGACAATTTCAGACCCCGCCATGATTTCTAAGTGGGAGAACTTGCAAAATAGCAGGGTGTTCAAATACTTATTTTCCTCACTGTACATATATAAATAAATGCAGATCTGTCACAGTTTTTAAATGAGAATAATAAAAAAAGGGTTGCATTGTGGTCCAGCACACAGTATTATGCTTCAAAGCACAAGGGCCCTGTGTGTTTGCATGTTCTCCTAATGTGTCTCCATATTCTCCTCAAGTGATTCCTCTGGATTTCATATTGTCCCTGGGTCTGAATGTGTGTATCTGGTGCCCTGTAGTGTCCCATCAAGGGCATACCTGCCTCATATCCATATCCACATCCACTGAACCAGACCAGAAGAAAATGTTTACTGGAAATAATGAATGAATGAATAAATGAATGAATGACTAAATGAATGAATAGATGAAGTATGCATATGGGTTAATAATAATAATAATAATAATAATAATAATAATAATAATAATAATAATAATAATAATAAAAATAAATAAATAGCAACTAAAATGGACTTGATTTGATAAAGCACTGTGCATATCAGGCATTACTTTATGGCCACCGATCAGGCATACCATTATGACCACCTGCCTAATATTGTGTTGGTCCCCCTTTTGCTGCTAAAACACCCAAACACCCAAATACCCATTGAGCATTAACAGCATTAACTTCAACAGCAATTTAAGCTACAGTTGCCCGTCTGTCGGATCGGACTACACGGGCCAACCTTCGCTTCCTGCATTAATGAGCCTTGGATGCCCATGACCCTGTTGCCGGTTCATCACTGTATCTTCCTTGGACCACTTTTGATAGATACTGACCACTGCAGACTGGGAACTGCCCACAAGAGCCGCAGTTTTGGAGATGCTCTGACCCAGTCGTCTAGACATCACAATTTGCCTTTTGTCAGACTCGCTCAAATCCTTACACTTGCCCATTTTTCTCGCTTCCAACACATCAACTTTAAAGACAAAAATGTTCACTTGCTGCCTAATATATCCCACCCACTAACAGGTGCCAAGACTCACCGGTCATAATGTTATAATGTCAAAATGTTATGTCTGGTCAGTGTGTATCAACATGTTAGTGAGACTTTTTCTTTGAGCCTCTGCGGAAGGATATGGGGATGATGTGCGGCGGTCGCTCGACTCCACGCACTGCGTGTGCGCATCCGCCGCGCCGCCGTGCAGTTGAGTGGCTCAGCACTAGTTTCACTCAAGTACTGTAACAGCGGAGCGGAGCGTTCTTTACCCGACTTGGCATTCGGATTCACTGCATCTTAAACAGTAACATGATAAAAGCCATACTCATATTCAACAACCATGGAAAACCCAGGCTTTCGAAATTTTACGAACATTACGTAAGTATGAGTTTCATTGACGCTAGCTAGCAAACTCCGGGCTAAGTTAAAGCACCAGTCGGATGAAACAGAGGTCTGGGAGAAAGAGAGAGATAGAGATAGAGAGAGAGAGAGAGATGTAGAGAGATAGAGATCTCCTCTCATTTCTCATAGAACCTCCACAGTTGTTTCGGGGTATATTTTTGTAATTGGCCATTTTACACAGTCATTAATTCACAGACTAATAAATGTGATAATGCCATTGGAAATGTCTGGAGCTAACTGGCTAGTCGAATCAGGGGCTGAACAGGCACTAGAAGACAAATCATTTGCCTGGAATTTCGGTGTCGTTTGATTTGACTGATTTGTTTAGTGTTTGGTTTTGATTTTATTATTGCAACATCGGGGTCAGTCAGTGATGGTTGACATCCTCCAGAACTGACCATGGAGTGTTTTCTTGCACAAGAGCATGCATCATCATGTGAATGTTAATTATAAATTGGAAAAAAAACACGCCGACTGAATCAGGTTAATGAAATACTAGATAAGAGAGGGAAGAGAGTGTCGTGTTACGTGTGTGTGTGTAATATGAGCTTGAATTTCTGATCATGTGTGATGCTACCAGCATATACTCTTACACAGGAGAGAGAGAGCGAGAGCTCGGGTTACCACGTGACCCGGCCTTGAGGTTGACTCGTGATTCAGTGAGTCTTCCCAGGCTGGATTCAACACACACACACACACACACACACACACACACACACACACACACGCGCACACGCGCACACACACACACACACACACGACCAACATCATTTGCACATAATTGCTGCTAACACAATTTCAGGGTTCCCATGTACAGTATTTATTATTATTATATGGACAAATCCATTTGAACTGCCACAAATCTACTGTCATGGTCCCTGCTGTGGTGTCACTTTGTCTCACTGTCTTATGTTGTTCTTTATTCATTAAATATCACACACGTCATGTCACACACGTCATGTCACACCCAGGTGGTTTTGTGTGGATTTGTGTTACTTTTTGTTTGTTTATAATATCTGATGTAGCACCTTGGTCCTGGGGGGAACATTGTTTCGTTTCCCCACTGTACTGTATCTGTACTGTGCTGGCGAACACATTTATTCCCAACGTCCTTTCTTTACTCAGGAAAAATAAATAAATAAACTCCAGCAAAATATTATTTTTAATCACTAAACTTTTGTTATACTGATGCGCCAAGTCTCAAATCAAGCAACAACGGCCGTAATTCTTCTTCTTCTTCTTCTTCTTCTTCTTCTTCTTCTTCTTTATTGGCAGTTCACATTCTTAAGTAGCGCATTACCACCATCTACTGTGGTAATGGATCAGAGACATACGTCTCGATTCCCCAGACCAAAAATCCGCCATAATGCACAAAGCCGGCAATTAAAACCGTCCGTGTGGAAACATAGCAAAAGTTCTGTTTGGTGCCCGAAAGATTTACGTAATATAAAACACCATAATTACTAAAAACATTCACAAGGATATTTTGTCTTCATGCTCTAAATGGAGTATGTTTTCACTAATAATATCCTTACATTTGCATTAAGCATTCATATTTGTCCATGCGTATGTTGATTAGAGTATTAAAAACTTGGGTATTTCAGGGTAAATTTTGAACAGATAAAAATGTGTGATTAAGTTGTGATTAATCGTGAGTTAACTCATGACAATCATGCGCTTAATCACGATTAAATATTTTGATTGATTGACAACCCTAATGTGTGTGTGTTTGTGTGTGTGTGTGTGTGTTTGTGTGTGTATATATATATATATATATATATGTTTGTATGTATGTATCTATGATTGAAGCAGCTACCGATGCGATGTGATACGATTCACCCCTATTACGATGTACAACGCAGTATGATCCAATTTCCGGTTTGATTCAACATTGCAACATGATGCAATGGGAAAAAAATATGATGCTATGCAATTTAATATCAGATAGTTTGCTTTCATTTATTTGGTTTATTATTGGACAGCAAATCATAAATTGCCTGTCTAAGTGATCTGAGATTAGAGAAGTGATCCATGCATCTCTTTCACATACCCACAGTTCTAAGACTGGTAGATTTGCATGGTTCAGGTTGTAATAGAAGAACTCAACACACAGTGAAATTGTTGGAGGTGGAGGAGAAATGAGCCACTACAGGAAGCATACACTGTTTCCACTCTTTGATTAGTGCTGCTTGCTTGTTTTGATTTTTATTTCCTCTTACCTAGTATGCACTCTGATTCAGACTCATGAAAAAAAAAAAAGCCTGTCACTTACCACAGGCACTCAGCCTTAAGCATGTGATCTCAGCCTCAGACGCTCAGCTCACAGGATATGAATTATCTGATAACTTTTGTACTCTTTTCTCACTACAGTCTTCAAGATCTTTGTTTTGAGGTTGTAAACCCATTGGCTGTCTGGACTTTAGTGTGGATGGATGGATGGATGGATGGATGGATGGATAGATACTTTATTCATCCCAATAGGAACACTTTTCAGGCACTGGTTTGCAGTAGGGCCATGATATAATCACTCGACTAAAAACTATACCATCACCAAAACAGATTAGTCTGAAGCAGTGATCAGTGAATATACAAGATCATCTTATGTTTGTTGACCGGCTGTAGGAAAAGTATTGAGGTTGTCTGTTGTCTGTGAAAGCAGCCGATTTTTGGCTGTTTACTGATTATTGTTTATTGAGGTTTGTATTGCAAGATCATTGCCATGCAAAAATCATTTCCAAGTACCATCACCAAGCATGCAAATATCATTGCCATGTAAGATCTGTAGTCTTGTAGTTCATTTCCCTGTTGCTCCTGGTTATTGTGTGATTGTTTGTAAAACCACTACAAGTTAATCGACTATCAGCATGCTAATATATTATATACATTTTAAAATCATAGAAACTATTTAAGTGTACAGAATATCATTAGTGTTTGTACTGTTGTACAAGATGTTAAGTTCTAGTAGGCAGCACTTAAATTTTATCTTCCATGCCGTGTACATAAAACTGTGTACTTTAACCTTGAACCTTAAAATGTCTCATTTTCACCTTCTGGGATTAATCTAAATCTATTACACATACAATTCCTTTCTACAATTTAAAGGCAAAAAACTGGCTAAGTAAATATTCTCTTTAATAATCCAATATTCTTTATCCTGCTTTATTATTATTATAAATTTTTTTATAGGAAGTTTGTTTTTATAAATAGCTACAAGCAGTTATTGTTGCATTTTTATTTTCTTGTAATTATTCAGGATGTAGAAATTCAGCTTTTGGACTCACTTATCCAGGGCAAATGAACAGAAGTGTTTTCCCATTAACAACATACAAGTGCAGAATATTTTGCCACTATAAACTGTGAATCTAAACTCCTCCACCAGCTGTCGGAATAAAAGCTCAAAAGCTACACACACGCGCCTTTTGTTTGAGCCTAAGCTAATATCAGATCACATTACCTCTGGCTTGTGTGAACAGTTCGCCTGTATAGATGTGATGTCAACGAATACATTTTTCATTGTTCCTTCCTTTGGATTCTTTTGAGTATAACATGTATATTTAATATGTATATTTATTGAATTCACAGGTCATCGTAGCAGGTGGGGACGGAGTTAATAGACATTTTTTCGAGTGAATAATATCTAGTGGCACGTGGGTGCTAGAATAATCTAAATCGTAAAAACTGTTTATTTTTGAAATGTAAATATTTTATGGGAGCAAGAATGCAGTGTGTGCTCGCAGGGTTCAAGCTGATTCAATTTTATTCCTTTACCTCATTCATTCCTTTTCATCCATTTACCCTGGAGTAACATCAGATGTGTAATAGAAGTATCAACTCAAGACGGGTTAGAGACCCACCTTTCCCACCTCCGCCCCCCCAAAGTGACAATAAATAAATAAAATCAAATGCGAGTGCCCTGTATGAAGCCTTTACACCAGAGGTTATGGGTTGCAGTGTCCCTGTGTGTGAGGAAACAATATAAATTTCCCTAATGGGAGTCATTTAAGGGGATTAACGAGATGCAGGTCTACTGTTATCTCAAAAAACAGCAGCACACTTCGATTTTACGTTGTCGGTTTGTTAATTTACATTTTTGGGCGGTTTTTTTCTGAGAGTGGAATTAAATGGTCTTAAGAAGTCTAGTGCAAGAGCTACCAGTAACCTCAGCTGATAACTACACCCTAATCACACTCATTGCAGGAACACGCACTGCTCCACACTCCACGGTGTAGGTGCCAAGCTAAATGTTGTCACTTGTCATGAAGTGGGGATGTAAATGCTGCTTAAAGAGCTCACATTACTGAATCGTGTATGCTCTTGAGCCCTTTACATTCATCCAAGCAAATTTTGTCCATAGTGATCTGCCAGCTGTGATCACAAACCAGTGAATTATGGCATTGTTTGTTTTTCTTTCTTTCTCTCTTTTTTTGTCCATGTTGGTATCGTTTTGTACCATCACAGAGTTTTCAACCATGAAATCTTTGCAGGTTATGGTTTTTACGGCATAGAAAAGTTTCATTCCAGTGGATTGATTTCTTCAGGGTTTATTCTTCATTTATGGGTATGAATAGAAAAAAAAAGAGGGAAATTGCAAGGGCATGTGAGCTGGAATCTGATGTTTCTCCACACCTCCAATGTGGACCAAAAGTCAAGCTTTAAACGAACCTAAATGAGTTCTTGACATGATGGGTGAAGTGCATTCTGTGCGATATAACGCCACACTCAATTTTCACTCAATTTTCTGCCGTTTCTCTCTTTTATCTTTTGTAGATTTGACACGCTTCATGTGTATGTCTGAGGTCACGGGGTAAAATAAGTGGGAATGGTTGCCCAAGTGTAGCAGCTGCGGAATAGACTGTGTAAACGAATTCATAATGTAATGTAATACAATTTTTGTGCAGACCTGCTTATGAAAAATAGAACTATTGCACAGTAATTCAGTTATTTGCTTATTTTATTCCAGACTGAAGACACAGAGCAGCAGATCATCAGGGAAACGTTTCACCTGGTATCAAAGCGGGATGAGAACGTCTGCAATTTTCTTGAGGGGGGAATGTAAGAACGATTAACACGCTTTAATTGTATATAGTAATAAACGCATTCAACAATAATTAAAAGTCTCGGAAAGCATTTTATTTTTGGCTGCTCAGTGTTAGTGATATTTTTTTTACACCCAGGTTGATCGGTGGCTCGGACAACAAGCTGATCTACAGACACTACGCCACGCTGTACTTTGTCTTTTGTGTGGACTCTTCAGAGAGTGAACTCGGCATTCTAGACTTAATCCAGGTACCTTATTGTCAGCAGTGTATTTCAGTGTTATAGTATAATTGGACTGTAAAAATAATCGTGTCATCTGTCATCACACAGGTGTTTGTGGAAACGCTGGACAAATGTTTTGAGAATGTCTGCGAGCTTGACCTTATTTTCCATGTTGACAAGGTAATGTATAATGATTTAAACAAACGTTTCCCTAGATAGACCTTTTACACTTTATGGCCACTTGTTTGTGAACACCTGACCATCACACCCACAAGCATCCAGTTCTAGATTTATTTCCCTATTGTTTATTTATTTTTTAGATAATAATAATAATAGAGTTCATCTGAGTGTTATTTAGGGGGGTTAAGGTCAAGGCTCTGTGCAGGTCACACAAGATTTTTCACACCACATTTGGCAAAGTTAATTCTGTTAATATATTTGCACACTTCAAACTTTGTGCCAGCAGAGAAGGAAAGACCCACATATACAGTATGTGTGCTGGTCATGTATCCACAGACTTCTGTCCATATAAGGGCACATTTGTGATTGAGTTTTTTCTGAAGAAAATAATCAAAGAGTATTGCATTCCAGTCTTTTCACTGTTACCTGTTAGCATTTGACTTTGACATTTCCCAGGTACACAATATCCTGTCTGAGATGGTGATGGGTGGCATGGTCCTGGAGACTAACATGAACGAGATCATAACGCAAGTGGATTCCCAAAACAAGATCGAGAAGTCTGAGGTAAGACTCATGCAGCTATGCAACTCTATTCTAGGAATGTGCAGGCATGACTGTATGTGGACCGCATGTCCCAGAATGCCCTTTCTGTGATGCCTGTTTGTGGCTCTCTGGCCTGCTATGCTGTGCTCCACACTAAAAGCTCAACCTGCAAATTGCAGTCCCTGCTCTAAAACTGAGTTATTTACAGTATCCATTGGGGGATCAAATTCTGACTTCACCCGAAACACCCACGTGACTAGTGCTGCGTCTCTCACCGAGTATTTCAGCTAGCTGGAACACAGCTCCAAAATGACCATAACACTCATGTTAACAAGATGTTCTCTTTCACCGGAGAGAGCGCTTAGAAGGTTGTGGGGATGATGGCAGTAATGATTAAGATTTTATGGTGAGTCAAAGACATTATATTTGGTTGCTAGAATGATTCAGGCTTCATTAAAGATTTGCTGGCAGGCAATATTGTTTATTACCATCATTCGATAAAACAGTATAATTGGCACCTTTTGCTTTCATTCAACATTGTCCTGATTGATTAGCTGTGCTATTCTGTGCCTCTCAATAGTTATAAAGATTGCTTTTTATATCTACATTGTTTCTTTATTTATCTGAAAATGGTACATTTTATTTAGAAGGTCAAACTATACACCTGCATGTTCATGATATCACCCACCGAATAACGTGGGAGAACAGCAATGCATAAAATCATGCAGACACATCAGAACGGGGAGAAATGTAATCTCAGGGACTTTGTCTGTTCGTTTCTTCATTTATTATGTTAAACGCTTTGCCAATTTTTACCCACTAGTTAGATTTTCCCTGTCAAAATTGTATTATTGTAGTTTTTTTTCAGCCATTTCCCTGTACTACAATACCCACACTACATTACACAAATTACTGCTATGGTCAAATAATCCTTGCTGCTGCCTGCCGATGTCTAACTATTTAAATCCTTAGTGCTGCTTGCTACCTTTCATGTAGTGCCCAGATATTCACCTCAAGCAGATAAAATCTTCTTCCAAGGTGAATCAGGAGTGGAGTGAACTAGTTTTATTATCCAGGAAAAACATGACAGTGTCGAAGAGGCCAAGTAACACTATTTTCAAAAGTTGCTGAAGACTGTTACTATTTTATATTTTGGGTTTTCTACACACGTACAAAAAAAATCACCCATAGCAGACTATTGGTATAGATACTGTGGATCTGATAATAATTGTGTACTTAGTGTGCATGTTCACTGTTTGAGTCTTTTGTGGCTTCAAAAACAGGCATTTTGAATTCTATTGAACTTTATGAATTCTATCGAACTTTACTTTTACTATCTCTCCAACAAATAACAGATTACTAACAATAGATGAATGAACTGGAATTCAGTTTAGTAATTGCATGGGTGCAATTATGTATAATTATAAATTTTTTTTTAAATAACCAATTTTTGGGCTTTGTTTTTTGTTTTATAAAGGAGTGAATAAGTGAGTAAATATCTGAATTATTCTCAGCACCTTTGTGTCATTAACATCAAATCTTCTTGCTTGATCTCTCTTTTGACAACCTACCTTAGACCGCAATGTGTTACAAAATGACCCTTAACTTGAATTTACATATGAATGAGCAAATTATAAACATTCGGTACGTTTGTTCATATTACGTTTTTTTTTTAAAACTGTCTAACTTGAGTCTTGCAGCTTTTTTGCTAATTATATCATCATATGTTTTGAATTATTTTACATTTTGAATGATTTTTGAATTATCTGTAGTTTAGGTATATATGGCATGATATTACAATAACTACCCAACAGATTTCCATAATTCTATATTTTTACAGTATAACACACACACACACACACACACACACAAACACACATTTCCCTGTACCTTTCTCATTAGGAAATAATAAACATGACTACAATGGGATTTTGAAGGTGACAGCCATTTGTAACAATATAAACTTCACTATTTGACCAAATATTATCTATATGTAAGCCTTCCCCAAATGGTTTGCCGAAAAAATTGGAAGCATGCGATTTTCTACCATGTCTTTGATAAAGCCCAAACCTGTTACAGCATGACTATTTTTCTGTGCATAAACTATTAAGTAAACTTCCTGGTATGTTCATCCAGTCATCTGGACATAATGAATTAACAGTAGTGGCAGAATGGGGAAGCTTATTCATCTTTGTCCATCTGCTCATACAGCAGTTGCAGTACTTGTTAACAGGAGAACACCTTGTGCTTAGACTCACAAAAGTATGTTAAAGTGCATTCTGAATACTAGCAGGGTGTGGAGGAGGTAGGTCCTGATTACTTCAGAATGAATGTCTGCTTATAGCTCAGATTGTGCAAACCCTGTTCAAATACTGCTGCTTTCTGAAAAAAATACAGGAAGAGTGAAAGTATTACGAAATGTGCATAATGACCACAACCTGCTGCTTGACTATCACAGCATTATACATGCACATGCATAATAACATGCACATGCATAATAACGTACATTTTGTTCGTTCAATCACATAGTCTGCGGTCTAAGGTGGGTTATATTCACTCTTTCCGTTCTACAGACTGTGATTACTTATCTGCTTTAACTACCATTCCTCATTCCTCTTTCCTGACTTTCTCTAGTTCTTTCCATTCTCTTCTTGCAGACGTTTATCTTTCAGTCCCCCAGGCAGGACAGGTAGACCCAGGTACTGCTCTGAATTCCCAACCAATCATTTTGTACAATTTTGCACATCCTGAGGACGAATATTAGACTTTTAAGAGGTACACGGTGTACCTTTTGTGCAGACTGCAAGGTCTAGTTTTAAACGCATAAACTGTCTGGTTGAAAGGATCCAGTGAAGATCCATCATCAGAAGACAACCATAGCAACGAAGCTAAAAGTTTAAACAGATCTAATTGTTACCTGTTTGGGTTTAAATTGAATGATTTCTACTTCTGTGCGCTGAACACGCGCTATAACTGTGGAATTTATTTCAGGCAAATAGAAAATCTGCAGTTTTAAAACAATTGTTGATTGGCTTTCAGTCCAAAACAAAAGTTCGTTCTCAGGATAACATGGAAGATCGCAGCAGATTTGTATTAACATTTTTTGGGGAAATCGCTAATATTGTGTTAATCAAAGAGACGATTTTGCTATGGCATAATATGGATCACAAGCCAAAAAATATTTGGGACAGAAAATCTTTTTTTTTGTTTTTGTTTCCCAGATTGAGAGTATTTATAAGTTTATCGGTGCAAATTGATAACTGGTAATGACTGACTGACTTAAATGCATTAATTTTCGAAAATCGTCTATTTCATGTATTACTTTTATAATATTTCAAATCTTGACAGTAGTAAAAGCAATTTCATTAAATTGTTGATGACCAGCATGGGATTATTGCACTAAAAAAAAAAATTCTCAGTCTAGTGATGGGCAGTTTTTAAATGTGGACATTCGTCCATTTCTTTTAAGTCATTTAATAATTAAATCAAACCAGGCAACTCAGTTTGCCAACACAAAAGAGTCTTCTATACTCTAAAACAAAAACAATCTTGTCTTATGTAACTTTTTGGTGGGAATCACCTGGATATGCATGCATGCCGGGACCTTTCACCAACAGTAAATACTGCTGGTAGATAGCTTTGTTTTCCATTTCTTTTTCATGCCTTGCACACATCTGACCACTTGCACCACAGAGCTATCTGTTTGCAGGTACTGGTAAACTCGGCTTCAAAAATCAAGGTTTGAGAATCACAAAATGATCTTGGGAAATCCATCCATGTGGAACCACACATTTTCACACCAACCCATACTTTTTTCTGCCTGCCTTGCAGTTGCACTAGCACTCAGCAGACGTTCATCTGCTAGACATCCCATCACTAACGAGTGCCACAGAGCACAAAACAGCTGAAAACCATAACACAATTGGAAGAAAATAAATCAGTTATTTTGACATGAGACCCTCCAAAAAGCTGTTGCCGTGATTCAGAATGGTTGTTCTCTCTTGGACAGATACATAATAGAGAAATCAGGCCCCACAATCTAGACCAAGAGTTCCATGCAACAATGTCATTGTTCAGTCGAAAGACAGTTGTTCTGTCTAAATGTCCATTTGAGAAGCCCGAATTGGTTTTTAAAAACTTTCTCTTTCAGGAAAAGTTGCCAGATGTTATCCAGGCTGTGCAAGAACAGGACCGGGTCACATTGCTGGTCTCTTGCGATCCCTATTTTCATGTCCGCTTATCCTTTTGTCTTTCAAGAATTCGTCATTCCAGTTCAAAGTTTTGCACTATGGCTACTTTGTGTGCCTCCATCAAGGACCAGCTCATTCATTCGCTCACAGTATATCATACCCTCACACGGCATGGTGCTCGTCCTCACAGTGAACTCAAAAATGACTCCTTAGCCTAGGACCCCCATATGCCACAAAAAGAGGTGCCCTTGTCTCAGATAGAGGGGCACAGGCTGTTCTAGCTTGCTGAAGAGAGACGAACTTGCTGGAGGCTTTTCAAATAAAAAACGAGTCTTGTTAGGGAGGGGTTGGCAAGCAGATGTGTGGTGTGTTCAATTCCTCATGATGATGTGGCATACATTACCCAGACCTCAGGTGGTTAGGAGGGGAAAATAGAACACTATTTATTCATGGTTCCTTGTCGTTTGGGGGCTAGCAAAGGGCTAGAGAGAAAGTTTCAGGTGGAACACGACTGCAATTCATTTATTGTCAGTACCGAGTTATACATTGTACTTTGACTTTGTTGAAGGTCTCAGCATGTGTGTGTGTGTGCATGTGAAAACGTTGGTATTCGGGTGATTCTTGCCACCACCGGTCGTAATCCAGAATACACAGAACAATAGCTCCATGCATAACAAGTGACCATTTTTCTGCAGCTGAAGATCAGAGTCTCTATAGATCTCCCAATAGATTTTTTTTTTCTTTACTCAAGATTACAAAGAAACAAATCATTCACATGCTTTGATAAATTATAGAGTTGCTTAAAAATTATGTTTGAGTGGATCCTATTTTATAATAAATAGTTTATAGTGAAGAGTTTCTCCCTACGGCCCAGAGTAGTCTGATCTACTGGTCACCTGACAGTGACACTACAACAAATGTGATTTATTGTGTAGTAGGCGTAAAGGTTTTTTATTCTTGACATTATATAGTTACGTTATATTTACTTTTCAGAGTTGAGTAGCAAGTACTTTATTAATCCCCTAAGAGTAAATTCAGTATATTATTCTATATCTATTCTTATTTATGAGTAATACAATGAATGTACACATGGATGTGTGCTACTGTAGGTGTTCGAACTTGCAGCATGTGCATTAGCCTGCACATAATGTCCAGATACTGCCGAGTGGTGAACCAGTCAATTTTAAACTCGTGGTCTGGTCTAATTAAATGGTTGATTAAAAATAATGTTGTAATGCCCATCACTAGTTTAGTTTTAGACTTGTATCCTCTCACAGCTTATCTTCAATATGCATGAATAAAAGCACATTATTCTTTTACACCTTTTGTAATCAGTCAGTTCTTACTAGACATTCGTGTCTGTATGTCTGTTAGAAGTTTTAATTCCATTTATTCACAGTTTTGTCTGTGCATCTATTCTTATGGGCTCTGTCAACAATTCCTTACCCAGGCTTGGGACAAACATACAAATATGTTCCTTTTTGAATCACTTTATAACATGCTACAGATGTAATATCCATACGCAGATATTAATCACACTGTATACAGGGTTATTTGAGAATTCACATATCCATATAGCAGTTTTGTTGACCCGTCACTAACTAATGTGTGGAATTCCTCACTGTTGCTCTGGCTGTGAATATTTCAGTGTGCAATCCTCACCATTTTTGCTTGTATTGTTGGGATTGTATAGGAATGTTATCCCTACATTTTTATTTCTTTTTTTTTTTTCTTTTTTATTTAATACTTTCATATTTAGGCCTTTTGAATGCCATACTGTATTATGATTTTTATTTATATTTAAAATCTAGGGAGGAAAAAACAGAAAATTTTACCGTAAGAGATTAAAACAGGTTTTATATATATATATATATATATATATATATATATATATATATATATATATATATATATATATATATATATATATATATATATAAAACCTGTTTTAATGAGAGCATTTACACAAAGGAAGTTCATTCTTTGGTTGGCTTTAGGAATTCTGGTTTCCAGTTAAATAGTCTTTAGAAATTGTAGTGCATATAAAAAATCTAAATTGATCGTTACATACAGTCAGCCATAACATTTGAAACCGCCTCCCTAATATTGTGTGATTCCCAAAAGAGCCTGGACTCCACAAGACCTCTGTAGGTATGCTGTGGTATCTTGCACCAGGACGTTAGCAACAGATTCTATAAGTTGGGTTGCAAGTTCCTATGTAGAATGGATCTGCATGTCCAGCACATTGCACAGATGTTTGATCAAATTCAGACTGGACAGTTGGGCAGCTGGAGGACAAACCCTTTGTCATGTTCCCCAAATCATTTTTTAAAAATCTTTGCAGTTTGGCAGGGAACATTATCTTGCTGGAAGAGGCTACTGCCATTAGGGGATATTGTTGCCATGACTGCGGTGTACTTAATCTCCAACAATGTTTAGGTAGGTGGTATGTGTCAAAGGAACTTCCACATGAATGCCAAGACCCAGGGTTTTCCAGCAAAACATTGCCCAGAGCATCACACTGCCTCCATTGGCTTGCCTCCCTCCCCCCCCATAGTACATCCTAACAGCATCTGTTTCCTTATTGACACTTCCACTCAGTTGTCTGTATGACCATCTTCCTCCATTGCTCCATGATACAGTTTTGATGCTTGTGTGTGTCATATGTGTTTTCACTATGAACAGTGTTCAGCATGGGCCCTCTGACCGGTCTGCAGCTACGTAGCCTCATATGCAACAAGCTGTCGATTCCTATAGGTTTCTTGTGCGCTATCAGTGGTTGACAATTGTTTTTCCTTGGACCATTTTTGGTAGGTACTAAGCCCTGTATAGCAGGAACTCCCCAAAAATCTGCTGTTTTAGAACAATGCAACAACCCGGTCATGTCGCCATTAGAGTTTTACTTTTTAAAGCTTAAATCCTTTCAACACACCTACTTTGAGATCTGACTTTTCACTTGCTGCCTAATATATTCCCAAACTCCTTGACAGGTGCTACTGATCAACATTATTAACTTAATCTGTCAGTGGATTCAATGTTCTGGCTGATCGTTGTATATTGATCTAATAGATCTAATCTATTTTTTTTAATATGTGCTATATGAAATAAGTGCTTTAAGTGTTGAGAACAGATTGCTCATTGCTGCCAGTAAAGAAGTAGCCTACTGGCCTCAGAATGGTAGCCAGTTTGTTGTGAATGGAATACACAGTGTAACAGTTTGGCTTATTAAGGAACAATATTACATTTAAATTCTTATTATTTATAGTAATGAGGCACAATTATGGGGTAGTTGCCTCAAATCATGAGAAAATGCCTTATCGCTGCACTGGTTGACAATTTGTCTGGCATACATGTCAAGTTAACAAGTTAACTCCTGTCATCCTCTGTGGAATTGCGATTAGATGTTTTTTTGTTTTTTCTTCCACTGCTTTTCCCTATTTTTCGTGCCTAGTTCATTCAAGACTTTTAGTTTTGGAAAAAAATTTATATAGCCCATGCTTTAACCTTTGCATTTTGTGAACACCCAGATATTCAGTTTTCATTGTTACGATTTGCAGGTAGTTACACTCGAAATTGACCCCGAGACATGCATGTGCATATTGAGCTGTGAGAACAAGAATGCCAGTTTGCACCCATCTGTTATGTGCTTCGCATTTCGTGTGATGTCGACTGTATCTGTGAATCGTGACTCGATTGTCCGTGTTGCCTGTTCTTGTGCGAATATTTCCATGCCATGGTTCAAACACTACTGTTACTGTGTGTTGGTGCGTGTGTGTTCACAGGCTGGTATTGCAGGGGCTCCTGCACGTGCTGTTTCAGCAGTAAAGAACATGAACCTGCCAGAAATGCCCAAGAACATCAACATTGGAGACATCAGCATAAAAGTGCCAAACTTGCCGTCTTTTAAATAACAGCAGTGGACAGGATGGGCGTACATATATGCTAAATGTTTACCAAACACAAATTGAATATCTTGTAAAGAAGGTACTTTGCGGTTTCCTGTCGTGTTTCTTTTGGTCTTGGAATGCCATTTATGTGTAAATCTTTTTTTTTTCTCTTTTTTTTTTACTCTATGGAAATGAAGTATTTATTTATTACATTCCATTAGCCTTTCTGAAGGTTTGCTCCTACAATTTGGCTGCTACAGTATTTGAAGATCATGTCTTTATAGTGCTTTGTACACCAGACCTATAAATATCCTCGATTATGGAAACATCCAAGTGATGCTGTATATGCTTTAATCGTATTACTGGTATTATACTGTATGTAATCAGAGTATTTTATATATAATTTATCTTTTCTTACTCTAAGAAATGCTTTTATCTTAATCAGTGCATGTGAGTGTTTTCTGTTTTTCACAACAATAAAAAAAAAGCCTCTTTATTTCTTGTATTAGTGCTTTCCTTACACTGTAGTGTAATATATTATAATAGAAAACTCTTATTAAAAGCTCATTGCACCTTGCATTTTCCATGCATACACAAACACACAACAGGATTCTAATTAAATACAAGTACTGTATTTAGAGTGAACACAACAAATGATGCATGTGAGCAGGAACATTTCACTTTTATGTTGGTGTGACTGTCATACATGAAGCTTTGTTTTGTTGTGCACACATTTAATCTCAAAGCAGAGGCCCGGTGAACATTTCCAGCACATACTTTCTGACACATTACCTGTTCTTTCTAAATAAAGTACTTGTATTTAAATACATTCATGATGTGTTTGTTTATGCATGGAAAATGCATACACTGGGACACAACAAATGAAAGCTACATGTGAGCAGGACAATTTCACTTTTATGTTGGGGTGACTGTCATTCATGAAGCCCACAAGTAAAACAAAGCCAGTGTTCCTTAACACACCAGATTTCCTCACAATGCATCCATAGCATCTGTAGAAACTGCCCGTTCTGGGCCATGTTGCTTTAAATGATGCTACTCCTTTGTCATGGGAAGTGAAACAAAAAAAAATATTTTAAAATATATGATTGTTATATTATTGTTATTTATTATTGTTATTCAAATATTCTTAAACATGAACAAACATTTCTAGAATCTTGTTAGAGGGCCTGATAATAAATGTGCAATTTAAAATATCAAATAAGTATAAGCCAACCAAAAATTCCAGTTTTGCAGTGTAAGGTTTTTGCTGCATTTAGCAGAAGCCCGTCCGGAGCGACTCAAAAGTGCTTTGAGTCTCTAGCAATGAATAAATCTACACTGGTACACTGGATTACAAACTTAAAATAAATCAGCCTATAACTCTGTTGAGTTAGTTTCACCAAGGTTGCGAGCAGTGGTTGAAGGGGAGAGAAGAGAGTACTGAAGAGTTATTTGGAGATCTTGACCTGGAGATGAATCACCTGGGATAATCAGCAGTTCTGTTTTGCTGGGGTTGAAGTTTAATTGATGAGCACTTATACATGAAGATATGTCCGTCAAGCATGCCGAGATCCGAGCGGAAGATGTGGTATTTGAGGGAGGGAAGGAAAAGATGAGTTGAGTGTCATAGGCATAGCAGTGGTAAGAAAACCCATGTGAGGATATGACATTACCAATAGAGTGGGTATAGGGGGAGAAAGGAAGGGGACCAAGTACCAAGCCTTGTGGAACACCAGTGGAGAGTCTGCATGGGGCAGATGTGGACCCCCTCTATGTTACCTGGTATGAGCAACCTTACAGGTAGGAAGCAAACTATTTCTATGCTGCTCCACAGATACCGAGGCTCCTGAGGGTAGACAAGAGAGCCTTGTGGTTGACTGTGTCGAATGCTGCTAAAAGGTCAAGAAGGATGAGCACAGATGACAGCTTGGCTGATCGAGCAGCATGTAGTTTCACAGAAACAGCCAAAAGGGCTGTCTCTGTGAAATGTGCCGCTTTGAAGCCAGACTGGTTTGGATCATGGGGAGAACTAATAGGCACAGACCAACACTCTATAATCAACTAAGTTAAGTAGATATACAAAAGTCAAAACCTTACCAGTAGAGAATAGATTCAAGATAGAGCTAAAGCACACTTTAGCTCAGAGGTGCACACTTCAGATTAGATGTGTTGTCCTGAATTCATGCATTACTGAAGGAGAAAGCATTTTTCTGTTAAGATGTTGCTTGTGCAATTCTCTGGTGTGAGATTACATGCTGTCTGTGGTGATCTGTATGTCTGTGAGAGTGATTATTGTAATCTTAGACAGCTGAAGTGGTTTACATTTTGGGAAACAAATTTTCAGTATCTTTGCCTTCTCACTCTTCCCACACATGAATTATTAATGGATTAATAAAGAATTATTACACAGTGGTAAACATAGCCCTGTTCTAACTTTTTTAAAACCTCTTGCAAACATCAAATTCAAAATTACCTTATTATTTTTCCTAAAAATAGTAAATATTCTCAGTTTAAACATTTTATATTCGTTTTATTGTGACTAGAATAAGGGGTTATAAAATTTGCAAATCATTGCATTCTGTTTTTATTTACATTTTACACAGTGTCGCAACGTTTTTGGAATTGGGGTTGTATTATTGCAATTGTGTTATTTATTTGGTTCTCACTTATCTAAACAATAAAAAAATGTAACTGAAATTATACTTAAGATCTAGCTACTGCACTCAAGTGTGCAACAAAATCGTAAAAATGTATTCACTAAAATCAGTAGATGGAATTTTTGTCAGCCTTGTTACAAAAAAATCAATGTAGGTGTAGCAACAAAAGAAAAGCATTTGTATTTCCCAGCCAGTGTTGTGCTAGTTACTAAAAAATAGTAACTAGTTACAGTTACTCGTTACTTTATTCAAAAAGTAACTAAATTACTTTGTTGATTACTTACACCAAAAAGTAATGTGTTACTGTTAAAAGTAACTTTTTTAGTTACTTTTTTAAGAAACCTTCTTTAATGTTCCCATTAATGCCCTTTATGCGTTATGGTCTATACAATCACAAAACTGACTTAAACACAAAGTAATTTCTAAACACTATTTTATTAAAGTCAGACCAGCACAAACTAAATATATCACAAGGATTTCTGAAATAAATAACAAAACAAGCTGAATAATATATTCAGAATCAAAAACTAAAGTGGCTTCTGCTGTTGTGTTGAGCTCTTAAAAATGATCCTTTCACAGCTTAAATCTGAAAACTTTCAACAATGTAGAACATAACACCGGGTTAGCTTCTAGCTTCTAGCTTCATCGAGGCATGGAGTTTCTGGAGGAGCTTTGACAGATTGGAGTTGCTGCTATCGCAGTAGATACGACCTCCGACCCAGAAAGACACAGCTTACAATTGGCTAAAAAGTTTTTGTCCTTATACTCAACTAAAGTGAAATAATGAGCATATTTCCACTTTGAGAAACTCGTCTTGCTCTCGCCTCGACTCGCCATTACTGCTGCACAGACCTGAATTAATGGAAAAACGCCCACAGTGCATCTTCTTCGTGTTTACAGTGGTTCATCCACCAATCCTACAGTGCGTCTTCTTCCTGTTTACAGTGGTTCATCCACCAATCCTACAATGCGATGCTGCTGTAATGTAAGCAAGTTAGACTGTAGTCTACACTTCAGCCGAAATTAATTCATTTAAAAAAGTAAAGGGTAACGCACCATACGGTAATGGATTTACCTTATTTTTAAAAGTAACGCGTTACAGTATTAGTTACTGTCAAAAATAACTTTGTTACTATAACACGTTACTAGTAATGGGTTACTGCCCAACACTGTTCCCAGCTATGTTAGGACGTTGGGGACAGAGCGCCGGATCGGCCGTGTTACAGCACCCCTGGAGCAATGAGGGTTAAGGGTCTTGCTCAAGGCATGGCAATACCAGAGCTTGAACCTTCAACCTTCTGATCAGTAACCCAGAGCCTTAACCACCTCCCCAAATATGGACAAAAGTATGGATGCCCGACCATTCCACTTATATGTGTGTTCAACATCCCATTCCAAACCCATGGCCATTAATATGGAGTTGGTGCTGCTTTTACTGCCTCCAGTCTTCTGGAAATCCCATTAAGGCTTCTTATATGCAAATCAGTATGGTTGAGGGCTGATGTTGGGAGAGAGGCCTGGTATGGAAAAGGGATTAAGGCCAGAAACATTGGAGGTGGGTTTAAACTGTTCTACCATGGTGTGGATAAATAGAAAAATGGTGTAGTAGAGTTTATAATGTGAGTGATGAACGTGAAGCTGGAAGGCGTGATGATAAATGTCATTAGTGCTTATGTTTCACAAGTGGGTTGTGAGATGGAGGAGTAGGAAAAATTTTGGAGAGAGTTAGATGGAGTGGTAGAAGGGGTACCTAGGAATGAATTGGTGATTGGAGCAGATTTCAATGGGCATGTAGGTAAAGGGAACAGAGGTGATGAGGAGGTGATGGGTAAGGTATGGCCTATGTTCTATGTAGCAAACTTGAAGGAGATTGGAGACTGTAAGTTGTTGGCAGGGGACAGTGTAGCTAGACAGTATCGGGTGGTGGTCTGTAAGATGGTTTAAGAGGTGAAGAATAAGAGGAGGAGATTAAGGACTAAAAGAAGAATAAAATTGTGGAAACTGAAGGAGGAAGACTAGTGTGGGGTTCAGGGAAGAGGTCAGACAGGGGCTCGGTGGTTGTGAAGAGGTGCTGGATGATTGGGCAACTACTGCAGAAGTGATAAGGGAGACAGCTAGGAAAGTACTTGGTGTTACATCTGGAAATAGAAAGGAAGACAAAGAGACATGGTGGTGGAATGAGGAAATGCAGGAGAGCATAAGGATACCAGATGACATATCGGTAAAAGCATGGGGATGTTTAGGAGAGATGGCAATGGAGTTTTTAACCAGATTGTTTAACAGGATTCTGTAAGGTGAGAGGATGCCTGAAGGAGTGTGCTGGTATCGATCTTTAAGAATAAGGGAGATGTGCAGACCTGCAGTAACTACAGGGGAATAAAGTTGATCAGTCACACTATGAAGTTATGGGAAAGCCAGGCTGAGAGAAGAGGTGACCATCTGTGAGCAACATTATGGTTTCATGCCGAGGAAGAGCACCACAGACGCATTATTTGTTTTGAGAATTTTTAATGGAGAAGTATTGAGAAGGTCAGAAAAATGTGTTTGTGGATGTGAAGCCAGGTGTGACAGAAAAGTATATGAGGGTGGTGTAGGACATGTAACAGCAGTGAAGTGTGCAGTAGAAATGACAGACTCGTTCAAGGTGTAGGTTGGACTGCATCAGGGATCGGCTCTAAACCCTTTCCTGTTTGCAGTGGTGATGGACAGGTTGAGGAACGAGGTCAGACTCTGTGGACTATGATTTTTGCGGATGATATTGTGATTTGTGGTGAGAGCAGGTGGAGAAGGTGGAGAAGAGCCTGGAGAGGTGGAGGTACGTGCTGGAGAGGAGAGAAATTTAAGTCAGTAGGAGTAAGACAGAGAACATGTGTGTGAATGAGAGGGAGGGCAGTTGAGTGGTGCGGTTGCAGGGAGAAGAGGTGGTGAAGGTGGAGGAGTTTACCTACCTGGGGTCAACACTGCAAAGTAATGGAGCGTGGTTTGAAAAGTGAAGAAAAGACTTTCAGGCAGGGTTGAGTGGGTGAAGAAGAGTGGCGGGAGTGATTTGTGATATAAGGATATCTGCAAGAGTGAAAGGGAAAGTTTATAGGACTGTGGTAAGACCTGTGATGTATGGTTTAGAGACAGTGTCATTGACTAAAAGACAGGAGGTGGAGCTGGAGGTAGCAGAGCTGAAGATGTGGAGGTGTTCGTTGGGAGTGATGATGGACAGGATTTGAAATTAGTTTATAACAGGGACAGCGCATGTAGGATGTTCTGGAGACAAGGTGAGGGAGGCGAGATTAAGATGGTTTTGACATGGAGGGACATGGGGTATATAGGTAGGAAAATGCTGAGGATGGAGCCACCAGGAAGAATGAAAAGAGGAAGACCAAGAAGGAGTTTTATGGATGTGGTGAGGGAAGACATGCAGTTAGGACAGGGGGGTATGGAGACAGATGATCCGCTGTGGCGACCCCTAAACGGAGAAGCCGAAAGAAAAAGAAGAAGATTCATGACTATACTAATATTGTTTTGGTCCTCCTTGGATTAATTTAAGTTATTTAATTATCTATTTATTTGTTTGTTAATTTATTAAAAATTATTCTACAACTATTATGACAGTGGCACATTGGTGCTGGAGTAAAATTATACACTGATCAGGCATAACTTTATGACCACCTGACTAATATTGTGTTGTTCCCCTTTCGCTGCTAAAACATTCCTGATCCATCGAAAAATTACCAGCATCAACTTCATCTTGGATCATACCCCCACTACGTGCATCAGTGATCCTTGCCCACCCATGACCCTGTTACCGGTTCACAACGGTTTCTTCCTTGGACCACTTTTGATAGATAATGACCACTGCAGACCAGAAACAGACCCAGACGTCTAGCCATCACAATTTGCCCATTGTCAAATTCACTCAAATCCTTACACGTGCCCATTTTTCTCGATTCTAACACATCAACTTTAAGAAAACAAAATGTTCACTTGCTGCTAATATGTTATACCCACTAACCGGTGCCAAGATGAAGAGATGATCGGTGTTCGGTCATAATGTTATAATGTCAAAATGTTATGTCTGGTCAGAGTGTAATGTGCAAATTATATTACTATTAAACATTTAATTTCATTATAAATTTAAATATTAAATGTATAAGAAAAATTTCACCACAATGCATAAAGTGGGTGCTTAATTGATCGATGCATAAATAACTCGTCTTTGAAAAATAGGCAAAAATTAATAAACCGGAAATAGTATAAATTTTTTTAATGTTTTTTATTCTTTTTGTGCGACCTGGTAACAAATGATCTACAAGCCGAGCCCTGCATTACACTATGAATAATATGCAGATATGCAGTATTAATATCGTGACTGATTAATAAATAAATAAATTCATTAAGTCATTGAGACTTTATTTTTTTATTTTTTTACTTTTTTACATTTTAAAATGTTACATATTCAAATATGTCGTCTATTCGGCTTTCATGTCATATGACCGAGCGACACGTGACCTCCAACCAGGAAGTGACAAGGTCGAATTCCAAATGCCGTCTTTATTTCTATATAGTGCACTACACAGGGTATGAAATAGCGGTTCTTATGTAGTGCACTATTTATCCTGAGGAAAGTTATTTGGGATATGACCGATGGTTTTCTTGTTAGCTAGATGAAATAGAGTTCTTTAATATAAAGATAAATGAGACACCAGCATGGCTTTGATTGTTAAAGAGACACAGAGGTGAGTGAGATCACATTTAGAGCAGTGCAGGCATTTTGTAGTTGTCTTGTTATTAGCTGATCGCTAACCTGTGATGTTATCTAAAGCTGAATTGGATGAAATGTTAAAATGTTTGCTATTGGAGGCTATTCAAACTCTAAATACAATCAAGAGCTAAAACAGTAGCTATTGGATGATCCAGAGTAAAAAATGAATTTATTGATCGATTGATTTACTCACTGATATCTATCTATCTATCTATCTATCTATCTATCTATCTATCTATCTATCTATCTATCTATCTATCTATCTATCTATCCATCCATCCATCCATCCATCCATCCATCCATGTCTATACAATACTATATATTCAAAAGCTACCCCAGCCATGTATCATCCTCTGATCTATCTGTCATTCTGTTTGTCTAATCATTTTATTCATCTCGGAAGGAAATTGACATATTAAACAAGGACAGAGAGTAAAAGAGAATACTAAAAACTATTTCCATTATAAACAAAAGATAAGAGAATAAATATACAGATAAACAGTGTATAAAGAAAAAAAACCATGATGTGTACAGACACAGTGAGGGCATGATGTAGTGTACTATTGTGTTTTATGTACACTCATCTATAGACAAATGAGGTGCAAACATGATGGAATAATTTTTATTTTTTTTAAGATTTAAGAGTTTACTTATATGTTATGTACACGAAACTGAAGTCTGTTAAACGCTATTATGAAATTCGTTTACACTGTGAATCCTCCAAATAGCCTCACATGAATTATAAGATAACAAATGTACATTTCTGATGTCGTTATAGTGCAAACATTGTAAGCTGTGGAACAGCAGAATGGCTACAAAAGTAATCTATGCAAAGTGATAATAAAAAAAGAAAAATGTTCATCATCTTGCCATGCGCAAAAATGCTTGAAGAGCTACAATACGGTCCAATGGTTTGAAATTGGTCCTGTTCCTTATTTCTCTCAACAGCATCAAAGAGGCAGTAAAGTTCATCAACTCTATAGAGGTCAATAAACTGTCCAGACTTCTGTCTCGCATTCTTCAGAAACTTCATCTCAAGGTATGAATCCCAAACTTATCGTTTCCTCCAAAAGCTCTTCTGTATAATAAATGAAAAGAAAAACTCAACCCTGAGACACATACAATATGTATGTACTTAATTTAATAATCCTGGTGCAATTTGTCTGGTCAGTGGTGTATTTTTTTTATTTTGATGAGAAGTTGCTGCCACAGTTACAATGGTGTTTATTATGTAAGGAGCATCACATGACTGACTGCACTAAATGTAATGCACCAAGGAAAGGAGCGCTACTGCACCATCACTATGGAACCACTATGTACTTTTTAGGAACATTTGTACAATTATACATTTATTTATTCATCTACTCAGCCAATCATGTGGCTGCGGCACACTTCTGAAAACTAATACAAAAACAGGTCAAGAGTTTCACGTAATGTTTGCATTAAACATCAGAATGGGGAAGTGAATTCTGATCTCGGTCACTATCATGGGACTAATTGATACTTGGCTAAATTCACTCACTTTGACTCAAACCAGTACAGGTGTTACTCATCCATGCCGCAGTTAAAAACATAAAGATTACCAATAGCGGGTATATTCATGATTTTCTTTTTATTGCATTCTGCAAGATGATTAGCTACTGTTTAGTTATACAGTTATAATGTGATTGAATGTGCAGTTGTACAGATGTTCCTAATAAATTGGATGGTAAGTGTGTATTTAAAACCTTATTTAAATATGTTTAAAGTAAAACAAGGCATCTGGTTCAACATACCAAAGTTCAGATTTTCTAATTAAATGGTATTTTTCTGTCATAGATGAGCTATAAGCCTTTTTTTCAACACGTCAGAAACATTGAGTTGTTTAAAAACAGAGACCTGTTTGCTAAACATTTCTCCCAGTAAAGATAAATACTATCATTAGTAATCTAGAAAAAAAATACATTATTTAATTAATGTGAAAATATAGAGAGCCAAAGGACCTTTAAAAAATATATGTACAAATATGCAACTGTGTACATTTTATTTAAAATCTTAAAAACTTTATGTAACTATGCATCTCACAAAAGTCAGTACACCCTTCACATTGCAGCAACCATTTTAGTATTTCTTCTCAAGGGACAATACTATCAAAATGAAATTGGATATATTATAATGTAGTCAATGTGCACCTTGTATAGCAGTACAGATTTACTGTCCTCTGAGAATAACTCAACATACAGCCATTAAGGCACTTCCTTAATCCTCCTGGGCACGGAATTTACTAGAGCTGCACAGATGGTTGCTGGGATACTCTTCCACTTCTGTGCTTAATAGGGTTCAGGTCTGGAGACACTCCATCACCTTCAGCTTCCTCAGCAAGGCAGTTGTCATATTGGCGGTGTTTGGAGTCAATATGTTGAAATACTGCCGTTTGGTCCATCTCTTGAAGGAAGAACATCAGAATGTCACAGTACATGTTGAAATCCATGTTTCTCTCAATGAACCGCAGCTCCCCAGTACCAGCAGCACTCATGCAGCCCCAGACCATGATGCTACCACCACCATGCTTGACAGTAGGCAAGACAATGATTTCTTGGTACTTCTTACCAGGGCATCACCACACATGCTGGACACTGTCTAAGCCAAACAAGTTCTTCGTCTCATCAGACCACAGGACATGGTTCCAGTAATTCATGGTCTTGGACAGGTTGTCTTCAGCAAACTGTTTGTGAGCTTTCTTTTGTGCCAGCTTCAGAACAGGCATTCTTCTGGGACGACGGGCATGCAAACCGACTTGTTGCAGTGTGCGGCATATGGTCTGAGCATTGATAAGTGGACCTTCCCCTTTTGCCTGAGCTAAAGCAATGCTGGCAGCACTTATGCATCTGTTTTTTGAAGCAGCTTCTGCACCTGACGCACAGCACGAGGACAACAATTTTTTTTTAAGGACCATTGCGAGGCCTGTTCCAAGTGGAACCTGTCTTGGAAAACCTCTGTATGACCCTGGCCACTGCACTGTTTCACGGTGTTACCGATATTCTTATAGCCTAGGCTGTCATTGTGGAGAACATCAAAATCCTCAGAGTTTTCTTTGCGATGAGGTGTCCTGTTAAACATCCAGAGGTCAGTTTGAGAGAATTTTTTCCCACATCACCAAACTGCTCAAATACAAGATACACTAATTTGTATGGTCCTGTCAAGCAGACAAAAACACGAACATAAATAGGACATGCGACTTCGCATGGTCAAGCAACATACAGCTGTTATAACTCAGGGTGTACTCACTTTTGTTACCGACTATTTTGGCAATAGTGGCTGTATATCGAGTTATTTTTAGAGGACAGTAAATCTATACTGCTATACAAGGTGCACATTGACTACTGTAAAATAGATCCAAGTATTGTCTTTTGAGAAGATGGTTGGTTGCTGAAAATGGTTGTGAGGGATGTACTCACTTTTGTAAGATACTGTAAATGTCACATCTAGCATCTTCTTCTTTTGGCTGCTCCTATTAGGGGTCGCCACAGCAGATTATCCATCTCCATACCCACTGTCCTCTACATCTGCCTCTTTCAATCCAACTGTCTGCATGTGTTTCCTCACCACATCCATAAACCTCCTCCCTGGTCTTCCTCTTTTTTTTCCTTCCTGGTGGCTCCATCCTCAGCATTTTCCTACCGATATACCCCAAGGCCACATCCACTTTTTAAAGCCTGTAATCCTCAGACCCTAATGCATATATAACTTTGTTTCTAAACTATATTTAACACTGTTTAATTGGAATAGTGACCTTATATTCAGAAAGTATGAAGCAAATCTGAGATGATCCATCTGACATGGATTGACAATTTGTTTAAACATTAGCAAAAAAAAGAAAGAAAGAAAGAAAATAAATGGTATTAGTTTTAGATTGTGTAATACTGGTCTAATACCACATTTAAATATCAATTAGTTTTAGATTTAGAGTAAAATATGTGCCTGTGTAGTAGCAGTTTCTATGGAAACAGTAAGATAAGCACATTTATATTAATTAATGTGAATGACTTTCTGAGCTTTCAGATTTTAGCAGCACTTGTCTAAGAGAAACCTTATCAATCTCCGACATAAGGGATAACAGTAATGTTTTAAACACCTGAAAGCAAGATCTTTCTTTCTAAATCACCATATTTCAAACACTGTCAGGATCATATTAATGATCATGTAAACTCAGGAATTGGGCTGAATTACAGCCGAAATTCAAGTTCAACAAGAATGCAAGTCTAATTGCACTGATTGCTGAGGCTTTGGGAATATTTTTGTATTTATCATCAAATAATTAAACAATGTAAAACCACCAACATGCCAAGTTTTAATGTATTCAAGTCAAGTTTATTTCTATAGCACTTTTTTTACAACAGACATTGTCTCAAAGCAGCTTTATAGAAATCAACAGTTAAGGTGAATGATGTGTATTTATCCCTGATGAGCAGCCATCCCGGCGACATGGAAAAACTCCCTTAGATGTTATGAGGAAGAAACATTGAGAGGAACCAGACTCAAAAGGGGAACCCATCCTCATTTGGGTGATATCAAGAGTGTGATCATACATCTTTAAACAATACAGAACACTGGAGAGTGAGAACTAACATGAGCACTGGAGTGTAAGATTATGAGTAATGATCTTTCTACAATCTTATACAGTCATTTGTGGTGATAAAACTAGGAGCTACTGAGCAACTCATAAAATAGCTCAGCATTCGAGATCATCACAGATCCAACACCAGCTTTTCCATGGCAGAGCCTTTAAACACTCAAAGAGGTCCAATGTCAAAACTCCACATGAAGTGGGATCCATTTGGCGCTGGTACGTCTCTAGATGGTTTGGGAGGTTTGGAGGCATCTACTTCTTTAAAGGTCCACAATCTTCTTGGGGTGGGTGACTGGGGCTGGAGCAACATCAGAATGCCTTGGGATTGTTAGAGAAGCAGTGGAGAGGAATTAGCGTAGCTGCTGTTCATGATATTAACAGTTGATAATGTGCATGTGATCAGTACTGGAGCACAAATTCCAATATGAATCCACAGAAGATCACTGTATTATACAAAAATGATGTGGAATTTATTTGTATCTTTACTATAGATGAACTAATAGAATAGACATGTGTAAGATTTTTGCATTAATGCTGAGCCCCATTGCTTAACGCCTGAATATCTGTTTCTATCTCAGGACGAGCGCTCTTTCAGTGAAGATGAAGAGCAGAAATTACAGACTGCATTGGCTTTAGAGAAACAAGCTCTTCATTTGGTGCTGGAGACGTCATCATTCTTATTAGAACAGGTTGGTGGTACGAGATGAAACTATATCCAGAGGTACATTAGCTTGATAAGGCTCTGGGACCAATATTGGCCTGAAACTCTGGATCACTATTGGATAGGATTTGTTATGATTGTCAATTTGTTGCCCCAATGTATTTCGTGCTATGAATGAGAAGTTGGAAAGAGAAGTTTACAGAGAGATGGTTTACCACGAGAATGTTGGTATCAAGTAGGTATGAGTTTTGGGACACACTTAAAGATAAATAGGAAGTCTTTTGTAACTATATACAATAAGCTGTTTTTGCTTATGCTTAAAGTCCATATGCAATATTTTTTACATTTTATCTAGAAATTATTTTGTGAGGGAAAACACATGTATTTTATGTTTATACTTTAAGATATTGTTTAGGCATTAAACTATTTTTGCATCACTAGAATTTCTTTCACCACCTTCCAATTTTTAAAAAAGGATTCTTGGTGTTATTGAGCTTTTTCAAACCTTCATGTAGCATCTTCTCTATTGATCAGGCTGGACAATTCAAATGCCCTCATTCTGGTAATTTTTGGTAATGTTGGATAAACACTTAAGAGGTGATTTTGAACTTTTTAATGGCAGTTTGGTTGTAATTATTACATGCTACTGTTAGCACTACTTTTGTAGGATATAACCGATAAATGAAAGTGTCTCTTGTGTGCTTTGTGTGTAGGCTGTGCATCACAACATTAAACCAGCATCTCTGAAGCAGCAGCTGGAAAACATCCACATCGCCTCAGACAAAGCCGAGGCATTTAGTCAGGCTTGGGCAGCAGCTGGCCCTGACGTGGTAGAGAAGATTAGACATGCGATATTTGCCCCCAAGAAGGTGAGTTCTCTTTTTGTAAAAGATGGATGCTGTAAAGTTGTTTGGGGTGAAAACAAAAACAATACAGTAGCAATAGAAATCACTTCACATTATAATGATTTAGTTATATCAGCACAGGGGGACAAAATCTGGATATTCAAAAAGCACATGTGGATGTGGTTGGTAGGTGTCCACAATTTTTTGTTCATTTTGTATTTTAAATAAATGGGTTGGAAACTATGTCATTGTTAAATTACGAATTGTTGATTGGGTGTTTCTTTTAAGAATCATTTATTTAACTTTTAATGAGTGTCACGACTTAGCGATTGTTCTTTTTTCGACTTCTCTGTAACATGACAGTGTTTTTGGCGTATTACCTCAGAGAGAGAAGAGCCTGGTGAAGAAATGAGTGCTTATTGTGCTATAACATGAGTGACAGCAGGAACTAAATAGTTTTGCAAGGTAACTGTAAGCTTGCAATTATCTGAGCAGTTGAGGGTTAAGGACTTGCTCAAGGGCACAGCATTGACACATTGGTGGTCATATTAACGAACATATATTATTGTGTTTTGTCTTATTAACATCCAATGCATGATTTATATCAGTGAAGAGTTTGTGCCTTATTTTGAATTTTCTTTTTTTTTAGGTAAGATTATTTTAATCATATAGAAGCTGTCATTTACATGTACATTACATAGTTTCTGTATGTCTTTAGCATTTCGTAACGATTTTAGTAAGAACATTTAGCATAACAAAGAAAGTTTCTAATAGACATATTTGGAATGATTGCTGGGAGTTTAAGTGCCTTATGAAAGCAGTGTAGGTGTGCCATTTGCACAGCGGGGGAAATGTGAACTCATGCGTTTATGATATGTATGACTTTAGTTTCTTACAGACAAACATTGCTGCATTTAAATATAAGTAAATGGGTTTCTTTTGCCCCTGCTTTCATGCACACAAGACCGAGCTTTAGTATGTTTCCAGACGTTTTATTCAAGGCTGTATGGATTAATAATGATAACTGACTTCCTAATCGAATATTAATACTGTGGCATAAAATATGAAAGCTCTTCCATGAAATATCAATGCAGAACCCAGAATTTAGGATTAGGCATAAGGCCATGGCTACTTATTATGACATGAAGGGAGTGAGTTCTCTGTTGCAAAGCCAGTGTGCTTGGATTGTCATCGCCGTAAAAGCAGAGTGAAAAGAAATGATGTGTGTAATAAGTGTTTTTTTTTTTTTTTTTTCTCACTTGCAAGCTGGAGCATATAGGGTGGCAGCTAAACCTTCAGATGGGCCAGTCATCACAGGCTAAGCAGAAAGAGCCACACACCGTGCTGGACCTTGGAATCAGAGGGGACGAAGAGTCGGAGGTAAAAGACTTCCTGCAGGTTATCCATGCGTGGAGATGTTTGCATCTTCGCTGTCTTTTAGGAAGTGCCTGGCTTTAAAATAGATGCCAATTTGGACTCATTTTGTCTTTCCAAAAAAAAAAACAAAAAAAACAAACCAAAACAAAAAAGTCTCATTAACAGAACTGGCGGCTAGACATTGCTTATGTAGATATTAATTAGCCCTGCGAGAGCTCCTTTGTATTTTGAATCTTTGTATATGAATTGGCAAGATCTGGGTGTAATCAGAGCCTGCGGAGTAACAAAACATCTGGATAAACACACAAATCTCTGTTTTGCCCAACGGCAGTAGCAGACAGACCTTCTAATGTTTCAGAAGATTCGAATGTGCATTTTTATTCATGACTTACAGTCTATAATCTTTTTTTTTAGCCAGCGTTATAACGGTAGTTGCTATACAGGATATTTAGCCACAGTGTCCTTGTAGTTGAGGGAATACATAATGTACTATTGCTTTTTTTTGTTCTAATACAGTATAAACAGAACATTTTCTCTG
This sequence comes from Silurus aristotelis, assembly GCF_946808225.1. Classification (NCBI taxonomy): domain Eukaryota; kingdom Metazoa; phylum Chordata; class Actinopteri; order Siluriformes; family Siluridae; genus Silurus; species Silurus aristotelis. The sequence goes on from NC_139584.1 coordinate 15,360,397, forward strand.
TAATAAATCCACTTGGGGTGTTTCTGTTAGGAATTGATAACTTTATGCCTGGAGCAATTCAACAGAATGGAAGGAACGGTGCAGCGTGCGTTCATTTCTCAGATACTCAATAGGGGGCGCTGTTACCACATGGCAAAATGCGAGTCTGTCTGACGAGCAAGAATCTTGTTCTGCATCTCACATTCAGTGGCAACTTCTTTTACTTTAAATAGTGTTCTTGGGTTTAGACCGGGTGTTAGAATTAGATTTAAATAAAAGGCTTGTGTTGTGCTTTTAAAACTTTTGAATAAATGCATAAAAGGTTAAGCCACATTTTTACTTCAAACTCGTTCTAAATCCATCCGAGTTTAAAACACCTGATCTGTTGTAAGACAGTCTCTTTGTTTTGACTGTCACTGTTTTTCCGAAAAAGACGACCTCTTTGTTGACTGAATTGCAAACTCATTTGTTTATACTTTGAAGAAGACATGACACCAGAACACTAATAGGTATATATTTTGTGTGTTTGGCATTCTGCCCAAGAGCTGTTGAATAGATGATGAACTATAAAGACAGATTTTCATTCTAATGAAAAGGGGGGAAAAAACACTCCAGAAACTTCAGAGCTTTGAACACAATTTGATGTGTTTTATTTCTTTTCGTAAAGAAGTGCTCCAGTAACAGCTGCTCGGATGATGGATGACTGTTCGTAGTGATGTTGCAATTAGTAATCTGTCAGTGTTGATGCGAAAGGAAAGATGGACACATTGAATAAAGATCATGTTCGTGTAGATGTCTAAAATTAATCTGTATATAATCGTGGTGATTTTATACTAAGTTGGCTATGGTTTTATTGTGAAATGAATACTCTATGGTTGGGTGTTATGTATGTACACATAATAATATTTATGGCCATGATATATTAAAATATATTCGATGTTAATTCTCATTGTCCTGAGTTTGAGATGATACTCCGTTTTGCCAACACGCTTTGGATTGTATTAAATGGCTTCAATTGATTGGTTTTATTTTTTTGTTCTGCCCAAACTCTGGTGTATTCACTCACATATTCCAAGCCTCAGTGATTTTGCAGCTGCAATAAGAATCATCTATTAAATTGAAACAGCAATGCAGACGATTGAAGTTTATAAAATGCACAAGAGGAGGTGACCATGGATTGTAGTTGATTGTTGCTCCAAAGACTTTAACCCTAGATGGACAAAGTGCTCTAAGTCTCTTGGGCATATTTGTCCCCGTCCTCTTTAGTCCTGGGCTCGCTCTTATCATGACCGGTTGACAGCTGGCTTCTGCTTAAAGGAACCAGACTCTTTGATATTACTTTGAACTTCTTAGGGATCCTCCTGTTTTCTTTTCCTCTGATATAAGGCTCTGTGAATCACAGGCTTCAAAACAAGGGCAAAATCATTGAAAAGTACACCTTCATTTTTAGTCCATGGGTTTGTGCTGAAATTAGATTGAACTAGTTAGAGACAGTTGTTTGACTGCAATTGCTTAAAAACACGAATGTTTCATTCAACTTAAATTCGAATTAGCAAGCTGTATACATCTGATCTGTCTTCTGTAGGGGTTTCTTCCAGATGTCGACCGATAGTGGATTTTACTGATATCGATAGCTAGTTTGGATCATATTGCAGATAAACAATTAATCAAACCATAGTATTTCAAATGGAAACTGGATAAAAAACAAACAAACAAAACCCTTTATGTACAATACTACTGAACTTTAGTACAAACATAGAAAATTTGAAAACAGTACTAAATCATGTAAATGTGCTAATTATATAAAAGTGAATATATTAATGAAAGAATATAATGAATAAATTATGCGTATTAAATATAATAATGTCCTCTCCGTGCAGCGCGCAGTCTCGTAAAAAAAAACAAAAAAGAAACAAACAGCAAGTTGCGTCAGTGATTCACCTCTAGAGGCCGCTTGCGTAATGACAACCGATTAATCGGTTGCCCTCTAGTTTCTTTCCTTGTTAACACTGAGGTTAATTGATTCAGTGTAATCATAGATAGGCAGTGTCAGTCCAATCGTTCGTCCTTGATCCTACTTTAATTCAGATTCAGCCAATGAGGATCAGGAAGCACTTTGTTGGATTTCTCACTTGTGAATTTGATGAACTCCTTTATTATCACCTTAAAAAAAAAAAACGAGGAACGCAATTAAACATCTGATTTTACGCTATGAAGAAATGCAAAGATCCTTTGTAAACATTTTGGTTTTGTTTTCCTCGTACATGGCGTTCCATGTAAACGGCTTTTACGCAATCATAAAAAAGAGTGAAAAAAAATAATGCAAGTGACAACTCACACCATGAACTTGTAATTGGTACCTTCTTAAAATAATAATAGCTTGCAATCACCTTACCAAAGTAAAAAGAAAAAAAAAGGATAGGAAGCTGCGGTTGGTTGTGGTACACTTGGTTTGTTTAGGGATGTTTTGTGCATTGCTTTATTTTTGTTTTAACGTGTATTCTGTCAGTTTGCAAGGAACCGGAACGTTTTATCATTTGGTTTATTGCCACAGCAAAGTCGCGAGTAGTCATGCATCATTATTCTGGAACATGTTTTTTTTTTCTTTTTTGGGTAGCTCAATGTATTTTAAAACGGCCCTTTGATGATAAATGTTGGTGAATGAAAACACTGCAGATTTTGTCTGCACACTGATCATTATGCAGAGAAAACTGGATTTGGCCACATGCTGATTCTCCCAATCAGTGAAAGCTCTTATTTGCCTGTATCGCTACTCTGTTAGATGGGTAAATTAGTGCACTGTTGATGCACATTGCTTTGATGAAAGGGTGGATTGATACACACTTGTTCAATTATTTGCATGCAACTGCATCTGGGCTTGTTTGGGAGGGAAAGTAAGCAGTGTGCTCTGTAGTGCAGTGTGCGAGTTGAAGACTTATTGATTATCGTTCTAGACTAGTTTTCGAGTATAAACGTGAAATATTTTTGTCTATGAATTGGTGGTATTATTCATTTCTTTTTAAAAAATGTTTTTTTATCAGACATAACACAGACACGATAATGTGCTGTCTAAACATGAAGATCGTTGCCTCAGTGAATCTTTCTGCTTTCAGCATTTCTGGCAGTGTCATCATATACTGTATGTGAGGCGACCTGCAAAAAAAAAAAAAAAAAAAAACCTGTCAAAAGTTGTTACAGTTGAAATCTGAAAAACAGCCAAAAGTGACAAAAAGTCAAGCTTAGTCCAAAATTGAGTTTTTTTCTGCCAAACAGTATACTTTGACATCTCTCTAAGGTAACATACATTCAGGTATATGGATATCTGGACATTTGGATCGCTGGATAACTTGTGAAGTGGTTTTGTATAAAGATTCTAGTGTCATCAGTGGTAGTTCTGCGGTCCGAATAGTAATTTGGCCCAGTGATTTTTTTTTTTAGCCGAGTGATGGCTTGCTTAGCTGGCAATAACAGCTCTTTGGATTTCAAATCAAAATGCAACACACAAAATCAACTCTAGATCTTTTATCTGCTTACTCATAAGTTAAATGATGAGGAACTCGCACACCACACTAGACCCCACACTCAGGCCATGAATCAAGTGAGCAGCTAATTGTACAGGTAAAGGAATGTGAGCAGATGTAAAAGCTGCTGCAATTCCTACACCATTCATCCAATTTGCATGTAAAAAAAAAAAATATATATAAATATTTTATTTTTTATTTTTTATTTCAATGTCAGTATACTGTAGTAGAGGGGTCCCCAGCCACCAGGCATTGGACCAGCATCAGGATAATTTGGTACTGGGCCACACAAAACGAATGAGAGCTTTTTAATGTTTCTTTTATTTCCATTTTATTGACTTTCATGGTCTGCAGGGTGTTTTTATTTTTTCCAGTTCTGCCTAATCCAATTTTCTGCACTTGTTTCAGTTGCAGTTTTTTTTTTATGCATCAATAACTTAAGCTTCCACTGATTCTGCATTATGGTGAGTTGAGTTGCAACCCCAATTCCAAAAAAGTTTCTATGCCATGTGTAAAATGTAAATAAAACTATGGAATGAACGCAAATGCTTTCATCCAGAAAACGTCTTTTTCAGGAACGGGTTTGCATATTTGAGTATGACTGTGCTAACTGCCTAGTGCATCTATTACAATAGTATGACTGCGTAATAGAAGAGTTCAGGTGAACTGCTAGACTGGCCTGCCTGCCTGCAGTCTCTAGACCTTTCTCCACTTGAAAACATTTGGCGCACCATGAAACAAAAAACACAACAAAGGACACCCAGAACTGTTGAGCAGCTAGAATCCTGTATCAAAAAACATTTCTTTCCCAAAACTTCAGCAACTGGTCTCCTTAGTTTCCAGATTTATACGAACAGAAGACTTAAAGCTACACAGTGGTAAACACGGCCCTGTTTTAACTATTTAGAGACTTGTTGCAGCAATCAAAATCAAAATAACCTTATATTTTCCTTAAAATGGTATATGTTCTCAGTCTAAACATTTGAAATGTTTTTTTATTGTGAATAGAATATGAATTAATGAGATTTGCAAGTCATTGCATTCTGTTTTTATTTACATTTTGCAAAGTATCTGGAATTGTGCTTGTACGTTTTTATAATATTAATAATATACATGTTGTTGTGTTTAGATATGCATGCACATTTCCTGATCTGTGAAAATCTAATGGAAAAAAAGACAAAACAATTTTTTGTATAATATGCCTTGTGTGTCAGAGCCCTGATCTCAACCCCACTAAACACCTTTGAGATGAACTGGAATACTTTTCAACCAACATCAGTGCCTGATGTCACTATTGCACTTGGGGCTGAATGTGCAAATCCCAACAGCCACTCTGGAAATAGTAGAAAGCCTTATTATAGGAGCATTGAGGAGACTAAATGTGGAATGAAATTGTGCACATGCGGATGTGATTGTGGGTGTGATGGTCAGGACACACTTTTGGCCATATAGTGTATCTAAGAAAGATACAGCATCACATGAAAAGGAAGAGAATCGTCAGTCTACTGCCTTTCTAATAATAGTGTTATCAACTTTTACATAGTGTGATCGCAGATGGAGGGGTGATGTTCTATTTTTTGCTATTGATTTTTTCTAAATGGCTGAATGCATTGGATATAGAGATGCCACTGTAGATGTTCGGATTATGCGAAATCCCTGCTTTCCCACAAGCTGTACAGTATAAAGGACGGGGCCCTCTAACTCTCAGCCGTTGTAGTGTCGACATACCAGAGGGATCTAAAAGGGAGCCTAGGCGATCACCAAAGTTACCACACAAGAGACATTTCTGTTGCTATGAATAGTGGCCCGTGAGCCTCTCTCGCGCGCTATCGCGCTCTCTCTCTCTCTCTGTCTCTCTCTCTCTCTCTCTCTCTCTCTCGGCAGCTATAGTGTTTTAAAAATGGATAGAGGGAATGTTTTTATCGTGGGAGGGAATTTGGCGTGCAGCGGGTATGTACAGCACATTCTCTCCGAGCAGCATAGCTGAGGAAACACTTGCTTTCAGTGATTTCCAGGCTCTGTCCAAAGTGTCCATCACACTCTTTTAGTGTACTTTTCAGTTTTATTAGCTATTTCTCCTGTTATCAGATCAGCTGAAAACATTTTGTGTACACTGTGTTCCAATTCTTTAATTATACCCTTCCCCTACCTTATTAGAAACAGAATTCTAATACTGGTTAGTTTTAAAATACCCAGTCCTCTTTGCTCCCAGAACAACATTAGTTCTTCATGGCCTTGATGCCACAAGTTGTTGGACACATTCTGAAAGATGCCATGTTGAAATGACTGGTCATATTGCAAAGGTTCTCAACTGGATTTGGATCTGGCACTATAGCACATGATAATAAATTGGCACATTATGAAATCAGATTTAGCTTTTAATTTAGATTTAGGTTAGTGCATGCTTAAAGCAATGCACTTAGTCAACAGCACTGCTGTATTTGTCAAAATCTGCTTGATGCTTGAAGCTGTCCAGTTTCTGTAAATGTGTTCTGAGCCTGTGGGACCTGATGTGGACTTGAGGCTGATGTTGTAGCGCTTTTGCCTCAAGGTTTAAAGAGTTGAGTTCAGGGATGCGTTTCTGTTTCAACAGTTGTAATGAGTTATTTATTAGAGTTACTGTAGCCATCTTGTCTCCTTTGCCTTCTCTTACCCAGAAGGTGTTTCTACCGCTGGATGTTTTCTGTTTTTCATGCGATTCTGTAAAGACACTAGATACTAAGGATGTGCATTTCCATAATCAAAGCCGATGATATTCGTATTTCTATTCATTGCCAACAATATGATACATTAAAGACACATATGAAGCAGCTACTGATATGATACGATTCACCCCTGTTATAATGCAATGAGATTCGATTTCTATTTGATTCAATGCAATACGTTTCAGATAGTTCTTTTATTTCTTTGCTTCAGACAGACATCAAATCATTAATTTACTTATGTGCCTTCTGACTACTAACACATGGCCCTTTCACAAACACGCCTTTGTAGTGCAAAAAAAAACAACAACATTAAATAAAACCAGATGTTTTTTTCCTGTTTTGTCTCCAGGAAGATGCAGTTCTACCTTTGCCATGTTAATCTATATTCTATGTAATTCTCAGGACACGCCTCCGTCTCCGTAGTGTTGTGATCCATCATATTCAGGTAGCAGCGGTGGTGCTGAGAAACAGTTTAGCGAGGAGAAACCAATCTACATAATATAATATTGGTTACATTTTATTGGTCACTTTCTAAATAATAAAAGTAGTTAATAAAACACTTTTTACAGATGCAAATATGATAAAAACAATGCATCGTGATTCAAATGCCAACTTGTTTCCGATGCACACTTTTTAAAATCGATGCATCACATTAACTTTTATTCCGATGCACCGATGTGAATCAGTGAATCTTATATAGTATATACCGCTTTGTATGACGATCCCAGGTGACCAGCAGTTTCGGAAATACTATCTCGTGTGGCACCAACTATGCTACATTCAATGTTACTGAGATAATCTTTCGATTTCTAATGTAAACAGTAACTGCAGGTTTTGAACTGTATCTCAGATTTAATGCCCAGATTTCATGGGCTGATTAGAGAATTGCACAAATGTGTAGGTGTACCAGTGCGGATGTGCTGTTCCACACACTGAAATACTTAAGTATTTAATAGACGTTGCTATATTTCACTGACAATTGCACAAATTAATTTAGTCTATTCTACTCGTAAACGTCAACCCTTTGTAGCACGTTTCCATCCGTCTTCCATCAAGCATTTTAATGTCCCTGTCCTTCAAAGCATTTGCCATGAAGATGCCCCAGCGGTACAGGTTATGTTGCTGTTTTATTTCCGTCAATTCCTCTCCCTCAGAGTGTTCGTAATTCTTATAGACACTTTCCCTTCCAGTCGCCGTTTTTCTCATGCTGGGATAACGGGAGCGAGCGAGGCATTTTTATATTCTTCTTTTTATCACTAGATGAGTCAGTGTGGGTATAAATAGTTGCTATGACTGGCATGCAGTAAATATGAAGGTGCTATGTGCATTCTTGTTTTGCAAGATGCAGCATTCCCATTATTGTTGGGCTTATGCTCATCATCACATCCTCCTGTTCTTAATTTCGTGGCAAAGACTCTGTTCTAGACAGACATACGTTTGTATCTTAAATCGTATGACTCAGAACTGTTTAAAAGGAACTTCACATTGTTATTGCTACCTGCATAAGACCGAGTTCTGTAATCTATCAACAGATGAATGTCAGCAGAAGCACTAATGCACAACTGAGCTTTATCTAGCTTATTTTAGTGAGCTCTAAAAATTTTGCTGCACAATATGGTTCAAAAGAAAAAAAAAAGCCGGGCGGACTAATCTTAAGATAGAACTGAAAAAAACAATTACACTAATTTAGCATTTTATGTCTGTATGCGTTTTGTCATGTATGAATTTTTTTTCTTTTTCTTTTTTTTTCCATTATACCATGTTTTTTGCTGGCTGCAATATTGAAATCAATGAAGCTGGCATTATGCCTCTGATTATGATTCATACCTTCACCTGACACCAGTTCCATTTTAGTATGATGATCTAAATTGTAAACTGCCTTTTTTGATAGTTTTAGATGTTGACGACTGCATTTTGGCATTCTTTAATTAATCTGCATCGGCCGATTGTCCTTAGGCTGATTATTAGACAGGCGCGTCTAACATGCCAAACCGTGCGTTCTGCGCTTGCGTGAGAGAACATAACTCTCCCATACCAGCAGGTGGCAGTAGTCTGTATTCCGAACAGGGAAACCAGACAAGCTAGAACTGTGAATTTATAAAGCAAATACTAACGGATTTGTGTTTCTTTTTTCAGTCATGTGTGCAAGAATGTCAACAAGTGTCTGCGCATTCCCTTTTTACTCCATCATTGTGTGCTTTTACCAGTTCCTTTTTTTGTGTGTGCTCATTGGATAAGATGAATACCCACTTGTAATTCTCTTTCTCGTCGACAAGGTCTGCCGATTCGACATGCATAAAACATAACTCAAAAACCACCTGAAATGTCAGCTTGTCCCAGGCTTTAAGTTCTTATCCGTCGTTCTTAATCTAGGATTATATATTTAATTAGTTAAATATGATGTTACTTCTGGAGAGAGAATGAGAGAATAACATTTTGGAACTGTATTGTTAGGGAGCCTTCAACCAGCTGTAGTTTAGGTCACAGGCAGTTTTGGGTGCACTAATTGGAGAGGCTGGTGTTGTTCAATAAATGTTTAATTTAAGCAATTTTCTGTATAAAGTCTTGTTAATTAACTGTTGGATTTAATGGGATGAAGGGGGGAACAAAATCTGCCAAAAAAAAAAATCTTTTATTGGCCATCGCCGGCCCTGATTTTTAAATATCGGAATTGGCCACAGAAAAACCCATATTGGTCGACCTCTAACATGTTTTTGCCTTAAGTGCAGGCTGTACAATGATGAAAGTATTTGAAGCAGGTACACATTAGAAAAAGCAGGGACACTTCTTTTCCCCCTGTAAGGATTAGGTTAGCCTGCGTTGTGTTGGGTTCGGTTCGACTGTATTTGCACCGTACAGAGTATAAATTCAGAGACAATGAAATGTAGTTAACATTGAACCAGTAGTGCAAATAGGAAACATATGAAATGAGATGACATACAGGTAAACAGTATGATGGATACCAGAAGTGCAAATTGCTATTAGGTCAAATGAAAAAAATATGAATTATGATGCATTAGGTTGTAAACGGCATGATGCATGCAATATGATGCAGTACATACTTACATTATATTACTAGTAAATGCATATGTGTAAATAACAATCTTATATAAAAACGTACTAGTTATAACGACAGGAAAAACAAATGAATAGGTCTTAACTAAAGTTTAGTTATTAGTTCTGGCAGGGTTTAAAATGCTTTGCATTCAAAAATAAATGCTTTAATACATTTTTTACAACCAAATTAAGATCAGCCTGAATGACCCCTATTTAACAAGCTGTACAGTAATTACTCTGTTACGAAATTCTAACATTTATACCAGCCATGCTATAAGTCAAAAGCCTTTCTTTTCCTCTGACTGCACACACACCCTCTCTCTAAGCTTTCTGATCTCCGTCTTAAAGCATGCCTGTGATGGATTGGAGAGGACGCACCTGCGTCATAGGCCGGCACAAAGGTCATGGAGTTACAAGTAAAGAGCGCCGGCTATGTTGCCGTGCTCCTTTGTGCCTATGATCGAGCCCTGTGCTCCTGTCTGGTGGCAGAAAGCAAATTATAGATTGAGAGTGCGGCGTCAGCGTGTCATTTCCCTGTTTAGCTTGCAGTACGAGATTGCACCATTGAAAATGGAATGAAGAAGTGCTGTGCTAGCAGGGAGGGACTTAGCTGGAGCTTTCACCATTTCTTGGCCATAGAATGACATTCAGTAACCTGGATTAATGTTTTCTGAAGGTTATTAATAAAAGTGAAGTGATCTAGACATGGTATAAAAGTCCTAGTGGTTTGGGCTCTTACAAATCTGAGGATCCTGTGTGATGCAAAAGAAAAGGCTTGCTTTTAATATTCTCGGAAAATTGGATATAAATAATGCGACAGCTGTTCAAGGCTGGTAGTCCAATAGAGCTTAATTGACCAAGTTGTCTAGTATTGATTGAAATACTCCAGTGCCTCTTAGTCACAGTGACATTAGTGAGCTTGTGTGTTCTGAAGATTTAACACTTTCCACCGAGTGTGTACAGATGCCCTACAGCGAAGCATCCGTTTGAAAAGATGCCGTGGCTGGCTTCATTTTTTTATTCCTTTATTTGGAAGGAAGCACATGCTTGCCTGCACCCTCCTCAGTTTGTAACTGTCGTGTGAGAGGGGAGAAATGGCTTCTAGTGAGTGTGACCTTGCAAATGGAAGGTAAAAAAATTAATAAATCTGCTACAAGATCTTGACCTACTTTTCCAGACAACAGTCTTTTTGCAGTTTTCAAATTCTGAAGACTAAGAGCACTAATTTAACTTCATGCTTCTGTTACAGAGTTGCATCTAATTATCTTTGAGAATCAGAGGTGGGTGGAAAAGCTGTAAAACTTACTTAAATAAAAGTATTCTTTTACTACTCAAGTAAAAGAACTGAAACCGAGATAAATCATGCTGGAGTTTTTTCCTATTTTAATGTGATCTAACAAAATGCCAAAATTCAAGTCGAATAAAAAAAAGATATATAAATAATATTGCATTAACCTGATTGTACCTGTGTGCACATTCTTTTAACTAATACTTTATCAAGCATGTTTTCCTTGTATTATGAGGGTAACCTCTGTATACAACCATATTGTAGTCCAAAGCATGTAAATCTGGGCTGTCCATCTTGACTATAGCACCAGTATGAGCTGCAGAGAAGAGAAGTTCTGCTGCCACCACCATGCTTCACAGTGTGCAAGATGCCCTTTGAGCGATTGCCAAAAAGTTCTGCCTTCATCTTACGAGACCAAAATTTTGCCACACACACACACACACACACACACACACACACACACACACGTATGTATGTATGTATGTATGTATGTATGTACAGTGAGGAAAATAAGTATTTGAACACCCTGCTATTTTGCAAGTTCTCCCACTTAGAAATCATGGAGGGGTCTGAAATTGTCATCGTAGGTGCATGTCCACTGTGAGAGACATAATCTAAAAAAAAAATTCAGAAATCACAATATATGATTTTAACTATTTATTTGTATGATACAGCTGCAAATTAATATTTGAACACCTGAGAAAGTCAATGTTAATATTTGGTACAGGAGCCTTTGTTTGCAATTACAGAGGTCAAACGTTTCCTGTAGTTTTTCACCAGGTTTGCACACACTGCAGGAGGGATTTTGGCCCACTCCTCCACACAGATCTTCTCTAGATCAGTCAGGTTTCTGGCCTGTCGCTGAGAAACACAGAGTTTGAGCTCCCTCCAAAGATTCTCTATTGGGTTTAGGTCTGGAGACTGGCTAGGCCACGCCAGAACCTTGATATGCTTTTTACAGAGCCACTCCTTGGTTATCCTGGCTTTGTGCTTCGGGTCATTGTCATGTTGGAAGACCCAGCCTCGACCCATCTTCAATGAACCTTCTAACTGAGGGAAGGAGGTTGTTCCCCAAAATCTCGCAATACATGGCCCCGGTCATCCTCTTCTTAATACAGTGCAGACGCCCTGTCCCATGTGCAGAAAAACACCACCAAAGCATGATGCTACCACCCCCATGATTCACAGTAGGGATGGTGTTCTTGGGATGGTACTCATCATTCTTCTTCCTCCAAACACGTTTAGTGGAATTATGACCCAAAAGTTCTATTTTGGTCTCATCTGACCACATGACTTTCTCCCATGACTCCTCTGGATCATCCAAATGGTCATTGACAAACTTAAGACGTGCCTGGACATGTGCTGGTTTAAGCAGGGGAACCTTCCGTGCCATGCATGATTTCAAACCATGGCATCTTAGTGTATTACCAACAGTAACCTTGGAAACGGTGGTCCCAGCTCTTTTTAGGTCATTGACCAGCTTCTCCAGTGTAGTTCTGGGCTGATTTCTTACCTTCCTTAGGATCATTGAGACCCCACGAGGTGATATCTTGCATGGAGCCTCAGTCCGAGGGAGATTGACAGTCATGTTTAGCTTCTTCCATTTTCTAATAATTGCTCCAACAGTGGACCTTTTTTCACCAAGCTGCTTGGCAATTTCCCCGTAGCCCTTTCCAGCCTTGTGGAGGTGTACAATTTTGTCTCTAGTGTCTTTGGACAGCTCTTTGGTCTTGGCCATGTTAGTAGTTGGATTCTTACTGATTGTATGGGGTGGACAGGTGTCTTTATGCAGCTACCGACCTCAAACAGATGCATCTAATTTAGGATAATAAATGTATTGGAGGTGGACATTTTAAAGGCAGACTAACAGGTCTTTAAGGGGCAGAATTCTAGCTGATAGACAGGTGTTCAAATACTTATTTGCAGCTGTATCATACAAATAAATAGTTTAAAAATCATATATTGTGATTTCTGGATTTTTTTTTTAGATTATGTCTCTCACAGTGGACATGCACCTACGATGACAATTTCAGACCCCGCCATGATTTCTAAGTGGGAGAACTTGCAAAATAGCAGGGTGTTCAAATACTTATTTTGCTCACTGTATGTATGTGTGTGTGTGTGTGTGTGTGTGTGTGTGTGTGTGTGTGTGTGTGTGTGTGTGTGTGTGTGTGTGTGTGTGTGTGTACATGTACGTATATATAAATGTCGTTTTTGAGCATCACATTTTTCATTTAGTTCCAACTTGCTCTTATAATTCCCTCCACACTTCTTAAATGTTCTACTAGGTCTAAGTAAAATCAAGTACTGATGTGGGTGGGGTGAGGAGGGCTGGAGTGCAGTCAGCATTCCAGTTCATCCCAAACATGTTCAATAGGGTTTAGATCAAAGCTCTAAATTCCAACCCATGCAGAGCCTATCTTCATTGAGTATGTTTTGTGCACTGGGACATTGTCATGCTGGAACAGGATTGGGTCTCCTAGTTCAAGTAAAGGGAAAATTTCATGCTGCTGCATCTAAAGACGTCCTATACAGCTGTGCGCCTAACTATTTGCAGTTAATCATAATAATTCAGGTGTGGGTGTTTAACTTTTGAAACTGAGTTTTAATGTGATTAATTCAGAGGAACTATGTGACTTATTATAAAACAGAATTCATGCATATTCAACCAAGTGAAAAAACTTTCCCTGAAAGGTTTGTAATTGTTTTAGTGGATTTGTTTGTTGCTACAGAATACCACATTATCAAGAAAAAAAAGGTCAAACATGATTTATTTTGACTTAAGATTTTACATCACAAAAATCTGTACTTTTAACATTGTTGTGTAGACTTTTTATATCCACACTGTACTGTATGTACAGATCAGATAGAAGCTGCATTTAAGAGCATGCAGTGATTATGCAAGGTTGCAAGTTATTAAGTGTTTCAGAAGGTGATTAAAAAAGAACTGCAGGGAAAGAATATGAGTACAGTTTGAGTACACTTTAAAGATTAGAGATGGATTATGTTGGTAGCGTGTCTAATCTAAATAGACAGTATTATCCCTGACAAAAACACCACTGGAAAGTTCAGGGTTGAGTTATTTTACATTTACATTAACATTTGTCGCATTTGGCAGATGCCAGAGTGAACATTTGCTTACGAAATTGAAAAGCTTTCTAAGATGATAACAGTAAAAAAAAAAAAAAAAAAACTGTTGGCACAAATGGCACATTATTATTATTTTTTAAATGAAGTGCTAATTTGCTGATTTGCGAGTAAAAGGTAGGTCTTTAATTAGAGTTATTGCTGAAGACAGCCATGTACATGATGATTATTTTTTTCAAGGCACGAAAACAGTGAATCAGTATGCAGCCAGTGTCAAATGTGTGGAGTTTCATACCTTTATCCATCTCACTTGTTGCAGACTTCTTGTGTGACCTGGTTGTGACTTCATAATGATTAAACATAAGGATGTGAAGTGTAATAAAAAAAAAAAAAAAGAAATCTAATATGAATAATGAACAAAAAGAGTGAATTGTACAACCTATAGGTGGATGTAATGAAGAAAAGGTAGATATTGGTTTTTATTTACTGAAGTAAGTCTATATAATATAAGCTACCTCTGTTGCAAAAGTCATGTATGTAGACTTGTGAGATATAAAGATATTAATCTAGATATAATACATGCGGATATTAACTTGGATACAGTATATTACATAACACTGAGGCGAACTGAGATTCCTGCTGAAGATTAATTAGTATAAATATTATACTAATTCGTTTGTGTGTAGACGTCTGTGAAATCTCATATGGTTGAAAATGAACTAAGTCGGCTCTCTGAAATATCCAGGCTTTTAGTATCACTGAATATTATCTTAATTTAGCTGCTTACTGTCGCTTTTATCACATTTTCCTAATGAAATCCCAGCAGTTAGCGGCACCAGCTCTGTTGCCATGTCTGAAAGGATAATTTACTCGCTTCTTGTACTTAAACCTGGCAAGAGTCTGCACTATATGACCTGTATAAATATTTACAGTACACACTGAGAAAGACATTGAATTTTTAGCATGAACTACAGTTAGCAGTTAAGCACAATTGTACCTATAGATACAAATTGCTCATGAATCACTTTAAAATAGTGACCTAACATTTATTTCTTGTGGCTTACTTAGTGATATTTAGCAAAAATATCTACTTAGCCTATCGAATTAACTAGCAGATATTCTTATGTAAAATCTGACCTAGCATATGGCAGTTAGCATTTCTATGAGTTTGTTGGGTAGCAAACATATTTAGCAAATTAATTATAAATGTTTTGTCTGTATTGCGTAATTTTGTCGATTTCTGCCAGCAAGCATTTTGAATTCAGACTGTTTGAGTGATATTAGTATTAAATCTTCATGAGCTTAATAAGTAATATGCTCTGATTTCAGAAGTGCTCAGTTTTCAGAAATGCTCAGTTTTCAGCAACACAGTAACCTGTAGGAAAATGTATAAAACCTTTTCCAACCCAGTAAAATTTCGAATTTGTACATAGTTGAAAGTCTCTAAAATTTATTTCCTCTAAAGCTGGATTTTAGGCAACACTGTGCAGTTCTACTATGCAGAAGTTTGAAGATTTTATTAAATAAAATAATGACATGATTACCATTAAGCAATTGCATTAATAGAGTTAGAATTAAGTTTATTAATGGGGCTATATATAATGTGCCAAAAAGTTAATTAAAATTATTAATAATTATACTGACTGTTGAAGTTTATATTTCTCAAGTGTAAAAAGTGTTGTGCAACCAGTACAAGGATTACATATCAATAAACAAAAATATAACTATTTATATATATACACTATCCCAAATGATTATTCTTCAATACTGCATACTACACTTCAGATTACTACATGAAATAGTTTTGTTTGTCCAGTGCTGTGTTTGTCTAGAGTAAACTACAAACCACTGAATGATTCCATATGAAGGCACTCATGACGTGATGTCAGAATTTATGGTAATTACCAGTTTTCAACTTGTAAAACCATTTATGTCTTTGTGAAACCCGTAATTACCAGTTGGAAAGTTCTTTTTCTTTTTTCATCAAACTCTGACTCTGATGTCAGTGGTTAAACAAACAGTTCCCCAGTCCTCTACAGCTCTCATGTAGAGTTTAAGTTGTCATCCCATCATCTGCAACGTTAGGGCTGCAACTAACAAGCATTTTGTTTAATAAATCTTGATTAAACAATCGATTAAGTGATCATTAACTATATTATTTTAAATTCTTATATGTATGATAATTATTTGTAAAATTATATACATTATATCATCTTTTTCTTCTTCTTTCGGCTTCTCCCATTAGGGGTCGCCACAGCGGATCATCTGTCTTCATTCTACTCTGTCCTCTACATCTGCCTCTTTCAAAACAACTACCTGCACGTGTTCTCTCACCATATCCATAAACCTCCACCTTGGTCTTCCTCTTTTCCTCCTTCCTGGTGGCTCCATCCTCAGAATTCTCCTACCGATATACCCCATGTCCCTCCTCTGCACATGTCCAAACCATCTCAATCGGGCCTCCCTTACCTTGTCCCCAAAATGTCATACATGCGCTGTCCCTCTAATAAACTCATTTCTAATCCTGTATGTTGTCACTTCCAACGAAAACCTCAACATCTTCAGCTCTGCTACCTCCAACGCCACCTCCTTTCTTTTAGTCAATGCAACTGTCTCTAAACCATACAACATCGCAGGTCTTACCACAGTCCTATAAACTTTCCCTTTCACTCTTGCAGATATCCTTCTATCATAAATCACTCCTGCTATCACACTTTTCAACCCACTCCACCCTGCCTTCACTCTTTTCACTTTTCTTACACATGCTCAATTACTTTGCTCTGTTGACCCCAGGTACCTGAACTCCTCCACCTTCACCACCTCTTCTCCCTGCAACCGCATCACTCCACTGCCCTCCCTCTCATTCACACACATGTACTCGGTCTTACTCCTACTTGCTTTCATTCCCCTTCTCTCCAGCACGTACCTCCACCTCTCCAGGCTCTTCTCAACCTGCTCACTACTCCCAACACAAATCACAATATTATCCGCAAACATCATAGTCTATTGATAGAGATATATATATATATATATATATATATATATATATATATATATATATATATATATATATATATATATACACAGTGAGGAAAATAAGTATTTGAACACCCTGCTATTTTGCAAGTTCTCCCACTTAGAAATCATAGAGGGGTCTGAAATTGTCATCGTAGGTGCATGTCCACTGTGAGAGACATAATCTAAAAAAAAAATTCA
Organism: Silurus aristotelis; assembly: GCF_946808225.1. Lineage (NCBI taxonomy): Eukaryota > Metazoa > Chordata > Actinopteri > Siluriformes > Siluridae > Silurus > Silurus aristotelis. The sequence continues at coordinate 15,377,250 of NC_139584.1, forward strand.
GAAATCACAATGTATGATTTTTTTTACTATTTATTTGTATGATACAGCTGCAAATAAGTATTTGAACACCTGAGAAAGTCAATGTTAATATTTGGTACAGGAGCCTTTGTTTGCAATTACAGAGGTCAAACGTTTCCTGTAGTTTTTCACCAGGTTTGCACACACTGCAGGAGGGATTTTGGCCCACTCCTCCACACAGATCTTCTCTAGATTAGTCAGGTTTCTGGCCTGTCGCTGAGAAACACGAAGTTTGAGCTCCCTCCAAAGATTCTCTATTGGGTTTAGGTCTGGAGACTGGCTAGGCCATGCCAGAACCTTGATATGCTTCTTACAGAGCCACTCCTTGGTTATCCTGGCTGTGTGCTTTGGGTCATTGTCATGTTGGAAGACCCAGCCTCGACCCATCTTCAATGCTCTAACTGAGGGAAGGAGGTTGTTCCCCAAAATCTCAGAATACATGGCCCCGGTCATCCTCTCCTTAATACAGTGCAGTTTCCCTGTCCCATGTGCAGAAAAACACCCCCAAAGCATGATGCTACCACCCCCATGCTTCACAGTAGGATTGGTGTTCTTGGGATGGTACTCATCATTCTTCTTCCTCCAAGCACGTTTAGTGAAATTATGACACAAAAGTAGAATTTTGGTCTCATCTGACCACATGACTTTCTCCCATGACTCCTCTGGATCATCCAAATGGTCATTGGCAAACTTAAGACGTGCCTGGACATGTGCTGGTTTAAGCAGGGGAACGTTCCGTGCCATGCATGATTTCAAACCATGACGTCTTAGTGTATTACCAACAGTAACCTTGGAAACGGTGGTCCCAGCTCTTTTCAGGTCATTGACCAGCTCCTCCCATGTAGTTCTGGGCTGATTTCTCACCTTCCTTAGGATCATTGAGACCCCACGAGGTGATATCTTGCATGGAGCCCCAGTCCGAGGGAGATTGACAGTCATGTTTAGCTTCTTCCATTTTCTAATGATTGCTCCAACAGTGGACCTTTTTTCACCAAGCTGCTTGGCAATTTCCCCGTAGCCCTTTCCAGCCTTGTGGAGGTGTACAATTTTGTCTCTAGTGTCTTTGGACAGCTCTTTGGTCTTGGCCATGTTAGTAGTTGGATTCTTACTGATTGTATGGGGTGGACAGGTGTCTTTTTGCAGCTAATGACCTCAAACAGGTGCATCTAATTTAGGATAATAAATGTAGTGGAGGTGGACATTTTAAAGGCAGACTAACAGGTCTTTGAGGGTCAGAATTCTAGCTGATAGACAGGTGTTCAAATACTTATTTGCAGCTGTATCATACAAATAAATAGTTTAAAAATCATATATTGTGATTTCTGGATTTTTTTTTTTTAGATTATGTCTCTCACAGTGGACATGCACCTACGATGACAATTTCAGACCCCTCCATGATTTCTAAGTGGGAGAACTTGCAAAATAGCAGGGTGTTCAAATACTTAATTTCCTCACTGTATGTTATATATTATATTTTCAGCATTTTATTTCAGCTAAAACTAGGTTTACCAAATTAGCTGATCTGTAACATCATAAGAATATTAAGTGCTTATGTAAACTAAGTGAGACCCTAACTGACACAAAATGGTGGTATACTATACATAATTCAACACTTTTCATTTGCAACCTGTAGGTGTGATCTACATTCCAAGCCCTGAAAATAAATAAATTAGCCCTGAAAAAAAAAAAAAAAATGAATAGAAAAACCTAACACTCAGATGCTAAATAAATGTTCCCATGTTTGTGTGTAAAGAGGATCATTATCAGTTTGTGGATTTGTCTCCAAAGCTTTTAATGTTTTCAGTGCCTGGAATCACTGAATAATTGGAAATCAGGTTGGTCCTTGCTCATTACTATGACTAATACTACTACTTGTCACACGTGATACTAGTATATATGGTGTATGATAAGAAAATAATGAGTATACTATTTTCAGACAATCCACAACCTCCAAAAACAACTACCCAACATCCCCCCCCCCCCCAAACACACCACATCAAACTAATATGGCCACCAGAGACTTTCCTTCCCAGCATCAGACATGTTCACAATCACCCGATTACTAACTGTATGTAAGCTTGTGTGTGTGTGTGTGTGTGTGTGTGTGTGTGTGTGTGTGTGTGTGTGTGTGTGTCTATGTAGCAGACTCGGTTATACCTATCATCTGTGATTTTTCTGCCACGGTTGTCCAATATTTTAGGACAAGGTCGTCCTAAAATATTCCTATAATCCGAGGCTAAAATCTGTAGTCTTTGGTCACTGGTTTGTTTACCAACATCTGATAAATGGCCATTGAGTTACATTTCCTCCAATTAAATTCTGGCACTGTCGGAGGATTTCATACAGACTTCGTTTATATATTGTGTGCGTGTCAGTTTTTGACTGTGGTACAATCTGAGATTATGACCCGTGATCCGACAGTGTGACATGGAGATCATGTTCGTACAGTGTGACAAGCAACAGTCACAAAGGACTATAAAAATAAGTGTGTGTGCCCAGCATTAATAATAATAATAATAATAATAATAATAATAATAATAATAATAATAATAATGCATTTTATTTAAATAAGAACAATTGTCAATTATCTAGGGCTGTAGCTATCAATTATTTTAGTAATCGAGTATTCCATTGATAATTCTAGTAATCGGATGAGATGTAATTTATCATTATAAAATACTAAATAAAACTTTCTTTCGACTTCTCCCATTATGGGCTGCTACAGCGGATCATCTGTATTCGTGATCCGCATGTTTGATTTGGCGCATGTTTTACGCTGGATGCCCTTCCTAACACAACCCTCCCCATTTATCCGGGCTTGGGACCCGCATTGAGAGTGCACTGGCTCCAATACTAAATATACAAGAGAAAATAAGACGTCTCTTAAAATAAACAAGTAATCTGTTTCCTTTTTAGAAAAATTTACATGTTATTGTTGAAATTGCATACAAGAATATTTGTGAAAACTAAACCTATTAAGTGCATGTAAATGCCACATTACATTACACAAAAAATCATAAATTAAAAATATAAAAATAATTTTAAGACTCCTCTATAAAAAAAAAAGGTAGTATCAAAAGTTTTCTTTAAGTTTAAAATGATCCCAAACTTTTGAAACTTTGTCGTTTATTTTGTCCTGAATCCTATGGATTCCTAATTCCAAATTTATTCCTCGGGAATTCCAAGTTTCTTCTCGCAATTCTGTTTTTTTTTCTTGCAATTGCGACTTAAATTTTTGCAATTCCTACTATTCCTTTTTTTGCTCAAGTCTGACTTTATTTCTCGCAATTCTGACTATATTTCTTGCATTGGCGACTTTATTTCTCATAAACATTTCAGGTGCATCCACATTTCAGGTGCAAACATGTTGTCGGCTTAAAGTTTGAAGCTGTTGGTGTATGAACGAAGCTCCTCTGCTTCATCTGTCTTGTTACATCTCTTCCAGAGATGATTGTTAGACAGAGTTCTCTCCAGGGATCGGACGCTTAGTTTGATAACATGCGATTCTATTGATTTTAAATGTGTAAAGCTTTCTGGCATTACAGAGGGGGTGATGGAAACTAAGGTCTGAATTCTAGGAATTAGGCAAACTTTTTTTTTTTTTTAAGTAATGAAAACGTTCTTCCATCTGAATCGTCGCCTGCCCTGCGCTGTTTTCTCCCCATTCCTCCATTTTATTTTATTCTGCAGGGTCTTCTGTGTTTATCTGTCCAGAGCGCTCCACAGTTTAGCGGGTGGTGCATCAGTAATAATGGTTCGTGGGGAAACACAATGTAGTTAAATGGATTAAACAAAAAAACTTTTTTTATTCAAATTTCTCGAGGAATTGTTTCAGCCCTACTTTTATCACATAAACTGCTTACTAGATGATTGTAAGAAGGTATATAATATGTAAAAAAAATCTCTGCTTTACCGCGGTTCGAATCTCGCGCCCCCAGTTTATCGCGGAATTGCTTTTGCCACATAACTGATTTGTTTAGCTGATTTTCCCGGTCTCTCACCAAAAGCACGATAGACAAAAATTTATAGGGAATTGTTTTATATTAAAATAATGAAATGTATGAATAAAAATAGAATTATTCATTATAAAATGAATTAAAATGTTATTACAGTACAGTACTGTTTACATAAAATATCAATGTTATTTTGGTGTTGTCCATTTATCACGAGCGGTTTCGGAACGTAACCACCGCGATAAACGGGGGGTTATTGTACTGCTGTTGTTTTTGTTTTTCTTCAAAATGTTAAACTATGTATGAACTGTATTTGTCTACAACTAAACTGATAGAAACTTTCAACTCCTTAGTTGACAGTCCCACATTTGGTTTTTTTTTTTCTCTTCTTCTTCTTTTGCAATCTTGCTCACCGCCACCTCTTGATGAACACAAAAGATGCCAAAACTTTGCTCTATGCTTTTATTGCCACTCATCTTGACTACAGCAATTGACTTTTCTTTGGTCTCTAAAAGCAATACAGCAGCTTCAGTGTGTTTTCAACACTGATCCTCCCGAGTCCTCATGCATTCTGCACAATCTCTTCACATCACTGATATGCTCCATGAACCTTGCTGGAGATTGGTTTCAGCCCACATCAAATATACTTCCTACTTCTGACAGAGAAAGCCTTACATGGCCTTGTTCCATCTTACCTTTTTAAGTTCCTTTCTTTCTAACCTCCAGTGCATATTCTCAAGTCTTCTTTTAGGTTGTCCAATATGTAAGCCAGATCTTTTGGTGTCCCAAAACATTGGACTCTCTGGGGCTGCAGTCTTTCAAAGTTAAGATCGAAATGTATCTGTTCAGGTATAAAAAAAATCCATGTGGGGGAAAAAACATGTTCTTGTTTTTCTGTCTGTTGAAAAACCCATTTCTTTATGTAGCAACCTCAAGTTTACAAAAGGTGTTATATAAATGGATTATAAATATATAAAAAGTAATCTTTGTCTTTTCCTCTTTTTATTTTGATTAATTAGTTAAATGTCTATGTAGAATTTGACTAACAATAGCATACAATCTCCTGTTTTTTCTTTCTTGCATATGATCATGTAATGTAGGCACTAGGGATGTGCATCTGATACATACATTACAACAATGTGTTATGATGCAGTGTGATCAGAGTTCGATTTGATTTAACACAATGCGATTCAATGCAATACGAGGCAACGGAAAAAATACGATGTAATTCAATACGGTACAGATATTTCACTTTTTGTTCTTTGCTCCACAGCAAATCATTAATTTACTTAAGTGCCTTCTGACTTGTTACGCATGGCCCTTTCACAAACACGCCTTCGTAGTGAAAAAAGATTCAATTCTAGACGTTCTTTTCCTGATCTGTCTCCAGGAAGATGAAGCTCTACCTCTGCCATGTTAATCTCTATTCTATGTGATTCTCAGGACACACCTCGGTTCTACTTAGAGTTGTGATGCATGATATTCACGTGGTGTTGAAAGAACCTGCTTGAGAAACAGTTTATTGAGGAGAAATTAACCTACATATACAATATTGTTCACAAATGATTAATTACTTTCTAAATAATAAAAGAATATCGCGCCTCTTCTAATAAATATATACAAATATATTAGTTTTTCCCGATGCAAATATGGTAAAACTGAAGCATGGCAATACAAATGCCAAATTGTATGTGATGCACACTTTGATTAGATCAAAACATCACATCGTTAACTTTTATGTTGATGCACCGATGCGACTTGTTGAATCTAAACATCCCTATTAGACAGTAGAAACAGTTTTAGACAGTTTTTGCAAAGTGTTTTTTATATTTTTATTCTAGACCAAACTTGTGATAATTTCTATAGTTATTCGATCTATTCTTTCTATGGTTAATCCCTATCTAGGGGTTCTTATTCTACCTCTAGATTATTGCATGAATGCTTGAAGCTGCCTCAGATAAACAGAAGCATGGCACATCTTATGAGAGCTTTATCCTTATTGAACTTTGATTATGCACGTTGATGCTAGTATTCACTTTTACATATTGGAATGACTGATGTTCGCTGACCTCAAGATGGTCAAGAAGTCTTCTTTTCAGTTTTCGGATGAATAGAATGTTAATCGGGTACCTGTCAAGTTTGTCGCTGCTGTCATTTTGACACATTGAATGACTCATTCTTTTGATGCTTACATTTTTACCGCTGGCTTTTCTCACAGTCCTAAGACTGAGACTTTGGCATCACTGTGATAAATTGTGATGTGAAAATTATTTGATTAATCCGTTTCTTTTCAAGACTTGTCATATCCGGCATCCGGCGTGCTTTTGTGTGGTCAGTGTCCCCCTGTGATGAGGAAAGCAATGGAAATGTGTGTTTATTTTTACTTTCCTCTCAGTGGTGGGTACCATTATGCACTAGTCATCTCTATTATTTGGTTGTGCCAAATTGCCCTTCAACTAAATTCGTGTCCTTACAGTCAAAGTAATGTAATGGTATTGATGCTTACCTTAGCACTATGAGGCTAAAAGTGTAAGTGAGTCTCCATTATCCCAGTGAAAAGCCGTGCTCAAAGGAATGACTGAGTGAACGTCTCGCTTACCTCTCCATGGTATATCTTTTAACGGTTTTGTCTGTAGTTTGTCCAAGCATAGCCTGTGAACTATCACCAAAGTAAATCGAGCCCAGGCCAAGTCTACATGCTTGAGAGATCAGAGACCGTGTCCCAGGAAGGCGAAAATAAACAAAGCCCGAATCACTCTGCTATCAGGGTGGCATTGATGCCTGATCAGATTTTCCATGCATTCTTTAAGGTGAACACTGCCAACGAAACCTTATCTTCTCACATGAATGAAGCAGAGATCAAATGCTAAATCTGTACAGGTGGTTCTGGAAGATTTGTCCAACATGAAGCCAGGAGGAATGCTGCAAACTGAAAATTAAATTTGTCAAATGGGTTCCATTAATGGAATGGGAAGTGAATTTAATTATGAAAGAACATCAGTTCCATGTCAGGTTTATGTACTTTATCTTGTGTTTGACCTCTACTCTCGTGTGTGCGTGCGCGTGCGTGCGCGTGCGTGCGCGTGCGCGTGCGTGCGCGTGCGTGTGTGCGTGTATGTGTGTGTGTGTGTGTGTGTGTGTGTGTGTGTGTGTTTTCGTCATGGTAGTCTGCTCTATGGCTTTGTTGTATTTTTTGTGCATGTATGTATTTGAAACCAGCAATAAATCCTTGTTTGTCTGCAACAATTTGTTTATTAAAAAAATAGCTAAATACAGTCTAAAATACTTTATTGGATTTTTTTATTCTGATAAGCTCAGCAAAAGGCTTTTGAAAGTTTTATTAAAGAAAACCGGCTGTATAATACCATCTGAAAAACTTTTCTGTGAGACACAGTCCTTGTTAAAGCCAAACAAATAGTTTACAGCATCACATGTATTTTTAACATACCCTTTCACACCAGTTTTTGAGGTCCACCAACAATCATTGCCTGCAAACCTTTTATTGTTTGAAATAGCCATATTGTAAAAGAGGGAGCTCTTGGCATTGTTTGTATTTTGAACTTTTCTTTTTTTTTTTTTTGTTACACTGCTCCAGACTGCTTAGTTATCAGATATTTTATATAGCCTAAGGTCTGCTCCGTTTTACTACTCATCTCCACTCTTTAACTCCGAGCTGCCCAGCTTATTGAGTGGTTACCAAATATAATTCAACCCACCAATAACCATTGCTTTCAATTAGGTGACTGAGGTAAAGTTATGTAAGGCAGATGATAAATTCCTAACATCCTTGATTAACTCTACACTCTGCTACTTGGTCGTTCTGTGTGACATGCAAATGCATCTGTTTCTCCAAGCCAGTGAAATCCTTCTTCACAGGTTATTTATACACTCTGTGGTACGGTTCAAATGTTTGAAACGATTAAAAACTGGCATAAAAGTTTAGTACAGAAATCATAAAACTTATAACTATTAAAAAAATAAGGTGCACCACTCACTGGAAATCGTAGTAACCCAACATGCATTTGAGTTTTATATAAAATATTTGTATATAAAATGCATATGAAAACCTTGCCCGAGAGTCAAGTCAAGTCAAGTCAAGTTTATTTGTATAGCGCTTTTCACAACAGACATTGTCTCAAAGCAGCTTTACAGAAATCAACAGTCAAGGTGAATGGTGTGCATTTGTCCCTGATGAGCAGCCATGGCAACTGTGGCAAGAAAAAACTCTCTTAGATGTAATAAGGAAGAAACCTTGAGAGGAACCAGACTCAAAAGTGGAACCCATCCTCATTTGGGTGACATCAAGAGTTTGATCATACACTGGAGAGTATTCCAGTCTCGGGTGTAAATAGATCTTAGTAAGGTTTTACTCTAGATTTCAGCCTGTCTGAAGGCAGGTTTGATACATAAAAAAACAATAAAAAATACTACTATTATAAGCAATCCTGAGTGCATGGATTCCATTATAATCTGCTTTTTGAAAGCGTAAACATGGTGGCATGGCTTGAAAAATCCTTGGGAAGATTTTAGCCATGCAGGCTGTCAGGTGAAGTGCATTTTATGCGATCCTCTCATTACCAGCAATCTTAGTCACTCTATCATGAGTTGAAACTATCACGATATTCGACACCCAGTTCCAGGTGCAAATAGCTTTCATGCGTGATTATGCACTGACCCAGAAGTACACTTGAGGTAAACCCTAGACCACTGTTTACAGGTGCGGCAAAGCTCAGATTCCCCGGACCACACCCGAGTTTGACAACTTTGAACAAAATGAACCGGTGCAAAACAAACGTTAAATTGTTTCTTTTATTTTTTCTAACACTAATATATGAACTGCTTCTAGAAGTATAGTCTTGGTTTCATCATGTAGCTTATTTTAGCGCTGAGACGCATGCTGTGGAACTTGTCAGATCCTAGAGATAGAAGATAGACTAATGAAACATCTAGAGTAAAAAATATCATGTTAGGGTGTATAAATTTGTCAAGCTGTCATGTTATCAAGAACACCGGCAGGAGCTGTATTAGTGGATAACCGTGTTGTTGGTATACTGCATTTTCTTATTATTACTTCTCCAGATAAATGTGATATTTTTTTTATCCTCCATAACATGGCCTGCTGAGCTCACTTCAATAATTGAGCCGGATGTCTGAACTTGCATTGAAGCTGTTTACATGATTGCGAGTGCAGAGGTCTCTCTGTTTGTATGTACGTGGGCAGCTTTCATAGACAAGCACATATTGTACATGAAAACTCCACCCTGAAAGTCTTTGAATGATTTTGTGATGACATATTCGTGATGCTTGTTGCCATTCTGATGCTAATTTGTTGGTTGGCGCTGCATTTCTGTTATTATTGTGAGAATTTGGTGATAATGTTTTAAATTGGCTTTGCTGTTTTGGTACTAAACATACAAAAGTGCACCCACTCAGCCTTTTTCCAGTAACATTCAGTATTCTATTAATGACTAATTTAATGTAGAATTAGTGGATGAGCCACATTTTCCAGAATGCAGTGTACAATAGCTATATGACGCACTGAGTTACAGCAATAATGAAGGTGCTTAAGGTGGTATTAGGATTCAATTTACAGTTTAGAACACCATCTCTGAGGAAAGTGTGCAGATAGACTAACACGCTGCTGCATCACTCTTTAGTTGGAGATGACGCAAGAGCAGATTTCCCCGGTGCCGCTCTCAGTATGTAGTCCAGTGGCATTGTGGGTAATATAGGAGACTTTGAACTTAAGTCAGAAGAGATCATTTCAAAGTAAGTTTAGGAACCCAGTGGAGATGACGTTATTTCTAAAAAGTAATATACAGGATGTTCATGGTTGATTCCTTCTTTCACTTCTTCAATTTTTTTTTCCCAGTGAATGTAATTTGTATTTGATTTTTTTTTTTTTTTAGATTAGATTCAACTTTTATTGTCATTGTGCAAGGTACATGTACAGAGCCAATGAAATGCAGTTAGCATCTAACCAGAAGTGCAGAAGTGACCAGTTTACAATAAATTACAGTAGATAAATAAGGTATGAGGTCCATATATACAGGGATGAGGGTAAATACAGATGGTGTAGTAGGTAATTATACATGGTATATAGTAATATACAATATACTGTGCAAAGATTATGCATAGACAGATGTCAGAAAAAAAATACTCAAATGACATGATTATAGTTATGTACAAGTATGAATGTATGTATGATACAGTATAAAAATGAGCGGAATGTACAGTAGCGCAAATATGAGTTAAGAAATGTGTAGTGAATAAAAAGTGCAAAATATACAGAAAGTGACTACAGTATTGAACCAGCTGTTCAGTGCAGTAACAGCCACAGGAAAAATGCTATTCTTTAGTCTGTTTGTGCGGCTTTGAGACACCTGTAGCGTCTCCCGATGGGAGAAGTGTGAATAGTCCATGGTTGGGGTGAGAGGTAAATTTGATAATGCCCCTTGCCCTTTGCAGACAGCGTTTATTGTAAATGTTCTCCAAGGTGGGAAGCTGAGTGTTGATGATTTGTTGGGCAGTTTTCACCACCCTCTGAAGGGCCTTACGGTCCGAAGCAGTGCAGCTGTTGTACCACACTGTGATGCAGTTAGTGAGGATTCTCTCAATGGTACAGCAGTAAAAGTTCTCCAGTGTCGTGTAGCACAGACAGGACTTTTTTAGTCTCCTCAGAAAAAACTGCCGCTATTGTGCCTTTTTGATCAGGATAGAAGAGTTCAGAAACCAGGTGAGATTCTCAGAGATGTGGACTCCAAGGAACTGAAAGCTGGGTACACGCTCAACAGCAACTCCGTTGATGTGAATGGGAGCGTCATTGTGATTCCCGGCTCGTCTATAATCCACAATGATTGGTGTTGAGTTGCGGGTTATTGGAACGGTTATTAATAAACACTTATTAGAGCCGGTTAAAGGTTTGGAAACATCTGGACCGTTATAGTTTTTGAGAGACATGCATATTCCTTTTGTTTTGTATGCAACAACTTTTACGTTGACCAAACAAATATATGAATATCAGATATCAAATTAAATTTTTATTGAAAAATTCTCCTTTTGCATGAATAAAAATGTTACACATTCTTGCCATCTGGACAGTTTGTTTAAGCAAACATTCAGCTGAAATATTTCCCATGTCTCTTGTGAAACTTGCTGAAGGTGTTTCTTTAACAAGTTCTTCGCTAATATTTCTTTCTGACCTGGCACTCCAGTTTATCCCAGAGCAGTTAGGTAGAATTTACATCCAGTGACTGGAAAATTAAACACTCCAGCTGATTATTTGCTTTAAATAAGGCTTACAGAGCTTAGAGGTATGTTTCGGGTTGTTGTCTTGTTGTATAGTAAGGTTAATTTCAGTTAATCTTAGTCCAGGTGAAATTGCATGTCGTTGAAGTATGGTATGGGAGCCATGTTGGTTCAGTATTCCAAGAATAAATCTTCAACCTTTCCTGCTCCAAAACAACCTCAATCCATTAAGCTTCCATTTCCTTGTTTGACTTGTTGTGTAAGGCAGTCTGCTAACATCTTCTCTCCTGTTCTCCAGCTTACATAAGTGTCCCAATAAAGTGCACAAAAATGTCCAATTTGAACTCATCTATCCAAACATCTTTGTTCCAGGAATTCACTGTCCAGCCTTTGTGTGTTTACATATTTCTCAAAAACAATAAAAGACTAGAAAACTTCTGATTGGAACGGTATGTGTTATGGAAATGGGTCCTTTGTTCTTATTGTTATAGAGGCTTTAGTTCATTACTGTGACCCTAATAAGAATGTTACCATAGTTCATATTCTGAGTGTAGATGTGGCAGTTGGAATTCATGGTCTCTTTTAGTTCCTACTAGATTCCCACTTTGACTATGGTTAGTAAATGCAAATCTCACAGAAGGTGATTCATTTAGATTTTGAACAATCTATTTGTCAAAGTACCTCTAATTGTTGGGGACAACAAATAAAATTCTAGCAGACTGTTAAAAAACGTTGCACACTTTGCACAACATTTAAAAAGACTTGTTGCCTGTATTTCTAACACCAGTATACATCCTCATTACGATTCATTTACTGTTTAGTGATGAAGCAATATCTGCAAGGTGAGTACCATATGTAAGCATATTTATATGGTTATTCAGTATAACTGTTTGATTGTGAGTGATATTGCTTTCATGCGACGGTTCTAAAAACAATAAACTATCAAAGCATATGAAATATTGTACTTAATTTGATCAAAACAGTCTGAAACAGATCTCATGCAGCTTTACACTCGTTTTATAGCATATCGGCTAGCTAGCTCACATTGATTTGTTCATTGTGGTTAAAGGTGCTTCTGATCAATGGAATCATCTTTTAAGCCAATAGATAAAATCCTAAAATGTATCTTTTCGCACATATTCTGATTATGTTGCTACTGAAGTAATGGTTTTGTACTAGGAAGTGAGATTTTGCATGGTGAACACAGATGTAAGGAATGATACAGTTAATCATCTCAGTGCAGTTACAGGAAATATAGAAATACTTGGAACGCTGCTTGACCAATCAGTTTAGTGGACGGAACTAAACTCCTTTATTTGTTATTTTTTTCTTATTTATTCCAAATGTTAAGATCTTAAATGTATGTATTCTTGTCTAAATGTTTTGTCTGTAGAGTGTTTTTTAAGAGAAACTATATCTGTATTTATTGTTTTAAGCTTGATTTAATAGGGCTCCTTAGACCTTGTGTGACAGGAGCTCTACCGATTAGTTTGTTGATGTTTATATTTTTATAACGGTCAGTGGAAAATGGAATCCAGATCGAGCGATTGAGTGGCAGACTGTCGTTTACCCTTTGAAGTTGTGTCTTTGTCGGACATGCTATTTACAGAGGAAACAGACTTATTTCTGCACACCATCACAACAGAATTGACATGAGTTGGGCAGTAATTTGACAGGGCTTGTCAAGTATGAAAAGCAGAGAACTAGTAAATTCTTGATAAGATGCCAAACCCTCCAACCTTGCGCTTGTGCTGTAGGGAAAAATGAAAGATGTACTGGATTAGAGAAATCCTTGCTCTGGGTGATTACCTAGGACAGGGTTCTTCAAACCTTACAAGCAAACATTTGCAATCCATTTACTTACAGTTTTGTTGTTTGGGGGGGGGAGAGTCATCTTATTCTGGGTGTCTGCTTCTTCTACAAACTTTTTCTTAAAGTTTTTTGTTTGATGTTGAGCCTAAAGCTCTTCACACATTTAATAAATAAACTATATATATAGAGAGAGTAGAGAGTAGAGAGTAGAGAGAGAGCGCGATTGCAGTTGGCAAGATGACAGGGATTCTCTGGATTGGTAGCATGCCACTGGATCATTGGACGCTATAAGTCATCCCAGACTGATGTGTACAGCAGCTGGATTTAATGCACACTGCAGACATGTTTAAATTCTGCCACGCGACAAGCAGCACTAAATTATTTACAGTACAGTTTCTGTCCTATACGTCTGCCTCCTATACGGCGCACGCTGACCTACTTTCAAATAAACAAATCTGAATTCGTTCTGTGAACAATGCATTATGCCTACTTGCTGTAAGTTCTGTAAATGTTAAGCACACACCAGTGCATTGATTAGATTAAACTAACGGACTGATTCACATGTTTCAGATTTATATTAAATATGACTCTGGGATTATATGAGTCACAAGATGGAGGAGAATGCTGGCTACAAGAGCCATTCTGCAAGAGAGGTTATCAGATCATGTTTTCCCCTATAACTAAAGTATTTTAGCTCGGATATATTCACTCCTGCCTCACCCCTATGTTGTGTTTTTATACTGACTACAAAAAAGCAAGACAACTGAAAGTAGTTTAATTAAACATGAAATGAGGACACCTATGCTGTTAAACGTTCACATACCCAGCTCTCTCTCTCTCTCTCTCTCTCTCTCTCTCTCTCTCTCCACCAAAACAGACTTTGCAATTCACCAGTGCTTCTTTTTGGATAGTCTTGGGCCCTCCTATATGCTAATGAGTTGCTAATCTCCTCCTGAGTGCAGGGTTTAATGAGGGCGGATTATCCTTAGCGAGAGCTGCGGTATGGAAATAAGTCGCATCACAAGATGGAGGAACAGAACGACTTTACATATTTTGAAGCGGCTCAAACCAGGCTTGTTGTCCTCTGAGGCCGCCCTTGGATTGTAAACAAACACTAATGAGTTACAGGGAAAGAGCCTTCACTCATGAAGGTTCAGCAAGTAGGGCACTGCGAGATATCTTTGGGTATGTGTGTAAATAAAGTGTCTCAAAGGGCAAAGAAGGGTGGAAGTCTTGTTTGTGTTGATTTCTATAACTACAGAGAGAAATGGAAAGAGGGAAAATTTTCATAGTGTAGGCGTTCACCTGGGTCTAGTTATTATGTCTTGTTAAGTTCAGTTATTTTACAGAGTTCGGAGCACTGTAAGGATATTCACCTAAAATAAATGTTTCATTGTTATGGACTGCAATACAGTAGTACATCATCTTGGGGAATCTAGAACAAATATCCAAAAAAGGGTTGGATTTAAGATTAAATAATGAGTACACTTTCCATTTAATTTAAAAGCATGTGCATTCGAAACAGATCAATGGTATATGAATTGCAGCGCTCTTTTAAAAGCATTATAAACACATTTGGCTGAAATCCTTTACAGTAATGACTGCCTGATATCTAGAACTCACAGTCACCACTAGATGCTGGGTTTCGTCCCTGGTGATGCGATATCAGGTCTTTACTGTAGCTGTCTTCAGTTCCTGCTTGTCCTTAAGGGCATTGTGCCTTCAGCGAATGAAATTCATACTCCGTTGGATTCAGCTCAGGTGATTGACTTGGCCATTGCAGACCATTTATTGCTCATGCAATGTATTTATTTATTTATTTATTTATTTATTTAAAGGATGTACTAAGTAATAGATTTTTTTTTTTTTTTTTTTTTTTAACTACACCTAATGTTCATTTTCCCACTTAATGATAGCTAGCTATAGTGCCAATGATAGCAGTTTGGATTTCATTTAAGCATTTACAGCAAAAAGCTTTCAAATAAAACAGTAAAATGATGAGGAAAAAGTACACCGCTGACTATGGAACAGCTGAACAACCAGTTGCTCAATTTACTTTTGGTCCCTTTAAAAAGTGGAAACCACATCACATTTGCTGCACTTTATTACATCTTTTATTCAATTTTGGTTGGACCTTCATTTGAGCTCATTAATTTGCAGTAACTTTATTCACAGACCTGATTCAACAAGTAGCAGCTTGTTAGCAGGTTGAGGGAAGATAAATAAAGCTGATTTATTATTTATCTATTTATTTTAAAGACGCTGAAATTTGTTCCCTTCCTTAGCTAATTTATCGAGGGGAACGTCAAACGTGATTAGATGGGTAGGATTTGGAGAATCATGCACCAATTGGCTCTAAATCAGTCAAGCAACATTAACATACTGTCAGTTCTTTATTCAGAAAGAAAAGCCTCAACATATTTGATCAAATTGCAGCTCCTAAGCCATCTCAGGAGATTTTAATTCCGTATTTCACTAATATCACCTAATTTTCAATATTTTCAAACCTAAAACATATGTATAGGGGTGTAGCAGCAAGAATCTTCATTTACAAATGAATCTCAGCGGATATAATGAGGCTGTATGTCTGAAATAATCTAACTAACAACTAATCTAAATTGGAAGAAGGCCTCTCAGCCAGGTTTCTGATTTTGAGATGTGACATGGCTCTGAACCTCCTTAAGGCCCTGTTTAAAATGCCACAAGTGCAGTCTGGTACCTGGCAAACCGAAAAGCAGCCTGAGATCATTACGTCTCTGCTTGGCCTGGTTTTGATGTGGTGAAACAGTAATTGTCTGGATGAGCAAACACTTGAGAATGAGTGCTGACCACACAGGCAGGAAGAGCGGGGAAAAGGATTTAGGAAAAGTTCTGTGCTATAGGAATGCCAAAAAACCTACGCTTGATGGCATATGGTTTAAGTTTATGGGCTCTGTTAAAGCGGAAAGTACAGAGTAGAATCTCATCACTCCTTGACATTAGTTTAAGAAAAAACATTTAGAAAAATATTCAGCTTAGTACAGATTTAAATTATAGTGTTCTCCTGGATGCGGATTCAACACTCGTAAATGTATGTAGAAGCCCAAAACCAAGCAATCAAAAAGTATAAATAATACATTTATAGACACATTAACTGGTTTAGAGTGAAAAATTATTATTACAAAATCGAATGCATTTTCTTGAAGTAACTGTAATTCTCGAGATGTACACGGTAGAAATGAAGCACACAGACAGCGAAACAGATTCTGCCCTTTGTTATTATGTTATGCTAAACCAGAGCTTAGCACTCCATTCTTGCTTCATTCCATTCATGCCAGCTAATGTGAGGGAGCCTCTCTCCATATTATTCAGACTTATTCGACTGAGTGGAGAACTGTTACCATCCCTTATTTTTCCACGCTCAGCAATAGGGAAGGTGAGGCCTACCCACGATTAGCGATGTGACGAGTGCTGAAAGAGTGCTCTGTACATCCAGCTCTGTCATTATGCGCCTTTGAGCATCGGGCCGCTACGGGACAATCCCAGCCTTTGTTCGGTGATGTTATTGCACTCTGGCTGTGTACTGTACTGAATGGCAGTGTGAAAACCATGTGAAAATCCCCCCCGGGCCTGCATGAATTCGTCCAGCTTTGGGGGAACCAGGCCCTTATTGGAACAATGAGGTATTTTTCTTATTCTTGTTGCTTCCAAACATAAAGAAAATGCCCAGACTAATGCCCCAAAGGCTTCGAATTCAGACTAATACGACGTTCTGGGGTTGCTGTTTTGTGTTGTGGCTGATGCACACTGTGGGTCATAAATCGGATGTGCACTGCTTGTTTTTGCCGGGGCAGAGCTCTGGTTCCAGCACCGCCCACCCGAAGCCACAACAGAGGATGTGGTTTATTGTAATGATGGCCGAGAAAAATATCCTAGGTGACCTCATCTTTATTAAACAAATCAAAAGCTACATCGCTGGGTTGGTTTACTCGTCGCATTCTCATTTGTGTAAATGTCAGTAAACGGCGTTTGCTTTTGTGCGCCTTTATATAAACTTGCACTTTTCATTCAGTGTGTGTTTGACTCGTATGGAATATTAACCTAAAAGGAAATGAGGAAATCTAATTATAACGGAGAACTCATCAGTGCTTCTAAACATGAGGAGGCCTGATTTATGAGATAACAAATCCTAGAGAGGGCCATAAGAAAATGCATTATTGAAATGAAAATTCTGTTCTAGGAATCATGCCCATGTGTTGCGTAGTCATCCGTATTTTTTTTTTTTTCCCTGCGCTTTCTCCAATTACGGTTGCCATTTTGTTTTTCTGTCTTAGGCGACCTAAACCTCTCGCCGGGCATGTCGACATGCACTGCTCCTCGCCTTAATTGGATCATGCTAGTCACCTGGGGCCTGACTCTATCTTGCTTTCCATAAATGCCAATCTGTGTGCCACCGTGGATGGATGCGTCTCAGAGAGCTAGTCGGCACTTAGGCTTTCTCTTTGTTTGAGTGCTGAAAATACATGAAACCACACTCGCCTCTAGGGTGCTTCAGTAGCATAGGACGAAGTGCGGAAAAAAAGAGGGGGACCACAAACACTGCTGTCGCATCATCTATTGGATATTTTAGATATCACATCTGGTTTTTGTTTATTTTAAAGCGCTCCTGCAGCGTGAGCAACAACTGAGCTTGATTTTCAGCAGCATGCATTTTCTTTGCTAAAATAAATTACTTTTCAGTCCACAGAATGGGAATGAAGTTGGTGGGGGGGTTTGTATAAAATCAACAGGAAAGAAAGATACACCACCCAACCCATTCCTGTTTATGCTCCTACTGTAGTTCTTTCACACTGCATGCATGCAGGGTTACTATAACGTCATTTGGTGCATCCTGCTGGCTTCTATGCATCCGATCCCATTTCTTTACAGGCTTTAGCATCTTTCTGCCACCATCTTTTGGCTCAGGTTCTTTAGTATGTTTACTGTTTGAGACGAGACAAAGAGAAGATTTAATATTGTTCTCTGCGACCACTGTCTGGTTTTAGACATGACTCCACCACCAGCATCGGCTCGCAGCACACAATGAATGCTTGCAAAGTTTGTTAGACTCTTTGTTTATATTGTTTGGATCGAAGTTATTGTTCAAACTCACATATGAATACTGTTTGTTCCTTGTTCCTAACTTTGGGGTGTGTGGCCAAATATTTGAAACAAATTCCTTCTAGACAAGACGCAGAACACATTTCGATGTAGAACACATGCAGATAGTCGCCAAATCAATGCAGTATGTTCTGTAAATATGTGCAGCATGGATTAGGATTTTGGCAGCGCTCTTCAGTTACGATATTCACACATTCACACAAAATGCGAAATATTAAATTGCTTCGCATTTTTAAGTGGAATTGTGTACATGTTCTTTTGGTCAAAACAGCTATCACTGTTTTCACCCCTGAGAAACTCATCATCACAAAATGAGGGACACGGAAATGAAACTTCTACAATGTATTCCTCGAAGCAGTGCTATGCGTGCACAAAGGAAGACTGACATTTTATGTGGAGAAAGACAGCATAGTACAGCGGAAAAGCCTTTCCAAGAGCTCGGTGGCCATGGCAACCAGTTAACCTAGGAATTGGGGAGGGGGTTTATCCATAATTAAGGATGCCTTTTGGGGTGGGGGTGGGTGGGGGGGTGTCTTGGTGGCAGGGTCTCTTCTGTGGTCATTGCTTTGGTTAAAGATTCACATGGTCAATATATGTCCATTTAAAATATAACAAGGGGCATGTAAGCTTCTTGCTATTGATTTTTTTTTTCTGCCGACTTTTGTGAGGGTGCAAGTCTGAAGGTTTCTGCGATTGTAGGCCTGAATACTGGTTTATGATTAAATAAAGAGATTGGATTTTTTTCCTCCTTTTGCCTATTTTAAACTGTAAATTATTGAAATGTAAATTAATCCTTTGCTAGAGTGTTCAAAAATATCACATACAAAAGGGCATACGATTTTACTGTCTGTCTTTTCTCCTGCTCTTATTGAGCAGTTTTCCAATACTGGCTTGTCCTAACAACACAGTGGAACTCTAATTATGGACATATTTCCGTCTGAAGCTGTTACTGGATCTGGCAACCCAACTTGCCATATGTGCTGTAAATTGTTGATAAAGAGCTTTCAGAATCGGTGCATACAATTTATTACTTATGCATTAGAAACTCTACTTACAGTTAGGGACTTTAACAGTACAGGTACAATTGGTGAATTTGCCTTTTAATTATATTATTGAAAATCAGATATAAATTTACAATTTTTAATAACATTGTTAATAGTTTATTTGCAACTGCATACCTTGCCCACATAAAAAAAAAAATATATTATATATATATATAATTTCAGATTTATGATGAAGCACTAGGACATTTCAACATTTTATAATTAATAGACTTGTTAGTTTTTGTTTAGAAGATGGTGCGATGTTCTAGGAAAATAATCCATGACTTGGTGGTGTCCTGTGGCCCAACGCAAAGCAGAGAAGCCTGGTTAATGTTGTTCACACTCTCGTTTGGGATCTTATGCACATCTGGAAAACGTAAAAGTGGCATTCACAAGCTGACACGTCAAAGCCAAAGTATCCCTGTCCACTAAGTTTCCATTAGGTTTAGATTTAGTGTAAAAGGTTTGGCGATTTTATGCACAGCGATGTTACACAAAGTAACCAGCTGTCTCACTTTGAAACGTCCGCTGTCTTCGTGATAGTTGTCGTGAGCAAAGTTTTAAATTGAAACTCTTTCCTTACATTTAAAATTATGTAGCAAAATCCAGTTGACTTGTATACAAAGCAGACTTGAACGCTCCATGAAGGTTTTTTAAACAATTTAAATATTAACTATAAAAAGCAAAAAACATTTAATAGTAGTACAGAGTTACTCTAGAACAATGTATAAATGTGCAGATTGAGACACCATGCTGGGTGTTATTATTTGTTTGCTTGTTTGACACAGTTGGATGGGAAATATGTTCATCTTTACTGCTGAACTACTAGTGCAGTGTGTCAGGATGAAAAACACAAAAGAATACATGTTTCTGTTCATTAAATGTGGCTTGGGTGAGTGTGATTCCTGGTAGCACTTCATTATTATTAGTAGATATACTTTGTCATTATGCATGTCTGATAATCTCCATATTAACATATTAAGATTTTGGATAGTTCCAACCCTATTTGAAAATGTTATCACTAGATTGGGAACCAGTAACATAGATGTTTTATACTGGAACAAATATACAAGCTTTACCTACCAGCTACACAAATCTCAAGGAAGATTCGTTCTTATTTTGGCTTTGAATTAAGTAAATGATCATCACTCTATGATTCTTTTGACCCTTTTTTTTTTTAAGAAACAGTATTATGAAATGCATTTGAATATATCATTGGCATGACTGCCACATGAATTACTGGCACATTTGTTTTCTTAAAAAAAAAAAAAACAAAAAAAAAAAACTGTAATTTATTATAAAACATGAATCATTTTAGGTTGCCAAGAACTAGTGTCAGGAATATGAAATAATTCGTCATTGTTTCTGTTCTTTAGCCAAGCGCTAAGCGCTGAGCCATTTGTGTGTGCCAATCTTGTTTTGATAAAAACATTAGCATTAGCACATTTCGCATTAATGCTTTCTTTTGGGAAGTGGGAGGATAGCACAGAACTCGGACGAAACACTACAACCTGAGCTCAGGATCAAACCGGTAACCCTGAAACTGTAAGGCATCAATGATGATCTTTTATAATACTTTGCTGCATGTAATTTAACATTCATTACTATATTTCAAACACTTGTGTATGATATTAAATGTGTTCAGTCTCACTACAAGTGTGTGGGTCATTTTAAAATTAACTCACAACTTTCTGGATTTTTTAAATCCAACATAAATGCTCTGTTCATCGTTTGTGTGATGATTTCCCAGAAACAGCTTGTTATTTTGTTCTATTTCTGGATTTTCATAACTTTTTCCTAACAGTTTTCTTTTATTTGGATTTCATGATTGCAAGTTTTTAAAATGTTAGTGTGAGCTAGATCATACGCAGGTGGAAAACTCAGGAGCCATTGAGAAATTGTGGTCCTCTGGAGTTTGCCATAACAAAGAAATTTGAAACAAGCTGTAGTACATGACTATCCAATTATTTTCTGACTGAAGCGGTAACGTCAAATACAATTATAAAAAAATCTAACACACACAAGCGACAGTGTCTGTTAAATGTAAAGGGTTGGCACAGTTGCCGATGCATCAGCTGTACGGTTCACTTAAAAACTGACTTATGAAAGTGACATAGAAGCCAATTTGCTCCATGTGTGCACCTAAAAATACTTCAGAAAACTCATCTGGTGTTAACTGTCTCTCGTAGGACAGATTGTATGATAAATTATGCTATTTGTCATAAATACCACTTTTTGTTATGTGAGGTAAAATAAACGAAATCGAACCCACCCTCCCGCATCCGAAAAAGTCACTTCCTCTTCAATTTCAAATCAGACAAAACTATGAGAGACACACCATGAGCTAATGCTCTGGCATAATAGTGTATTAGTTTCAACATTTAACAGCAAGCAGGTGCTGGAAGATATTTTCTACCAGTCTTTAGGGAATGTTATATAAAAGCAATTCAGCTTTGTAGTAAGTTATAATGCTGATTGCCAACAATGGTTGCCCGAAACATTTACTTACAATTATCTCGTTTATACAAGCAAGCACTTGAGGGTTAAGGGGCTTCACAGTGGCATCTTTGTTTTGCTAGGATTTGAACTTGCAACCTTTCGATCAGAAGTTCAGTATCATATCCACTGAGGTCCCACTTCCCATATGTACCAAATTCATCTGAATTGTATACAGGATACAAGTAATCAGGTAAAACTAATTTTTTCACATTTTTACTAAATATAAGTAACAACAAGTAAATAAAATTCTGCCAACATTATGAAACTGACTTTATAATCAGATTTGAAAATAGATGCCAAACATAACTATCCTTTTGAGACTCCTATAGGCTAGCTGTAATATATAAATAGTTAAATATAATAGTAACACACCGATTTAGTAGAATTCCTAATGCACAAAAGCAACATAAGGATACTACAGTAACTTTTGGCTACCTAAATTATAATGAAACTGCATCTGCTAACATTTTACCACTGTAAATTATGACAAATAATATATCTTATATGTTTCTAATCATTCTTTTTACAGGCCATGTTTATTTTAATTTGTCTACCTAAGAAAAACTTTGTGAATTTTCTGGGGTCAGTTAAATGCAGGAGGTCTCAAGAGTATCCAGCACATGATTTCCATTTCTTTAAAATACACCCACACGCACACTTCCAACTTTCCATACATGTTTGGCGCATGATGCATTTGCCATGCTTCATGTTAAACTCCATCATAACCTTGCAATAGATTCTCGAACAAGCCATGAAAATCGAGCCAAAGATTTCAATACTTTCTTCTTTTGTCAAAGGCAAACTTGAAGGCTATCTGGGAAAAAAAAAAAAAGAAATAAACAAAAAACTTTAGTAGACTTTGCAGAAGTGTTAATTTCCCCTATGTACCGATTGGGATACTCTGTAGTTTAGAATACATGAGAAAAGACATACTGCTGTTAGTAAGCTGTCTATACCCCTGACAATTTGGGAACTGAAGGCTTGTGGAAAGTAGAAAACTTTTTAATAAGATTTCACCTCTAAATTTTTTTTTTTGTTTGTTTGTTTTCCCCTTTTTCAAAAATGCTGAATTTCACTGACAGGAAGCAAAAAAGTATTTCACCTAACCAAATGATTCATGAGAAGTGCCTTTTTGTGTCAGCCATTCCTCACCTTCTCAACCATTAGAAATGTCATACTCCAACTGCTCATGAATCAACATTTGTCATTAAAGTTTCATTCAGAAATTAGAAATAAACCTCATGTCTTCACAAAGCCATCGCTTTTTTTTTTTTTTTAACCATATTTATTTCGGTACAATGTTGTCAAAGTGGAGAAAAGATAAGAGGGCACTGCTTTTTATTTCAGTACTTATCATCTGGCTTCTGAGGACCACCTCTGTGATTTGGGTGTACGTTATTGTTAACCTAGATCTGTCAAATGAAGCCTGGTTCTTTTGTGCTGCAACTCCAGAATTTGCTTTCATACGTGCTGGTTTAAAGAGCATCACACGAGAACATACTGAAGAGTTTTACTTGTTCTGCGACAGCAACTTCCCATGTTACATGCGAGAGGATTTATTATTATAGAATATTTACATACTTGTACTTGACATCATGATGTTCAGGTACCTGCAGTGTGGATATGTTGCTGCCACCACTAATAAGCTCATAAAGATCATGGTGTATGTAATATTTTACAGGTATTACTTTGCCTAGTATTTGTATTTGACCAAGCACAAGTTTGCTTGTATTTGCTTTATTAATATTCCAACTTCACAGGCAAAACTGGGTCTGTGTAAATGCATTTTAGTGGAACTGACTTTTCTAGACAGATGTATGCTAATAATTTATGAGAGGCTTCTATATAGACACTTGATTCTCACTGATTTTTTTTTTGTTGCTCTTTTATCTCTTCTCCTCAACTGCAATTGCTTCCAGCATCTACAGAAGGTTCATGTGGAATTCAACCACCAGGAACTGTTGGAGTTCTACAACAAGGTCAGATTAAATTCATTAACTTTTCCACTTGACTAGCCAAACAGATTCAGCATGCTACCTCTTTTGAAAGTGTCAAACATTAATTAATTTTTTTTTGTTCTTCTACTTTATTTGTAGTTGGAGATGATTCAAGCCCAGCTGGATTCCCTGAGTTGATGCTGAAGGCAGGGTTCATTTCCTTTGCTGTAACAGTGATCTGTATGTTTATTCAATTCCTTGAGGAATTGTGAAAGTGGGGTAAAGCTAATAAATGTGTAATGATCTACAGTTTTCACTTCTATTTCATTCAGCTACGGAATGATCAGAATTTATCATTGATTTTTTTTTTCTGTGCATTTGAAAGTGTTTTTTAATAGAGAAAACGGTTAGAAGAAGACTGTTCGAATTTCTGTCTGTTGCGTTGTTGCATTTGAGTTCATTAATAGAGTTACATTTTCTGTGCCCAGTTAATAGTTTTTAGTTTTATGGAAATATTTATTGGAAATGGAGAGCGAATGTGAAGTTGTATAAAATAAGCATTTTGCCTGCTGTTTCACCTCAGTGTTGGCAGCTGTAACAGTGCACTCATATTGTAGGATTTTTTAAAACGGGCTAAAATGTAAAGGGACGAGAAACATCATTCCCCAAGTGCAGATTTTTTTTTTTATTTATTTATTTTTTAAACCTACTACTTGGGCAGTCCAATGATGTTCCCCATAACCTTCCACTACTGCTAACAAGCATGCTGTAAAACGCAAAAGTTCATCCTCTATTTAAACTCAGCGTAATGGAACATCTTCCTCACTGTTTACAACATACTTTCCCATTTGAAGTTTAGTCATCCACCTTTTGAGGACTTTGAGCAAACATCCCATTCACAAGCTCACTGTGAGTTGCCCTTGTACTCAATTTATGCTTTTTTTACTCTATACAAAAAAAGCATCAGAGCCAGTGCCGGAGGAAGAAGTGCGTCCCGCAGCATGGAGAACAGATGGCAGCTCGGTGCCTCGCGATGGTGAAAGCGGTTGGTGCTGAATGACTCCAGCAGTGAAATCAGCAAAATACAGAACACCGAGTTCTGTAATGGAGAGTTGTTTTAGAGGCCTTCTGGACCCTAAACACTGACACGAGGGCTCGCTTCTAAGCGGCATTTAAACACTGGCTCCTGCAGATTAACATTCAGAGGACTTGGTGGGCATCCAGAGATGCAGGTTGCATGATATTTATTGGTCGTAAAGATTTTTCGGCACAAATAGGATAAGTTTCGCGAACATGTCAGGTGGGCTGCTGTGTGTGTGTGTGTGTGTGTGTGTGTGTGTGTGTGTGTGTGTGTGTGTGTGTGTGTTTGTGTGTGTGACATAAATAAGTCCTATAGCACTGGCAGTAAAACACTATAGAGCCTACAGTTATAGGAGAATAATCCATTACTGTGAATATGTTTAGTCTTTACACCCTGAAGTAGACTATTTTCCTCTAAATGCATGCCTCAAAGGATTTTATTTCACAACAGTTTTGGCAATTATTATTAATGAACAGTGATTTCAGTACAGTAATTAATGAACCAGTTATAAATCTCTCACTTAACAGACTTGTAGACCATCTGTAGAACAAACCTTCCTCCTTCCTGATTTCACTTTTGTTATAGCAGTATAAGCAGTCATTCACTTAGCAGGCTCTGGTTTCTTTTCTCTTAATGATGATAAACACACACACACACACACACACACACACACACACACACACACAGCTTGTCATGTTAACTGGAAGCCAAAAGGGGCAGACACCCTTATCCTGAAGTCTTGGTGGAAAACTTACAGACTGATGCTCTCCTATCTCTACCTCATTAAAGGATACAGGAAGCTTTTCTACAAAAAAATTTTTTTTTGCTTAATTAATATTTTTTTTTTTTACTATTATTAGCTTTTAAATTATATTGAGATTTTTTTCCCTGTTAACTGAACCGTTACCCTGCTAATGAGTCCATCTAGAAACATGTTACAATTACTATAATATGTGACCAATCCGAATCTGAGAATTAAACAGCACATTTTTGGAAGGAAATCCAAGGCATGTTTGATACATACGTTGTTCATTCTGGTGTTTTGAGAATTAGCATAACAAAATGGAAATACCATTGTTTTGTTTTTTCCTGCCTTATGAGCAGTTATCAGTATCCTTTTTTTCATATAGCGAAGCTTTAGGATGGTTAAATTTTATTCATCTGTTAATCTGGGCTCAGTGTATAAGTCTGGAGCTGAACTGATCCAACACATTTCTCGTGTGGGAGGGTGCATGTGTGTCTGTGTTGATTGTGAAAGAGGTGCCAAGACAGTTTTGACGTGGTTGGTGCCACTGGGTCCCTACAATCTTGACCCCTCTGTGGAGCGAGGCTCATCAGCCTGCACACACACACACACACACACATTCTGTCATCACTCCATTCTGTCCCCTACAGCCAAATGTGTCTTTTCATATCACACAGCTCAGGGATTGCTGAACACATTTGCACCTGCTATCTCCATAACTCATCAAATCAAATCAAGCCAAAGCCATTTGGGAAGAATGAGTATTGTTGAGACTTTAACAAGGACTCTTTAAGTCTTGCCTGTGTCTAGAGAAGGTCTCTCTGTCTTCTTGAAAGTGCATGTGAGTGCACTACTATTTTTAGCGAAACACTGTCTCTTTTCTCTTCTAGCTTGCTTGGCTCTCCTCTCACTCTGTCTTGTCTCGAGGCTTCAACTTGCAACTGTTGCCCCAAAGACAAGTCTGTTCTGGGTGATAAGTTCTCTTGTGGTTCAGAATGAAGCTTGTGTTTGTTAGATTGTTTTAGCAAGTCTCTGACCTCACCCTGGCACCACACTAGATTGTTTCAATTGTGAATTATCTTACATTGTAGTGATGGAAAGAGGTTCATATTTGCAGCTATATAGCGATATATAGGACCTTTTTATATTCCTCAGGCTGTCAATTAAATCACCTAGCTATTTTTATTCTAATCCTAAAGCGTGGGAGCTGTCTATAGTGCCAGTTTAAAGCCATCTTGCTCAAGGATTAAAAAGGGATTTCCCTGGTGTCATCTGTTGCATCTTTGTCTTGGAGTAAGATTAATATTATCAGGGTTTTTTTTGTAAACACACAGGACACAGTTTGGCAAACATCATGCGTATTTCGTTGCAAAATTCAGCTTAAAAAGTTCGATTAAATTCAGTCGTCAAGAAACAATTGAATGTTCAAGATGTCCTCATAATACCCCCAGCCTCTTCACTTCACTTCCTCACACAGACACAATGCATGGCAGGCATACCCACCCGAATAATTACACACAGGCTAATCCTGTTTCTCAAATCCAGGTACCTACGGCTCTGTGGAGAAAATCCCATTGCTGATGCACATTTCTCCATCTGCTTAGCTTTTTATTCCAGTCTCTTTATCTCTCTCTCTCTCTCTCTTTTGAAGCAATGACTAATATATATATATATATATATATATATATATATATATATATATATATATATATATATATATATATATATATATATATATATATATATAAATAAATAAAAATAAGGCAGCTACATTTACAGCAGTTACAATTACAACTGCTGATAATAAAAAAAAAAAAAATGCTGCAATTATAGTAACTTTTTCCTCATTCAGTTTATTCAAAACAGATGATACGATATCTCAAACACAGCTGTTACCACGACAGCAAATTACAATTATGTGGATGAGTGAGTATCTGTGAGTATGGGTTAGCAGTCGGGGGAGGGGTGTGAGAGATGGATGATGAACAGATTAAGGAGGTTTGTCATTGCTTCTAATTGTGTGCGTTTGTCTGTGCGTGTGTGTGTGTGTTCATGTGCGTGATAATGAGATTGGTTAAGAGTCATGCTGCTCACACTCCCTGACGCACATGTCAACTCCTCTCAGAACACCTCCCCAATGGCTAACTTTGATTCCCTCTCAAAACCAACTATACATTTCATTTGATTTGTATTTCTAACCTTACTTTTTGTAGCTTTTAGGTTGGGAGGACCAGTTGGTGCATGGACATCTATATGATCTTTTAATAGTCGGGTTTGAGGATATTAGTGAGTGACATGCGGCATACAGGGATCTATTACAAGCTCTATTACAATTAAATGACTAGAAATTACAACATATAATATTAGTTTGAATTAATCTACTTACATTTTTCCAGGTTGTTTTGTTTATGTTGGATGTTTTGCACTGAAGAAAAAAAAATTTGTGTTTACCATTAAGTCTCAACAATCTGTCTATCTACCTCTATCTATCCATCCATCCGTTGCAGTATATATGAAGATTATCCAGATATATGGAACATAAACACACCTTTCCATAGACGGACAACTCAAAACATCTACCATTATGTTTCTAGAAGGTAACCAGAGTTTGCAGAGGAAACCCGCACAAACAATGAAATTCTGCACAGACAGAAACCCAAGCTCCATTTTGAAAATGTTATCTTTCATTGTGACATGTTATTGGGTGTGTCATTGTATAGTATATTTAAATACTTTAAATACAAAATTAAGGTATAACAAACAATACATTTTCCCCAAATTAGATTAACAGCATCAAGCCGAAGCCGCATAGTATTTGAAACTGGTGACCCTAGTAAATTTCAAATCATGTTGTTATTATATTTCAACTAGTTATAAAATTATTTTTAAATGTATATGCTTTGACTCAAATATTAGAAGCTCTGCCCTGATGTTCATGTATGATTCTAAGAATAAGGCTTTCTTGCACACAAAACCCACACACCCTCATCTTATCGTCTGGATATTTATAAATATCATTGCATGATGTTTATGTGATTTTAGTCGCATGCAGTTGGCAGATAGAAGCGCTCATTATAGCGTATAAGCCTCTTTGAATATCATAGATATTACATATATTCAACATAACACGCAGTGTTAACTGCTTTATATGATATTAAGGTTACTAAATACAACAATAGTCAGTTACTGACTGTTATTAGTTTAGCTAGAAGGAAAGAATAATTATCTTATGGCAGATTGCCTAAAAAAAGCAACCTAAGGCCACACGCACTCAGTACATGCATTATTAATGCTGAAATTGAAGTGGTTTTCATTTATTTAGTTGGATTTAGAGAGATTTCTTTCATCTTGCCTTTTGTGATTGTGCGTTTTCCTCAAGGGAGCACTGGCCCTGTCTGGGCAGGTACAACTCATTCATTCGCAGCTCCTGGACACAACACGGAGCAGAAGTCACATTAATGACATTGCACAGAGTCTCAGATTATAGCCAGGTCAGTAGCTGAGCCACACTGCATCATTAAACATCACAAGCGCAAAAATAAAATTGGCTCAGTAATGGGGGATGTGTGTGGAGACGCACTTTAAAGAGTGGCACGATAAGGATGGTGGCAGGTCCATTAGGAAAATGGCCACCCCTCTAAAAATGAGGTTTTTCAACCAATTAAAGGAGACGACAGCTCAGTGCTGCACGTGATAAAGAAAAGCCCGATAAAAAGGATGGGGACGGGATGTGTGTGCAAGCAGCCGGGTGAAGTCGCCTCGCTTTGTCGGTGTGATTATGAAAAGTGGGTGGGAACGCATGCAAATGGTGGCACTGCTGGAACACAGCTGGGGGACGACCCATGGGACTGCTTTACCTCTCTCCCTCATCTATAATGGATGGTGGTGCAGTTGGAAACAGCACTGGTCATGTTCTGTAATCTTTATTTATGGCTGGAGGAAACTACAGAAACGAAACAAATACATGTTCAACTACATTAAAAATATACACTGTTCCCATGTTCAACTGGGCCTTGAGCTTTCTTATTATGTTCAGGCTGCAGTGGTGCGATTTATTTAATAACAAAAAAAAAAGAAGCAAATCAAAAGATTTATTATGAAAGGAACATCTGTCCAAAAATATTTTGGGGTCCTATAAATCCGTCCGTTATGTTAAGTATTAAAAAAAAGAGCTGTTGTGTAAAATTTGGTGGACTATTTCCAAAATTGTCTATCGTATGCCAGCACAGATATGTAATATGTCATCATACTTAAACCTTACAATTATACCAAGTTAGACTTTTTAGCTAACAGACAGACTACAGAATGTGTAAATTAAGGACAAGGACAACAGTTTAGTGATAAATATACAAACATTATATTCTGGATGTATGGATGTATAGATAGATCACCAGTTTTAATAAAAAAAACGACTCAATCTTATAAAATCTGTTAAAGAGAAGAATAATTTTCAAGTAAAAATGTGTCTGATTGCTGTTTGGTTTTTTTGGGGTTTTTTTTGTTAAATATGAACGCAGTTTATTGGGTCATGAAAATGCTGATGATGTGAAACAGCCCTGTGAGAAGACAAGCACAGAACACATTGGAAACGTTTAAAAATAGTTGCAGTTGAATCATTTCGGCATAGAGAATGTATAGTGTGTGCTCATTTTTAACAAAGAATTCAAGTGTTATTTCCATACTTTTTTTAATTATTATTATTATTGTTTATAATAAAAGTTTAGTAAAGGCATTCTTGTGTCTGTTTGGCTAGTAGACAAAATGAATGTATCTTCCAGTGTTTATTTAGATCATACAACAAATGTCTATTTAGCTGAGGAAATAATATGTTAGGTTTTTTGGTTTTTAAAACTGTACATTTGCATTGCCGTCACTTCTATAAGCTATAAACTACAGATGGGGATGGTTTTGCAGACCATCAAATATATCTAACGCAAAGATCTGGTGAGCTCTTGAATTGTTTTCATCACAAAGAAGATTTCCTCCATTTTAGACATCCTATCAGCAACGGCCCGCCTGTCTGTGTGGTTGGACGCTCTGAGTGTTGCCATGGTGATGACTGGCTTTGCCTTGGTAGTCGAATCTCTCGTTTTTTGATTGTTGGAGTTTGCAGAATGGAAAGTGCCATACTGTAAATATTTAACCTGTCATTGAGCTTTTTGTGTTTTATAGTTAAAAATTGTTGTTTAACCCAAATAAATAATTTGTGCAACATTAATATATCCATTGTATAATTAGTTAATAATTAGTTAATCAGTTGATAATCTATCTATCTATCTATCTATCTATCTATCTATCTATCTATCTATCTATCTATCTATCTATCTATCTATCTATCTATCTATCTATCTATCTATCAAGCTGTCTGTCTGTCTGTCTGTCTGTCTGTCTGTCTGTGAATATAGTTTGAATTTCCCAAAGGAAAATATTAACTAGTACAATAATATATATATATATATAAGTTTCTCCATAATAATAATAATGAGATAAATACTTGGTGCATTTGAAAGCATTTGCTTATAGACAACAAAATATGAAAATATTTACAATCATTTGCTGTGAACTGTGTAGTGTGGGAGACAAGATGGAAAGGTCTTTAGCACGTATTGACCATCACATTTGTAATAACCTTCCTTAAGTAACTTGCAGTAGCATTCTCCCACCAGAGAGCTTTTCAAATCCCCAAATACTGCATTCATCAGTTGTAACTTGCAGGACAACACGCGCACAATGCAGATGGGCTTTAAAGTATATGTGTAGCTAAATGTGTGTCATTATCTGTCACATTCATGACTGAAAATAATTGAGTGGGTTCTTTTATTTGGTACTATCACCTGAGACTAGAGCAGCCTCTTCCTCTTTCTCCTTCTCTTCTTGCCTTCTCTGGTCTCCAGAGATATTCAATACTGAATGCCAGATGTGATTGATGAATGGCTAATGTGTCTGGAATTTTGACCTTTGCCATAATGGAATGAATTGAAACACATTATCCACGTCCTGAATGCTGTCTGAACTTCAGCAGCAAAAAAAATTAAAAAGGTTGCCATTTACATGTTTTCTGTCTTAAGAATATAGTGTAGTTTATAGACTATTTTACTTGTGCTGAATTACTATTCTACTATAAATACCTTTCAGGGGTTTTGAATCTCATTACAATAATACATAAATGCCATTAGAAATGTAAGAGTAAAATGATGAGTATAGATGAGTAATTCTTTTATTATTGTTATTATTATTGTAATAAAAAATAGGAAAGGACATGCAATGATGAAATCATGTATACACATATTGTGTGTGTGTGTGTGTGTGTGTGTGTGTGTGTGTGTGTGTGTGTGTGTGTGTGTGTGTATATATATATATATATATGCACACACTATATTTATATAGAGTGCATGGATTTATTGTTGCACATCCTCTACCATTTTTAATGGCTACTCATCTATACTCATCTCTTACATATCATATGCCATAAACAGTAAAAATAATTTGTAAGCAGACAGAAAAATCTATCATATATGTCAGAGCTCCTAGTTTGCAAGGGCCGACCTTCAGCACAGCAACAAAATTGTCATTTAGCAGAGGCCATCTCCAGCAACCTGCTGAGTGTGAGCCACCTGGGCCCTGCTTATTTTAGATGAAGAAAAATGGAAGGAACAGACACAGCCTTGAGATGCTGATACAATGAAACATGTAGCATGCACTATATCTTTTTTGTAAAACAATTTATTTATTTTTTCCATTCATTCATTCATTCATTCATTCATTCATTCATTCATTCATTCATTCATTCATCTTCAGAAATCTTCAAGAGCATCCTTTTGTTCTGGTCAGGGTTTCTGTGAGTCTGCCCAAGAACCTGGGGAGGGGGTAACAATGCACACTGGACTGTCTTCCTGACAGTCTTTTAATGTTTTTACGGGTCTAAAAAATTGTTCTCAGCTGGTTTGTTTAGAGTAAATAAAGGCCAAGTATATAGTAAAAAAAAAAAACGCCTTGCAAACAGAAACTCCAATGTGTTGTTTTGATTTGCTGTGCATCTGGCCAGTGTTTCTGGCAAGAAAAAAACAATTACACTAGTTCTTTGCTTCGGGTCCAAAACCTAAACTTAGTCAAGAGAACACTTTCTTCCTCATCTCCCTGAAGCAGAGATAAGAAGTAACAAAATACAAATACTTTGTTACTGTTCTTAAGTAGAATTTTTCCCGGTATCAATACTTTACTTCACTATTTCTTTTTCTGACAACTTATTACTTTCACTCATAAATTTTTTTTACACAAATATCTGTACTTTCTTCTTCTTACATTTTCAAACCAGGCTCATTACTTTAGTTTTAATCTATTTGGTGACATGATAAACTTTTTTTTTTATTTCTCTCCGTTTTCAGCACAACCTATTTATTGTCAATGCATAGCTTTTTCAGCCTGCCACTGGTGTAACAAGAAGTATGGGGTTAACGTGGATGAGACAGAGCGAGTCAGCGATGTAAACATGACTGAGAACAGAACCATTCCTCATCACCTGATCATCATCATCATCTTTTCTCTGCTTGTGTTATATATGGTGGTTGTGTAGCCTGGACACATTCATTAGGTAACAACATTTGTAAAGTTGTATATGATGTGGGATCCAGTTACCAGAGTGACACTAAATCAGTTAGTAGTGATGAATACTTTTTACTTAAGTACAAGTCAGAGCCCATAATTCTTTACTTTATCTTGAGTGAGTATGAGTATCTCTACTTCTACTTGAGTGAAGGATGTTTGTACTTTTTCCATCTCCGCCCTGAAGACTAGGACATGGGATATCAGGGTCAAGTAACTGGTCAACAATTACTAATATTTTATCATCGACAATAAATAGATGTGTGTACAAACTCGAACTACACACCTGGATCATGAATCTATACCTGCATAATATTCACATTGTACTAGTAGATTTTGAAAGGAAAAGGTTATTTTTAGAAATTACTATTTCTGTGTCTTTATATCTTAAGTCAATATATATTTTTTTTTTACTCAAAACCTATGCATTTTCCTATACATTTTTAAATAAATAATTGCCATCTAACTACGTGTTCTAACTGAAATACACAATGTTTAAAAATCACTTCCCATGTGTACAATATTGTTCATGAGATTAGCATTGAGTTCATACTACATACAAATAGCCAGTAGAGTAGCAGAGATACCAGTTTAAATCAGTTCAGTAAGCTTTGTGGACACATATCTAGAAGAAATGATCATGTTTTTGCCCCTCAAATTTCTTTCCAACTTCTTTTTTTCAATGTAACAGGAATCTTTGCTTGCATCATGCATATTATGTATTTACCTGGTTTTGGGGAAGCATATAAAATGTGTGTAGGTTATCTTCACACTTGCAAGAGTATTGCAGTTTTCCAAAAGTTTACAAGTTTAGACAAAGCCCCTTCCATTCCAATGCTTCTCTTTACTGTCATGCTCTGTAGCTTACACCCACTTTCCTTTATCCGTCTGCTGCTGGCCAGAGATTTTAACAGTCCTGGTGGTCTCAGCCTTATCATGCTAAAACACACAATAATGTAAAGCAATATGGAAAAGATAGTCATATCATTTCTATTGTGTACAGTGAGGGCTGGTGCTTTTGCTGCCATTTGTTATGTAGATGTTGTCTGTCAGGCTAGATGACTGGGTCAGAGCATTTCCAAAAACTGCAGCTCTTGTGGGCTGTTCCTGGTCTGCAGGTGTCAGTATCTATCAAAAGTGGTCAAAGGAAGGAACAGTGGTGAACCGGTGACAGGTTCATGGGTGGCCAAGGATCATTGATGCATGTGGGAAAAGAAGGTTGGCCCATGTGGTCCAATCCAACAGATGAGCAACTGTAGCTTAAATTGCTGAAGAAGTTAATGCTGTTAATGCTGTACTGGTCAGGACTGTTAAGCAGCAAAAGGGGGACCAACACAATATTTGGCATGTGGTCATAATAATATGCCTGTTTGGTGTATATTTTTAATCTTTTAGTCTATCTTTTTTTTTTTTTTTTTTTTACCAAAGATTGGGTAAGAAATGTATTTTATTTGGCAATCCTGACTACATGCATCAGAACAACTAGTGAATGTCAGTTTGTCTGTGTTTGGACAAACGAAAAAAAAAAACCCAAATGTATTAATAAAGAATAAATGTGCTGCTTGCTGTATTTCTTGCTGTATTTTATGTTCATCTCCAACTAATACAAAAGATGAAAAACAACAATGTTTAGTTGAATCACATTTATTACTGGTCTTTCCACTGCATTCTCTTGTGCCCTGGATCACAGTGGCAGCTAATTGCTGGCCATCTCACATTTTAATCTACTCAACCATAATTCTGACTCACTACTGACCAACTGTGATATTATTCCACAGTGGAAATAATTAAATTAAGCCAAACAACTGGAACAAGCCTGAATTTGCCGAACAAACAGAAGCAGGAAAAGACTAAAGTTGCCAGCTGTTAGAGGATATCGGATGCTGGACTGAATCTCTGGAATAAGGTTGAGGGATTATAGGACTAAGCCAGTTTAGAGATGAAAAACATAAAAAGGCTTTGCCATTTTTCTCGGGTTAGAAACATTAAAAGGAATTATAATGAGAATGAAAGTAGGCAACATAAATCCTGTTTTCTGGTTGGTAATGATTTCAAAATGCAAGTAGGTTTCATGGTGCAAAGATTATTTTGGGGTGAAAGGGTACATTTTTGCCAAGGTATCTAAATGACATATAGAATTTGATGTCCTGTACATCAATTTTCAGTCCCTTGGAAATTATTAGTTTTTCTTTTTATACTTTAACAGCAGAGACAAATTACAACTATTGTGGTAATGTTTTTAAATTCCTACTATAATTCTTTTTAAAATATCTGTATTTAAAGAATGAAAAAAGAAACTTGAATCCTAATAAAGTAACTTTTTGGCATCAGACAGGTAAGTTTCATGGAGTTTCTCTAACAAATCTAAACTTTAAGTATGAAATATGTATTGTATTAATTTGTTAACATTTAAATGCTAGTCTAAAAGCTAGGTTGTAGCATCAGCGCTTTAATATGAAGCTATTATTTAAGTAAATTGACTAAATTTATTTTCCAGTTTTCACTTCTTAACCAGCAATATGTTTTTGTGTTAGCCTGCATTAAACATGCTGTGGATTTATCACTAATTCACAAAAAGACAACATAAAGGTAACAGTTGCAGAGACAAACATGAATAGCACATGTAGTCTATTTCTGCTGAAACTCTATACCCCCACTGCTGCCTCAGTTCTGCTGCATGTTCACACCATCTCTGACAACTCACTTCACCGTGTCTGCCCAAGGCTCCAGACTGATCCTTATCGTCTTGCTTATTCATGGCAGAAGACATGACAAATTACTGTTTAGTAGTGTGAAGCAAGGTTTTGTGTAAAGGTGATTGTATTTGCATGCTTAGATAAGCATAGGCTTTCGTATCGACAGCGCAAATATTTATCGTGCAAACAATCTGCCAAAACAAACTATTATCTGAGGTTTACAAGACATACCTATCTGTGACCTTGATTCATTTTTGGGCAATTGGTACCTCAAAATATATTTTGAAATGAAAATATACAGTACAATGTGCCTTTTGCGTGGTAAAGGAAGTCCTTAAAGCAATATAGTGAAGTAAAAAAAATGACTTGGCCAACACATGCTCTTTTGCAGACTGTTCGACAATCTCACTTGCTTCAGACAGCCTTGATGATTTATTTCATGTGTCCTACCATGTTTTAAATTTTTGGTCTTTTATGTCTGCCATTTAAATTCAGATTCTTTTATTGACCTCAAGACAAAAATGTAAATTATTTTTCTGCAGAACTGCAAATATTCTTTATAAATATTTTGAAATGTTTATGTTAGAAAACATTAATAAACATGGAACAAATGTGACTGTGTTGACTCTATAAACTTATGTCTACTTTATTAGGAACATCTGCGATTATCAGTTCTCTAATTATCATTCAACCCTATGAGCACAATGCTTACAATCACACAGATACAAGTCAAGAGCTTCAGTTAATCTTGAAATCATGAAACATTAAAACGAGGGGAAAAAAATCTTATCTCGGGAACATTATCCATGGCATGTTTGTTGGTGCCAGAACAGCAGGTTTGAGTATTTCATAAACTGCTGATCTCCTGGTATTTGGAAACACCAGCCCACAGAAACTGAGCAGCTGACGATTGGAAAAAGAACCATCAATTCACCAAATCATCAACTGTCTAGTTTCAGGGGCCTGTGTAGCCTCAGATTCGTGTTCCTCGCTGACAAGAGTGGAACCTGATGTTTTCTTCTGCTGTTTTAGCACTTCTGCCTTGTTCTGACATGCTCTGTGTTTTTTTCCCTTTGCACCATTCTGAGAAAAGTCCACGTATTACTGCTTGTGAAAGTTCCAAGAGATAAGCAGTTTCTGTGTTACCTGATCCAACCTGTAGCATCATTCCATAATAAAAAACCCTCTTCCCAATGTTTGATGTACACATTAATTACAGCTCTTGATCTGGATCAGCTCATGAATGCATGCACTGATTGGCCGATGCACAAATGAGGAGGTTAAATCGGTGTACAATTAAAGCGTGAACAATTGAAGTGAGTACAGTAAATGTACAGTTATGATGTAAATGTAAATATAAAAAAAAAGCTTTTTTTGTGACAAGAATTTTAAATGTTTTTATTAGGTTTTTTTCATTTATTAAAGAGAATGTCTTTACAACATACATTTACTTATGAATCAGATGTTAAGGAGGTTGGAGAAGGACAAGGAAAAAAAAACCTTGTGACAGAGCAATATCTTACAGGAGTGTAAACTTCAAGCGATTTTGGAATGTCCAGCTCTGTTCACCTTGAGCAGAGTGTAGCAGACAGAGTGAAAAACAAAAGGCACACCAAAGAGCCCACTGTCCACAATCGGGAACCACAGGCCGAGATGCATTTCTCCGAAAACGAGTGAGCGAGTCTGAGTGGCCCTTCACTACTCCTAATCTGATCCGAGACGAGGCCAATGCTGTCTGAACCTATGTACATATTAGTCCAAGTAACATACGGGTAAAGAAGAGGAACCGGCAAATCCTGCTTCCCTTCTCTCTTACTGATGAGTGACTCCCATATCAGAGGCAACTTCTGACAGGAAATAGAGCAATCTCCTGATCTCTACTGAGACTAGAAGAGTACTTTGTCCGTTTGTGAAAAATTTGAGCTATAAATCGTTTCAGGGAAGTAGTTAAATTCTTAAATCTGATGATTCGAACCTTTATTGTACATAATTAAGCTACAGTTAGGACATTATATTAGTTAGCATCTGTCATAAACATCAAACGCATTTATTTGTTCCCTAATATCATTCAAGTGCTTTTCTTTTCACAGGAGCCAGCCTGTTTTTTTCCTGCCTCAAAAACTCGATTTCAACATGTATATTAAGAGATTAGGGTCAATCGGTGGGAGATACGCTAAGAAGATGAATTCAAAACCATTTCGCCAATTAGCCGTTTCATTGCTTTGTGCCAGCCGGAACTAAGGAGACTTTTCCAGGAATATACAATTAATTTTCAGATTGTGAACCCAAAGTAAGAACATCATCAGCCCCTGGAAAACCAAACAACAGCAGAAAAATCCCAAAAACAACAACACTGACAGCACTGCTAGCACAACAAAAAGGGCTGCGTTCAAGTGTTTCATTGGCACAATTAGAAATCAATCACTAAAATATGTTGTGTGGTTAGCCCCGCCCACCCAGTATTTCCAAAGTGACCAGAATGAACAACAAGAATACCTACATTCTTGAGTTGCTTTTTTTTTTTTTTCTTTTTTTTTCTTTTATCAAACAAGGAAAATACATAATCATAAGGACTACTAGGTAACAGTTAACAGCTAACAAACTCTTCACTACTCAGGGGTGTAAGGCACAAATTTACACATGGAAAAAACAAACAACAAAAATAAAAACAGGCTATCAAACATATAATTCAGTATGAGGGTGTGTGAAGATGAGACTAGGAAATGAGACCTTTTAATACCTGCCAAATAAAAAAATTAAAACATTTCTACCACGCTGGGCATTTGCCAGCATTCATCCTTTTGTGATGCAAATAATATGGGGATTTTTTTTTGTTCTTCCTCGGCTCAGTCTTTGCAAACTTTCATGCAAAAAGTGAACCAGAATGGCACTCAGTGAAGCTATGGCCATTTGGGTTAGAGGTTGATGATACAATCCACAGTGCTGAATGAGGATGCACATGGAGATGTGAAGGTGTGTTTCAGGAGTTCCAGTTTGAAGATTGTTTGATTTTCATCCACCCTTTTCCACAAAAGGGAGATTCATCTTGGTGTGATGCTTGATCTTAACCTTTCTCATACTCCCCTGGCAAAGTTCAATAAATAGCTCCTCGGAGGCCTTAATTCCCTCCATAGGTTGCTTGAAGTAATCGAAAAAGTGTTAGAGGACTTCAGTTCGATGAGTTGTACTGGCTCCAGTTGAATGACTTTAAATAATTTTACATAATTAATTCAAAATTAAAAAGTTCTTTCTTTCTCTTCCTCTGAGTCTAAAAAGAGTCTGTCTTTATTAAAAAATAAATACAACCAGCTATTAGTACTAACAGTCACGGGTTATTCAGTCACCTGTTACAGTAGACAATTCTTCAGACCTCGCTAAAGGCAGAACTTGATTGCTGTGTCCAGTAGCTGCAACACTGAGAGGCAATTCATTTTTTTTTTTTATCTTACTTCACAGTTTTCCTTTGTAAACCAGCTGTTGTTCCAGGCTGAGATTGCTGTTGTCCATATGTTGTTTGTTTGTTTTTTTCTCCTTTTTTTTACTGGGGTATATCCCAGTATTAGAACTACACAATAACACTCCTCTCTGTGATCCACAATGTGTGCTTTTGGCAGGCTGTAAAGAAAACGCCGGTTGCGACGTGGTCGTGTCTCTAGCCTGGCATACTGTCATCTTGAAAAACATTGAGCAATACAGTCAAATCTGGCTCAGTGACAAGAGATTTAAGAGTCTCTCTTGTTTCGGGAGCAGGTGTTTACATGTTTCACCACGAGGGAATCAACAGCCTGAGTTAAACACGTACATTTATGTGAAAAGTGTGTTTTTTGTGTGTTTTCTTAAAAAAACAGTGAGCATTTCCTGTACACAGCTGTACAACACAGATTTTATGTTCCCCTGTCCAAGGTGCACTGATTATGTCCCCGAGTCGCTGCACTTAACTTGCCCGGAGAGGGCGAACTGCGAAGGTTTGGGTGGGACGTCTGGTTTGCGGTGCCTAGAGCTGCAGCGAGGCAACGAGCCATATGAGCTCAAGCTGGAGTGACGTGAAAGGCCTGAAGGAGAAGAGACGTGTATAGAGTCAAGCCTCTGTGGAGCCGGTGGTGGTGTCTCGGCACGGCTGAAGCTGCGCTTCCTTGACATGTGAGACGAGTTGGATGAGTTGGTGTTGTGCTGCTGCTTCTTTAGGCCCATTGGGTATCCGCGACAGTACATATCTAGCCTCTTGCCCATCTGAGGAACCGCTGGAGGTACCACAGCTGCTAATGAGGCCTCCCTTTGGGGCACGCGGGGTGGCACCCCATCCGAATCCACTATGACATTGTGGCATGGGTTCTTCATTGTTTTGTATTCTAGCGTAGCTGCTTGATCATCTGGCAAATCAGTGCGATGTGGCTGCTCTACATATTCATGCTGGTGCTGGTAGACCTGCTGGTGCTGATGCTGTTGTAAAGGTAGCACCACTACACTTGGGATGTGGCCTGGAGATGCCCTCAGTGGAAGGTCAGTGCCTATCAGGACATTTGGTGAGCCCATGGATGCCAGCTCTTTGGCGCAGGCATTAATTAGATTTTGATTTCTCTCCCAATCCCGGCTGGCACGGCTGGGCTTGCGGCGCAGCTGCATGGGTGTGGACTCAGGTGTGGGAAGTGCCACCAGGTCCAGGTGTTGCTGCTCCTCAGCTTTGATAATTGTCTTACCATTGTGCATCAGAGGAGCAAGAATGGCCTCAGGCCGGCCATCTTTGGCTTGCGTCTCAAATAGGCCTGTCAGCTTGGTCACGCTGTTCATGGAGCCACGTCTGGAGTTCACAGCATCCTTGGTTTTCTTGCGTGCAGAGAGCTCAATATGGCGCCGGCGATGGTCACACACACAGTAGACTACAATACCAGAGAAGACAGCACCCATGATAAATGCCAGCACCACAGCCACAGCCAGCAGAGTGATGGGCACCATCTGATCACGTCCCTTCTGGAAGCTTTCACGAATCACGCCTGTAGGTGAAAGTCAAGAAAATCTTTACAATAGTTGAAACATTTACACACATCATATTGATTCAGTGTTACAGTGCTAAAAACTTTAAAGATTTCTCCAGATAACAACCCTGCTGCTGATACAGGAGATACAATTGAATGTTTGTTATGCGAACATATACTGAACGCATCACTTTGGTTTTTGCCCCTATTTTTCATGAGCTGAACCTGTGAGGAAGATAGATTATCTCGGCAAAGGAGAAGTGCTCACTAACACAGATGTAAAGAGATTTGTGAACAATATTTGAGAGAAATAGGCATTTTGTGTTCATGAAAAAGTCTTAGATCTTTGAGTTCAGTTAATGAAAAATTGGGGCAAAAACAAAAATGTTGCGTTTATAATTTTGTTCAGTGTAGATAATCGTTTGATAACGGTTTGATAAGAATATACCGTACTTGTACCACAACTACACTAAATGCCCAAAAGCTACTGTATATCTCTAGTCACACCCATATGTGCTCTTTGAATAATCCAACTGAGATTTACTTCCACTTACTACTGTTAGAAAAGCCTTCTGTTAGATCACCTACACTATTTTATCAATGCAGATATTTTCAATGTTTTTAATTGAAGCATTAAACATAAAGGTGAACGTACCTGTCATAATTAAGAATTGTGATGCAAAGCTGAAATTGTACATACCACCGACTGGCTATATTTCACTATAATAAGACCTGAACATGTGTGGTTTCAAATGAAAAGATATACAATATGTAAAAAACATATTTAAGACAACTGTCTACATGGGTGAAGAACGATCAAAAAAGCCAGAATTAATTACTTTTCATGTCTTGATATTTTATAAGCTTCTAACAATGAGAAACAGATGAAATTTCAAACAGTGTGTAGCAGTGGTACAGTTGGTTGTTGTATGCTTTGATAGAAGCGAGATATATCTGGGCAGGTTTTTAAATATAGATACAATGTATGATAAAATGTGAACCTGATTCAGCTGTCTGGGAAATACTGTGCTTCAAATATATGTGGATAATACACTACAACCGTAATCAGGAAAATGTGGAAAGCATCTTTTACTATTGTAACTCATAATACATAAATTATATAGTAGTTATACAATGGATTGAAGAGACAATCGACTAAAAAGAAGATTTTTTTAGGCAGTTAAAGTAGTACATAAGAACCTAAAATGAGAACACTATAAAACACAAATAAAAGTACAGGTAGCCCCCGTACTTATGATGGAAATGCTTTCCAATGACCCTGTCGGAAAAAAGGCCAGGGGCTAAAATTGGGCTGTGAAACATCAAAAACATGCGCTCTAATACAGAGACAACCAAACTCTGTTGACTGCTGGAGAGAGTGAGGCATCTCAAAAAGTGGGAGATACATACAGACTGGTAGTATCCCAACGTATTGTACTGCATATATGCTGCTACATTTGCCTGCTTTGTGAAACTTGAAAGATTTGTAAAAAAAAAAGTATTTTTCATTAAAAAAAATATCGGAAAATAAAAAAAGATTGAAAAATCACGTCAAACCATCATAACTCTGGGACTACCTGTACTGGGAGAAGTAACAAGTAATCAAATAAATGATAATTACACTGGCATCACAATCTAAAAAGAAGTATATGGAAAAAAGGAAGAGTAGTGGGTAGAAGCCTAAGGGTGGAATAGAGTGTTAGTTTAAACCTGTTAGAACACCTTATACCACAGTATTGATTCATTTTCGAAAAAAGCAGCTCTGATAGGCAAATTAAATTCAAATTTTTTCTGCGTTAATGTTTCTGTAGTAACAACTTGTAAAATTGTTGATAAAGTAAGGGTGTAGCGATGTTTCTTTAGAATTGATTTGGTATTGTCTACACTGTCAGCACTATGTAAAGAGATAAAGCTGTAAGCGACACATGTTTTATGACATGGGTACGGTTTCAGGATGGAGGGCTTTGATTTTTGTGATTTTTCTCTGGCATGACCAGAGGCATTTCTCAGCATCATTAACTTCAAGAGAGAGGCTAGTGAGGAAAAGGTTGTTTATAGCTTTTATAACATAAGTTTGCTGATGTTCCAAACCGTATATGTAACAATAAGTTATTCTTCATTTTTAATCATTTGTAATCATTGATTTTGCTGTGGTATAAGAGGGAGAAAAAAGACTTTGGAACATGCTGTTATATTAAAGTAACCCTTGTTTATGAGGTAAAACATCGGTTAATTATGGATTATTTTCCTATTACAACATTTTCCTAAAATATTTTGCTTTGTCAGTTAATGAAACAATTTATGTATTGTCATGCTTTTAAAGGAAGTAAGAACAGTTTGCAGCATTTCACATAAGTCCAAAAAAAAGGGAAAAAGGAGATGAAGAGGAGGAAGCAATAAATTAGCTAAAAGGAAAAAAAGAAAAAATGGGGTATAAATCTTGGATAAGACAAAACAGTGGGTTAGC
Organism: Silurus aristotelis; assembly: GCF_946808225.1. Lineage (NCBI taxonomy): Eukaryota > Metazoa > Chordata > Actinopteri > Siluriformes > Siluridae > Silurus > Silurus aristotelis. The sequence continues at coordinate 15,420,463 of NC_139584.1, forward strand.
ACCGACAACATTTAGCACAGACTCATCTGTTTTCTGTAGGGATTAAGGCAAATGGTTTTCATCATCCACACAGACACACTGAGGTGCAATAAGTCATGTCTAGAACAGACAGTGATCCAAGTCGCACTGGCCTCATAAAATCCACAGGGTCAGCCTGGTGTCACTCTGATCCATGGCTCTAGCAATGGCTTTAAAATTCATTGACTCAAGCTATGACGTTCCCTTTTCAGAGAAACCTGTCTTGATGTTCTTCTATCTATACTATCTATCTATTTTGTTCTCCAGACTTTTGTAGATCACTTGGCTTCATCTTCTAGCAAGTACCTGAACTGATGACATATTTTTGGAGACCGTAGGTAACAAAGATGATGACACAGTTCTACAGTACATGTCTACTTCTTCTCTGCTAATGGAGAGATCTGCAACGCTTTTCCTTTTAACCCCATAAGTGAGGTTCTTTTTCTGCTTAAGTAAACCATTTTCTCCCTTAAAGCTCTGGATTTGATGATTTGATATACAGAATCTGTCCGAAAGAGAATTTTAAAAGTGCCTGCTTAATGTGAGGGCTGAGAAACTTACATTCCGAATGTTCATGACAGTAAACAAGTGTCAAAATACAGAGTATTAGAGCCTTAAAAGCTTTCAGTGAGTTAGGCTTCTGGTAAATAATACTTGTTGATCTATAAATCTAAATATCTAGTAGTGTTGTTTAGATTTAAGGTGAAATTAATAGTGTGAGCCAAAAATGGTAGCTTGTGTAACAATCATTGGAAGTCTATTCTATTACCCCAAATTTCTGGCTTAGAGTTTATTGCTAGCTTCATTAGTCATAAGCTACTGTAAAGTTTTAATACAAGCCAGTCTAGATATTGTACCATCAGTATTTGTATTTGGTCCAGATATTACTCAGCATGCATTAGACAAATTAGTCACACAATCCTTGAGATTCCTAAATATGAAAACATAAATCATTAGAACCATAGTGGTAACAAATAATAACCTAGTCATATACAAGGAGGAATTTGTGGGAATAAAAGTGAGAAAAAAATTACTCGTCACAGATCAATGTGAAATGTGAAAACTACATTTTCACCCCATTTCTAAAAAAAAAAAAAAAAAAAAAAAAGTATGCTAACATTAGCCTTTAGCTTGCAATGTTACTATATATTAAATGTGTCTAGTAATGACAAAATAATGCATACTTTGGTTTGTTCTAGATTTTAAAACAACTTAAGGTTAAGTGTGTGTTGCTTTTGCCACTGCTAGCTGTTTCATTGGCAAAATTATAGCCTACAATTAAAATTCTGCTATTCAGCTTCTTAGCTTTTTGTACCATTAATCTCTGATTGCCTTTTGCATTAGCTAGTGAGGGAGCTGGGGGGGGGGGGGGAATCAATCAGCCCCTCACAAATATCCTCCTCATTCCCAGAGCAGCTGTAGTCTTTCTAAATTGACTTCTACCACCATGAGGGATTTTTATTCCTGTATTTAAACTTGGAGATCTTGCGGTAAAGCTTTAACTCACTGTAAAAGGTGAGGAGGGATGTATTGATGGTTGATAATTTAATCCTGGGTAGATGGGGAGAGAGGTCTGACAGGGATCATCTTAACCTAAACTACATGATGAAAGGAGATTCATCAAGTCACCTGCAGATTAGAACTCTATGTTCAAAATCTACTGTTCCTTACCGAGTCTGTGAAACTTGTTTGAAGTGGAATGGAACAAAACAAGCTTTTGATTGATCATCAGACCCAGGGACAAAAACTCACTCAGTCTCAGAAAGGAAGAGAAGTTAAAGTACTCTTCCTATGACTCTCTGGGCCACTTGCACTGACCTTGGCATTGGGCTACTAAGCTATAGAGGGCCCCACTTAAACACAGCCTCCGGGCTTCATCAGACCTTTGAAGATATTCAACTTTCATGTATGAAACAAATTGTTTCTCGAATTGACTTCAAAAGACCTGCAGCCATAAAGAAAACCTCTGGTCTCAGACAAGCAGTGCTCTATTAGCTAAAGGCACATGATTGCGCAATCTCGCCTTACTTTTAAGATCTTATATCTCTTTTAACAAACTCTTTTGATTCCTTCTGAATGCAGAAGTCATCACGATGGACTAATTATAGTCAAATAGTCTACTCTCACAAAAATGTATGCACGCCAACTAAAACTTATTCATGCAATCTTTTCCGGAACGGGTTGTTGACATAAAAGAAGTTGCAAAAACAAAACTCAAGCTGAGAATCCTCATTCATGAAATCTGAATTTCATGAGGCTCCAATCGCAGATAAATTAGGTATCTTAAAAAAAAATGCTTCGCTGCATTCGGGTGAGTTAAATCAAATCCAAAGCCTTTCACTACTCTCTGTTCTGTGTGAAGCAGCGAATGTTTACCAGAAAAAGAAATCCATTTTTTTTCTGTAGAGGCTTCAAAGGTACATGAGGTCAAAGACAGGTTGACAGTCATTAATGGTGGTGTCTGATGTACAAGAGTAGACTATTTAACCTCCCAGTCAGACTGGAGGATTCGGAATGACTTGCAGAAGCACGAACATGTGTGTTGTGTGAAGCTCCATTGAAGGCTCCGGTTCAAGTGACAAATGTTCCTGTTGATTCTGTTCAGATTATCATGTGAGAAAAGTGACATTCTAGCCAAGCAAACAGCACAGAAAATTGTTCTGCCACTGCATCTCTAATATGTTTACTTCTCTGCAAAATATTAAAACTCTTTCTTTTCTTTTTAAACTTGTTTTCATAGTTGCTCTGGTTTAACACCCTCCATGTTTAATATTTCATTTTGTCCTTTTTTTTTGTTCAAAATAAAAACAGATTTAGAATATTTATTAATTTTATCAGTAATACCTTGGGCATGAACTCTCAAATAATTTGAGCATTTTAATCTCATCCGTATTATAAGGCTCTATTTGGGTAGAGATTGGTGGACTGAAAACAATCACATTACTTGGGAAAAGTATTATTTTTGGCATATTTGTATTGAACTTGATTATTACAGAAATTGAATACTTAAAAAAGTCTAGGCAATTTTTGACTCAATATATTGCCTTCAAAGTACTCACAGTTCTTCTCTCCTCCAGCCAGTGGCTGGCTATATCGATCAAGAGAATGGGCTTAGTTTTAGCATCCAATCATTCACATCAATTCCACAGAAGCTCTGACTTTTTTTATACTACATCTAGTACTTACTCCTACTATGTACTTGTTATCCATGAGGGTTTGAAGATTAATAATCTTCCAGGCTGCAGTCTGTTTTTGTATCCTGAAGTTAGCAATGATTACTATAAAATGGGTCAAAAATAGACTGTTTTCTTTGCTAATGCAAGGTTAGTTTATTAATCCCAAAGGCTTATGTAATTGGCTAGAAGGAAAATCAAATTCTAGCTAATGTCAAATGGCACAAATTTTTAAAAAGATGTAATAATGTTTTCATTCAGAATTGTTACTTTGAACACATGACATTACCTTTCTGTGATCACTTGAAAACTGTAATTTTGTTAACACCAAAATACGTACTGACCTAAATCTTAAAGAACAAACCATGGCCTACAAAAATGCCCAAGTACTACAATATCCAACTGTCTCATTACTGCCACATTTACAGTGACCAGAGTACTGCTCGTACACACATGGACACAATTACCACTCACATACATGTGCTCGCTCTTAGGGTCTGCTCAGTGCTGTGTTTTTGCAGCTGACATACCAAGCTTTTGCATCACTGTTCTCAATTATGGTTTTGCTTTTTTTTCATCTGGTCTGTTTTCCTAGTTTTTTCATCCTGCTTGTGAATCCCCTGACCTCCTGCCCGCCTTTAAGCCAAGTGTTTTGGTTTGCTGTGTTCCAACTTTAATAAAAGCACTACTTGCAACTGCAGCTGCACTGCAAAAACGCCTCATCTAGTCAAGACTTCGTACAGTACATCGTAAAAATTTTATTTCAAGAATGAAATACTACGCAAGAGCAGATTGTTTCAGATTCTGATAATTGTTTTAATATTATTTATATATTTTTTCTTACTTAGTGTGTAAAGCTTAATATTTGTTATTTTAATATAATATAATAATAATAGTAGTAATAATAATAATATATAATATTATAATATTGTTTTAATAGTAGTTATTTTACCTGCAAATTGAGCTTACAGTAATTACTATTAGAGACATAATTTGAGGCATTTTATCTTTTAAGACTTTATTTTAGCTGTAATAACCCCTAAATAATCACAGTAAAAACTTTAGCTCATTAGCATTACTGTATGTATTTCAAATGTCAGCACCAAAACATTTATTTACAACCTAATTATAAGACTCAAAAATTATGCAGTACATTTATAAATTTTTTGGAACCTTGTCCTTTATACAAAGTATTTATGGCTTTTTTTGTAAGTTGTTTTGCAGTTTGATGTTTCAGTTTCTCATGTTGAGTATCTTTCAGTGTTCAGTAATGACAATATACATTCAATACTGTTTTATGTTGTAATAACTTGAAAAAGCAGCAAGTAATCGTTTTGCTTTGTTTTTGCATTGTAACTACTGTGTGTCTTCATTTGAATAAATAATTGTTGACAATATGCATGTATGCGTAATCTTGATTTGGATAATAATCTGGTTTAATTGTCTAATTTTATTACAGAATATGCAAAGATGACAATGTGTGAATTAGGAGGATTTCTCTTGTTTAGTAGCTTTGGTTTTAAAATCTTTTTGTACAAATTAAGAAAATCTGTTTAAAAAAAATTTTTCAAGCTAGTTTTAAGTTAATTTTACTAAACTGCAACTGCTTAATATAAGCGTTTCAATGATTATTTTAAGACATTTTGTTCTTTTCTAAAGCTGAGATGTTTTTCTTATTTCAAGTGCAGTTATCTTACTGCAGATAATTTGACTTGTTTCTAGTCTGTATGTTTTTAAATCATGCACTTTTTTCTTATATTTAGAGATGTGAAAAAAGTTTTGAACTTTTTAAACACTTAAGTAAAGGTAGCAACTTTTTTGGGCACATTACAAATAAATACTTTTTTTTTTACCACTGGTCATGATACACTAGAAATGCCTTCTACTGAAGATACTGGTTTGACTACAGTTTCAGTAGTCAGGGTCAAAGAATATTTCAAATGAAGTAAATTTGTAACTTGTAAATAGTAAATGCTTCAATGTGCTAGGTAACAGAGGAGCTGTGGCAAACTCTACATCTTTTCATTTTCTAAATGCAACATGTAAATGCATTCAATACAAGAAATTATGTATTTATGGTGACTCAGCAATAAAAAGGGGTTCATTAATTATGTCAATTTAATACAGAACTGTTACTTGGGTGATTAAATTGGGCATAGCATTCATTTACGTGAGGAATTTACAGTGACTTATTTATAGCATTTCACTTTGGACTTGACGTGAACTTTTACATGATGTGGATTCGGATGTTGTGTTCCAAAGCTACGTTGCCTTGGTAAAATAAACATCTTCCATATTTCCTGCAATAAATAAAACATTTTGGGAGCATTGACGGCAGTTCGTTCATTTCAGTTGTCATTTATTTCTTGTTTCTTCCACTACCTTCAGTGACTTTCTTCAAACATATAGTTACAGTCTAAACTGTGACGTATTTAATAGTGCATTTTGCTGTCAGTGTCTTGAATAGCTGATTATGTGTATGCTCTAGATCTCTATATGTACAGAGTAATTTAAAAAGCTTTGCGTTCTAAATCTTCTGATTGAGGCCGACAAATGCATGTTCAGTACACATGCAGGCATATAACAGTCAAGGTTTAAGCCTGGCATATGCCACAGTGAGCAATCTTTTACTTACATCTAGACTGCACACATCACTTTGTTTACAAGTGCACATATCCCTTTTAGAAAATGTCAAGCTGGCATTTATATTACCTCCCGTCTACATGAATGCATTTAGACTTCTAACGTTCTAATCATAACCTACATAATGAAATGGCATTTCTTAGATGTGTAATAAAAAGTAGCCCTAACATATGAGACCTGTAAATATATAAATCACACAAATTCTATATGGAAAAAAGTTAAAACTGAAATTGGCATCAGAATCATAGCATTAATATTAAAAAGTAATTGGCCATGGTTTAATGGGGTCGAGGAGAAGCAGAACTGGGTTAAAATCAAAAGCCAAAATCTACCCTATATAAATTAAGCCTTACATTTCAGTGGAGGTTAAAGCCACTAATATAAACATCATTAGGATACAAGTAGCTGAAAATAGTGATCTAGCCTAAACCCGCCTATCTCCATAACTGTCAGTGTGATGGAAGACCAAGCTGTAAAACAGTGTCAAATGTGCTATAAAATTGTGAGCATTCCATAATGAAAGCTCACTTTGCAGATTTAACATCTTTAGCCATGGCAGCCCAGGGAAACCCCATTAGCAAATGTACACACTGGCTGAAATCCAATCTCAATAGAGGAAAAAAGAGCGGATTTCAACCATAAAACAAATAAACTAGTGCACTGCGAAGCACTTATGATTAAATGGAAGGTGTAATCGTGTGCGTGCTTTATACTCGATCTGCGCATAGATATCACATGCCGGCTCTCGGTTCACATCCAGTGAGCCCCTCCTGGCTCAGTGCAGTATGCTTGGAAGGCATTAATGATAATCATATATTTCCTGCTGTTGCAGCAAAAGATTATTCTACATGGAATATAGGGCGAGAAAACTCCAGAGAGACCGCTTTCTATCTCAGTATCTATATAGCTTTTATAATTGACCTATAAATTTGAAAGGCACAGAGAGACAGCCACAGGTTGGGGGGGTTAGGGGTGGGAAGAGAAAAGGAAGAGAGAAAGAGAGGGTGGGGCTAACAGAAGCCATTCCCTAGATGAAGGGAAGAGAAATACATCTCCATTTGGTAGCAGGGAGGATGTGCTGTACAGTAGATTTAGGTTAGTAATTGGTGGTGGCTACATTAAGGTCCAGCCTTGGAACATTCCATCTGGGGAGATGAAAGGTCCTGGGGAAGGGAGACTACTTACAATGGCAGCAGATGGTGGAGGTGCAGATAGGGTGGGTAGGATTCACACGCACACACACACACACACACACACACACACACACACACACACACACAAATGTGACCAGACATGGAGTGCTCAAATGTACTGCGAAAAATGTTACCACCAGCCAGCGTTGGCACGGAGAGACTGGGGTGAACTCATAAACACCGCTTTTTGAATATTCATTAAATTCAAATTTTGCCTGTGTCACACTAATGTGCCACAGTGCAGCGACATCACAGGCCTAAGAAAAGCCAGAAATGTGGCTGTGTACAAAGAACTAATGCTTACACACTCTTATTATGCAAAATGCGTAGTGTTTTTCATAAATAAACATTCTCCTCATAACCATTTTAGCAAATGATATCAAATCGCAGATATCTCCTTTTTTTTCCCCGAGTACACTTGGTCACTTTGGAAGCGATGAAGCCCAGCATGAAGGTGTCCACAGGAGGCGAAAGGGAAGCGTGAATATAAAAAAAGGTGCTAATAATATGTGAAGCAGAAATAATATTGCAGTGAAGGAAACAGCCCTTAAAAGAAGTCCCGAAGCTAGAGTCATGCAAGGCCAAGAAAGAAGCAAACGTCAAGACAGCAGCATGAAAGCCAGTGAACATCATTGCTCATTTTGAAAAGAATAAAAGCAGCTTATGTAAAACTGGTTAAGACAAAATTAGCAGTATATAATAATAATAATAATAATAATAATAATAATAATAATAATAAGAAAAATAAGAAAAATAATGCAATAAGAAAAAGAAACAACAGCAAAAAAAAAAAAAGCATTTAGATATGGACCTTTTGCCTTAGCCACAGCACCACAGTGTTCTGGATGACAGCACTGGGGATTGGCAAAAGAGACAGCAACACTGCAGTGATGCCAAGTAAACATGCTACTTCTCTGCCACCATTGTGTAGGTTCAACAGGTGTGCTGCTTCCAGTGACCATGCAAATGTAGGAAATGTGCTTGTAGCTAATCTATTCTCTGATGATGATGATTGATATACCAAAAATATAGTTTTGTGATACTGGAGAGATGTATGTCAGGAAAAAGAGGTTCCCTTTTAGGAAATTGAGCTGCATCGAAAACGCTTTGGGAACGCCCCGCATTGTTTACATTCTGAATCACGTGTAAAATCTGGCCAATAGCAGTCGTGACGTAATTTGCGGGCGACGTCACGCAAACCAGGAAGCTACACAATGGGAGCGCGATAGGAGCGACATCAGTTTCTGTTGTTCAGGTAAGCGCTTTGTGAGTGAATCTGTGCAGCATGGTTAAATTGCAAACAAACTTTCGCATGTGTGTCCCTCCTTGCCCCCATTTTACTATGGGGGGACCCAATATCGGGTCCTCCCATTCGTCCTAGCACTTTTACCCCGCACGGCATTGAGATGTCGTTCTCGCCCACATGAAGGAATTAGGGTTAAGACTAAACGCAAAGAAGAGTGTGCTTTCTCCAGTGCAGAGAACCACCTTCTTGAGCATAGTGTGGGACTTAACCGTGTTGAGGGCACAATTGTCTCCTGCCCGGATCAATGTTATCCTCAGTGCAGTCAAGAGAGTAAAAGTAGACCAGTCACTGACTGTGAAACAGTTCCAGAGGCTGCTCGGTCGCATAACAGCAGCGGCCAGTGTGATCCCACTTGGTCTCCTCCATTTGGGACCCCTCCAGTGGTGGCTCAGAGAGCAGAGGGTTCTCGCGAAAGGGCAATCCGTTCCGTACTATCAAGGTCTCATGGTGAGCCCTGCGGGCCTAAGAAGTATGGAGAGAACCGATCTTCCTGTCTCAGGGCACCATCTTGGGAGCTTTTTGTCCTAACGACAGACGTATCCCTCACGGGGTGGTCATGCCCAAGGTCGGTGGGACAAGTCACATCTTTCATTGCACATAAACTGCCTGGAGATGATGGCCGTGTTCTTGGCACTGGAACACTTCCACCAAGACCTATTGCGCTGCTCCCGGGAGTTCTGGAAAAAATCTGGAGTTCTGGAGAAAATCCGCCAGGAGGGAACTCGTCTCCTCCCGGTTGCACCTTGGTGGCCGGGCAGACCTTGGTTTACGGACCTGCTGTCCCTCCTCGAGGGACCTTCTTGGGAAATTCCTGGAAGCTGTGGCTGTGGCCCCTAAGGAGGGGCAGTTCCTAGCAGCTGGATTTTTTCATGAGGTAGTAGAGATCATTCTCCATTCCAAAGCTCCCTTCATGAGGAAGTTGTATGCCTTTTAAATGGCATCTGTTCACCACGTGGTGTGAGCACCACCACTTGGATCCAGTTGGAGCCTAGTCGGTTTAGTTCAGGAGTTCCTGCAGGAACAGTTTGCCGCAGGATTGGCTTCATCAACCCTAAAGGTTTAGGTGTCTGCTATCGCGGCTTATTGTAAACACTCCCTCGTGACACGTTTCCTACACGGCACCAGGAGGCTAAGGCCCAAAGTGCCTGTGTGGGACTTGGCCGTTGTGCTGGCGGCTCTACCTGAGCCCCCCTTCGAGCCCTTGGCCAATGTGGCCTGTAGGTATTTGTCGGTTAAGACAATCTCCTTCCTTAAGAGGGTCAGGGACATACAGGCTCTTTATGTGGCCTCGTCTCTCATGGAGTTTCCCCCTTGCATGGCCATTGCTATTCTTTACCCCAAACCGGGGTATGTGCCTTAGGTGCCTGCGGCTCCCTCGCAACCTGTTGTTTTTGGACAACGTCGCCCCCCAATGGCATCACGAGTCTAGTCAAGTATAGTTAAGCTTCTTTCTATAGCACTTTTCACAACAGACATTGTCTCAAAGCAGCCTTAAAAAATTTAACAGTTAAGGCGAACGATGTGTATTTATCCCTGATGAGCAGCCATGGTGACTGTGGCAAGGAAAAAATCCCTTAGATGAGAACTCCCTCACATCAGCCTATTGGCCAGATTTTAAAAAGTTCCCAAAGCTTTTTCGACGCAGCTCTCGTTCCCTCAGGGAACTAGGGTTACCTACTTAACCTAGTGACGTTTTTCCCAGTAATGGCCCCAAAATATTATTGAATTATATTTTCTACTAGACCAGTAAAAAAAAATCTAATTAAATAACATCCAGTCAAGTATTGATAATCTGTAACATTATAAAAATCTTATGGTATTATTTGTCACAGTACTGATATCATATTGATAGCATATCCTCTGTTAGTAAAACTGTTTTCTACAATTAGTTCCCTCAGAATTCTGCACCTTCTACAGTATTTAATAGGGGGAGACTTTTTTGAGAGCATAAAAGCAGTTCAGCACTTTTACACATTGCACGTCATTTTATTGTCTAATACATGAATGAACATTATATTTTAGCACTAAATCTTTGCTCACATATTGACTTCTCTCCGGCCATACTGCCTAAGAATAAGACAATTCAGGTATTGTCTACAGAATCTTGATGGCACACTTCACATCTACAATTCAAATCTACTAATTATATACCCAATGAAATAAACAATTTAGCATTCCACAGGTCTGTGCAGCACATCACCTCCCACATTTAAACAAGGGTGGGGCAGTAAAATGCAGTGCCAGATGAGTAACAAGATTACATCCTGTGTTTTATCGAGACTTATGATAAGACTTAAATGGCAGCATAATAGTTGGAGAATTGCTACGCAGTGCACGAGTGGAGTATTTACGTTCCTAACTGCGAGTTAACAGTCTTAGTGTTTGTCCTGTTATTCTAAATGAACAAATATTTGTGCTGAACTTTACTTTGGTAGTGTACATTCTATAAATAAATAAATAAATAAATAAATAAATAAATAAATATAAATTAATAAATCAACTTATATACTGTGAAAGGTGCAGAAAGATAACCTTTGAGAAAAACGCTAGTATCCTCGTGTGACCTAGTAGTAGGACCTTGACTTGGTAAGGTTGAATAGAAGAGTGTATTTCACTTTCAAATTGTTAAAGACCTAAGACACTATATGTTGCAAGCCTGGGTTATGCAAAAAAATGGAAATATTTAATTTTGTTTTCTAACTTAATGTAACTCATACAACCTGTCCCAGGTACCATGTGTAAATAAAGTTAGTCAAAAAATTATAATGCTGTCTTTACTAAGCTTTTTGAGGCTAATTCTGCGGAAGAATCCCAAAACAGAGAGATATTAAGCATGAGGTTAATAGAAGCATATTCATATAGATGAGCAGTGTTATGGTTAAGGACAAAAGCAGACTGTCATAAAACTTGCTATGACTTTCTTTGAACTGATGTCCTTGCTGTGTAACATGTTAATATCGATTTTTTTGGAACATAATATACTGTGTGCTGCTTTTGTCAACAGCTTCACTATAAACCTGCTTTTTGACTGACCTTGAATAATTCTGTGAATTCCTCTTGCCAAGCAAGAGTGTTCAATGTCATGTCATAAGGACAAGATAAAGGCTGGGCCATCATGTGAATGGCCAAATAAAGAGAGTGCAATCTTCTCCTTTTAGCTGCAATAGCCTGGATATTGCCTTCCTCCTCAGGGGCCATAACATTCTTTGTTTAATAATTCTCTCTGTTCCAGGAGCACAGTAATTTATTACAAGTGTAACTGCATATCGTGTTTTGTGTGCTGGTCGACTAGAAGCAGCATAAAACTGTAGCAATCTGCTCCCCCGACAACAGGACAAAAATAGGGGTCTCCCATTCCCATTCCAAGGCTTACCGGTGGACTCGTGCTGGGTTAAAGAGGGCACTGCGATATAGGGGTCCCTCTTATCGATGGATTCAGGGGGCTCTTTGGGCTGCACAGTGCTGAGAGAAGAGGTGGAGTGGCCTGCCAGAGCATAACACAGATTAATACACAATCATCTGTTAAAAAAAAAAAATATACTACCTGCAATCGGTCTGAATGACCACTGTCTGGAAAAATAGTACTGAACTGTACCTCCTCTTGTCACTAGGGTGCTACCTCAACATATTATCATTTTTCTTTTCACCTGATGGTGGCATCAGACTGTGTTAACAGAGTTAGCTACATGGATAAATATATTTTCTCTGACTACAACTACAAAGGAATTTACTGAATGATTTATGAATTTATTCATGGGAACATAACCAGAAAGTTAGAAGTACAAAAGGGTGATTTCAAAAGAGCTGAAAACAAGACTACCTTTTCATCAAGAGCCATCTCAAATGCATGTGCCTCATATGCCAAGAGATTGTTGTGGTAATTATGGAATTTAATCATGAGACATGAATGAAACAAATCATGGACCATCCAAAAAGAGAATAAGTTCAAAGCTATCCTGACTAAAAGAACTTTTATGAAATTGGGCACAGAACATTATTAGTTAAGTAGTGGCAAAGCAGTTTCCTATATTTTTGAAAGAATATTAACTAAAGTAAATTTGTATGTAAGTATTAAAAACAATTATCTGATTTACAATGTCCAGGCGTAACATTATGACATGATAACATTATAACCGGTGAGTGAATAACACTGATTATCTTTTCATCAGGGCACCTGTTAGTGGGTGGGATATATTAGGCAGCAAGTGAACAATTTGATGTGTATAAAGCAGGAAAAATGGGCAGGTGTTAGGATTTGAGTGATTTTAACAATGGCCAAATTGTGATGACTAGATGACTGGGTCTGTTCCCGGTCTGCAGTTGTCAGTATCTATCAAAGGTGGTCCAAGGAAGGAACAGTGGTGAACCAGCGACAGGGTCATAGATTGGCCCATGTCAGACGAGCAACTGTAGCTCAAATTGCTGAAGAAGTTAATGCTGTTAATGCTCAATGGTCGGGACTGTTTTAGAAGCAAAAGAGGGACCAACACAATATTAGGCAAGTGGTCATAAACTTATGCCTGATCAGTGTATGATTATAATATTGTAGCTTGTCCAATTAACTTTTAGTTCCTTCAACAGGCACATTTTAAAGGACCAAAGTGTAATATGATTAATATTTTGTTGAGGTGTTTCAAGTGATCAAATTTTGGATATCCCTGCCTCAATGGGATATCATCTTTCTGGGTATTAAATCACACAAAAGGTACTTCCCTAGTAAGAAAAGGTACATTTTGTTTTTTCTTGAGAGTGCATGCTGTTATCCATAATGTATAAATAGAACCTTTTGAGTTTATGGCAAGTGTAAAGTTTTATAACACCTAATAAATCTTCATCCAGAGACAAACTATGCAACAGCCTTTTACATGCTTAGACATCTTCCTGATATTTTTTTTACAATCAAATGAGACCTGAAAACTTTAAAGAAACTAAAATCTACTCTATAATTACAAAAACAAACCATTTTTATCGCTCAGCTCAAAAAAAAAAAAAAAAGCTTTTTGATTTTGCTCCATATTTAAATCAAGTAATTTTAAGTCATAAAGAACATAAGCGCTCAATTAAGCTCTGACCTTTAAAGCATGGCTACAGCTCCTGGTGCATAAACTGAACTATGTGCTAAGCATTGTCTATGTGTCACTCGAGCACAGCTCCACTTTGGCCTTGTGAGCCTGGTGACCTTGCAAGATATGTTCATTGTACCAACATCCAATTCAGGGGCTGACAAATTTGCCCTTTTTGCGAATCCTCCTTTACCTTATCATACAGGGCATGAATTACCTTGCTCGCATCTACGGCTCTGGATACGCGCCAAAAAAAACTGCTCATAGTCACTCAAATTCTACCAATTAAAATGAGCCCTTTTTTTTGAAGCCTGTGGCAATGTGCAGAACAAATCACATGAAAGACCAAAAACAGGCTTTAAATAAATTATCCTCTCTTTTGCTCTTTTCTTTTTTTTTCACTTAGACACGTACAAAGCTTAGACTTTTTTACACCTAAGTCACCCAATTACTCGATTACGCTGATTATTTTGATGAAATATTAATAAAATGCTTTTATATATTAATTGAATAATCAGGACCTCCTGTTTCATGACTGTATGTTTTAGTCTGAAGGGTCTGAATCTGTAGTTGTTTGCCATTGGTCTGTCATGTGCAACAGCTTCATGATCTCCCAGTAGCTATCATTAAAATGATTTATTTAAAAATGTGCTGGAGGCTGAGTGATTAGTGTGACAGAGCTATTTTATAATTCATTTTCCACGGCCAGGAAAAGTGGGATAGAGGCAGATGACACACATACACAAAGTAAAGGCTTGAGCTTGGTAGGGGGAAAAAATCTCTGAAATGCCAACTTCTTTTTACTAGTTAAAAAGAATAGAAAATTACACTTTGCTAAAAAAGGCCTATATTTTAAAGTATTAAAAGTATTAATGTGTGTGTGTGTGTGTGTGTGTGTGTGTGTGTGTGTGTGTGTGTGTGTGTGTGTGTGTGTGTGTGCGTGTGTGTGTGTGTGTGCGAAGGGAAATGGAGGTATTCAGAAAGGAAGCGGGTGAAAATGATGCTGTTTCATCCGAGGTTTCATCCTGTTTCGCCACACATTCACCAGTTTGCACAAGGGAGGGAAGTGTTTGATTACATTTTTAAATGCAATCTGAAATCATATAGATAATATACGTAAAGCAAGCAAACGTTAGTGTACATTTTGTGCAGTGTGAATCCAAGAAGCAGAGGACAAGAGAAGCAGGAATGAAAGCAGAAATATTTACAATTCCTATTTTTATCATAAATGCTAAGGATAATAAAACCTTTTCCACCCGGGTTGAGAAATAATGCGATATGTAGGTCAGGAAGATAGACATTCTCACCACCTACTTCCAACTAAATAGTTAACGTTCTTTTCTGTGCCAATTTGAACGTATGGTGGGTTTATGGGTGCTTTTGTGTGTGTGTGTGTGTGTGTGTGTGTGTGTGTGTGTGTGTGTGTGTGTGTGTGTGTGTGTGTGTGTGTGTGTGTGTGTGTGCATATGCACAACACTGATGTGGCCCGCATTTGCCGGATTGTATTTCATGAATAATTTCTAAAGGAGCTTCGAAGAACACGCCGCTGTTCAGCCTCTGTAAACAGCTTCCACCATTTGCATTTGGCCACATCGCTAACCCACAAAGCCGTCTTCTATTAAGCAGCTAGATCCATCCAATTAGGAAATCAAAGGTCAGAACGAATCAATGGGACCAGTGAAGGCTTGCACAGAATAGAAAAGGGGGAGAGTTATGGCAGGGAGGGAGGAGAAGTGTCTCGAAATTTAGCTAACTGGGTAGAAATTGAGCGAGTGTAGCTGAGCTGCTAAAAGATCACTGTGCCAGGCAGGAAAAAAAGGAAATTTTTTATATGAAAAAAAAAATGTGCCGGTAAAATGAATTTTGGAATTTGAAATCTTGGCTTAATGTCCACAGAGGATTAAAGGCAGCAGAGGAACTAAAGTATGTGTTTTTCTTTACAAACATGGGGAGTCAGATAAAAGAAGAAAGGAAAGCCTCAAGAAATTAAGTGTGTGACCTGGGAGTGCAAGATTGAATGCTTGTGAGAAATTAATGAGGTCTGGCTTCATGCAAGTAGCTTCTGACTTATACCACTTACCATTTAGAGCCACAAAGGAGTCTGAAAAAAGCAAGTGAAAAAATGTGTTAATGTATTACAGTCGGGTTAAGAAAAATACGCATGTTGTACTAATTATTTTTTTTTTGTGTATAATAGGAAAATAGTAAAAAGAAAAAGCCTTTAATGAACATCATGGCCAGCATCACAGCAACAAAACATTTAGTTACATTGTAAATAAGTGCAGAATAAAAAAGAAAGCAGTTTACAGCTATTTCGCTATTCACCACAGATAAAATGATGTAATAAATGAATGCTTCTTTAAGGCTTAGAGTAGCTATGTGAATAGGTCACAATGCAAGCTTTTGTCAATGTGTGTGTGTGTGTGTGTGTGTGTGTGTGTGTGTGTGTGTGTGTGTGTGTGTGTGTGTGTGTGTGTGTGTCTGTGTGTCTCTGTCTATCTAAAGCAGATCCTTGTGTATAGTGTGTTTCTGCAGCTGAAGGACAGGGTCAAGGCTGAGCCCAGATAAACAGGAGAGAGAAAAAGAGAGTGAAGAGAATGATAGGGAGAGACAGAGTAAGAGGGAAGAGGCCCTTGCTTACTTTGGCAGTCTCCCAGTCCATCTGTGTTGCCCTGCTCCACGTCCTGCTCGAATGGCCATCTGCATAATCAACAGAGACAAGACACACAGTGGTGAGCTGCTGTAGCCCTGCTGCCTCAAACAAGCCCATGCAAGGAACAGCCGCGCTCGAACCCTGAGCCACACCCTCCATTTTCCAATGGGACTTACTGACTTACAACTAAGGGCCAAGACATTAATATAACATTTTAAAAACTTTTAGGAGAAAATGTACTTGAATAGTTTAGAACATTTTTGGTTGATTTTAATATGTAGATAATGATTTCATAAGTATAGCTGTAATATAATGCTTGAAGGTTCTTCAAAATTTTCTCATCTAAAAGCCCAAATGCAATCCAAAATAAATAAATAAACAAATATAGTCATGTCACTAAGGAATGACATATTCTGTGCTCTAACAAAGACTTTTTGTTTTATGTCTATTATTATTTTATGGTCAGGTTGAACCTGCTATTCCTGATGAACACTCAGTCATGCAATTAGAAAAGACAAGTAAATCTTCATGCACATTACATTTTGGGAAAGGATAATTTTTTTCTAGGATAATCAGTATTTATATATATATATATATATATATACAGTGAGGAAAATAAGTATTTGAACACCCTGCTATTTTGCAAGTTCTCCCACTTAGAAATCATGGAGGGGTCTGAAATTGTCATCGTAGGTGCATGTCCACTGTGAGAGCCATAATCTCAAAAAAAAAATCCAGAAATCACAATGTATGATTTTTTTAACTATTTATTTGTATGATACAGCTGCAAATAAGTATTTAAACACCTGAGAAAGTCAATGTTAATATTTGGTACAGTAGCCTTTGTTTGCAATTACAGAGGTCAAACGTTTCCTGTAGTTTTTCACCAGGTTTGCACACACTGCAGGAGGGATTTTGGCCCACTCCTCCACACAGATCTTCTCTAGATCAGTCAGGTTTCTGGCCTGTTACTGAGAAACACGGAGTTTAAGCTCCCTCCAAAGATTCTCTATTGTGTTTAGGTCTGGAGACTGGCTAGGCCATGCCAGAACCTTGATATGCTTCTTACAGAGACACTCCTTGGTTATCCTGGCTGTGTGCTTTGGGTCATTGTCATGTTGGAAGACCCAGCCTCGACCCATCTTCGATGCTCTAACTGAGGGAAGGAGGTTGTTCCCCAAAATCTCGCTATACATGGCCCCGGTCATCCTCTCCTTAATACAGTGCAGTCGCCCTGTCCAATGTGCAGAAAAACACCCCCAAAGCATGATGCTACCACCCCCAAGCTTCACAGTAGGGATGGCGTTCTTGGGATGGTACTCATCATTCTTCTTCCTCCAAACACGTTTAGTGGAATTATGACCCAAAAGTTCTATTTTGGTCTCATCTGACCACATGACTTTCTCCCATGACTCCTCTGGATCATCCAAATGGTCATTGGCAAACTTAAGACGTGCCTGGACATGTGCTGGTTTAAGCAGGGGAACCTTTAGTGCCATGCATGATTTCAAACCATGACGTCTGAGTGTATTACCAACAGTAACCTTGGAAACGGTGGTCCCAGCTCTTTTCAGGTCATTGACCAGCTCCTCCCATGTAGTTCTGGGCTGATTAGGATCATTGAGGCCCCACGAGGTGTGATCTTGCATGAAGCCCCAGTCCGAGGGAGATTGACAGTCATGTTTAACTTCTTCCATTTTCTAATGATTGCTCCAACAGTGGATCTTTTTTCACCAAGCTGCTTGGCAATTTCCCCGTAGCCCTTTCCAGCCTTGTGGAGGTACAATTTTGTCTCTAGTGTCTTTGGACAGCTCTTTGGTCTTGGCCATGTTAGTAGTTGGATTCTTATTGATTGTATGGGGTGGACAGGTGTCTTTATGCAGCTAACAACCTCAAACAGGTGCAACTAATTTAGGATAATAAATGTATTGGAGGTGGACATTTTAAAGGCAGACTAACAGGTCTTTGAGGGTCAGAATTCTAGCTGATAGACAGGTGTTCAAATACTTATTTGCAGCTGTATCATACAAATAAATAGTTTAAAAATAATATATTGTGATTTCTGGATTTTTTTTTTTAGATTATGTCTCTCACAGTGGACATGCACCTACGATGACAATTTCAGACCCCGCCATGATTTCTAAGTGGGAGAACTTGCAAAATAGCAGGGTGTTCAAATACTTATTTTCCTCACTGTATATATATATATATATATATATATATATATATTAGGTGTTTAAATTACTTGCACACTGTGAATAAAAATGCAGTGCATATAATATCCGAGTGTCACACTGAATCAAAGTAAAGAAGTTAATTAGACAGACAGACAGACAGACAGACAGACAGACAGACAGACAGACAGACAGACAGACAGACAGACAGACAGATAGATAGATAGATAGATAGATAGATAGATAGATAGATAGATAGATAGATAGATTTATAGAAGATGACATTTTGAATTCTGCTAACTGTCAGGATAGCTTTAAAAAAGTTTGCCTCCGCCAAGAAGTACAGATTTGTCTCTAGAGCTTTTAACAAGAAAAGAGCCAAACATTAAAACAATGGAAGACTTAGGACAGAAGCCAACTGTCCACAAAGAAGATTAAAGTAGTGGTGTCCAAACAAAAACACCTGCCCTCAATGGCAATATTCCATTCGTTTTTTTTGCACTACAGGCGGTCTTACATAAAACTCTTTTTCAATGTTGAGCTTGAAAAATGGGTCAATTATTGAGGATTTCTCAAATGTACAGCTGAACTAAACAGAACTGTGAACAGGTAAAGTTTAAACACAATAAAAAAAAAATCACAATACTTTTTAATATAAGCTGGTGTGCCAAGAGGTCAATCAAATGGGTAACGTGGTATGAGCTATCATTCATTATTGTACTAATTAAAGCTGCTTATCAGCATAATTGCAGCAATTATCACTTATAACCCATCATTATTTCACTAATATAATAACTAATAATTAATAATAATATTAATATTAAAAACGTGAACACATTCGATTGTAAATGAGTTGATGAGAATTTAGCGATTCTACGCATGACTATGCATTTGTAATGCATTTATATAAAGCAATATAATGCAGTAACATGCATTTAATTAAGGGATTTATAGAAATAAATGTCTTTATTATTTGCATCTTATTGTTAATAATATTTTTTGGTATAAAAATATATTTTGGTTCGTTTCAATATAATTCTGTAGGTTTCTTCATTTCCTTTTAAAAGGTAGAAAGAAGTTTTCCCAAATAAAAGCCTTGATGTAGTCTAAAGTGGAAATAAAGCCATATCACTGAGGAATCAACTATTCTGTTCTCATACTGTGACTTATTGTTTTTTGGGCTTGTTAAACCTGCTGTTCCTGATGGTGCTCAGTCATGTGTTTGGAGGAAACAGGCCAACCTTCATGCACGTGCCATTCTGGCTAAAAGTTTAATTTATCTAAAGTTAACTCATTTTTCCAAATAGGAATATAGTTATTTATATATATATATATATATATATATATATATATATATATATATATATATATATATATATATATATATATATATATATATATATATATATGTATATATATAATGCACTTGCTTGCTGTACTTTGTGAATAGAGATGCAGTGTATATAACATCTAAGTGTCACACTGAGTCAGCTGTACACACACCAGACTACAGGTTATAGAGTCTTTCTGTGTTATTGACAAAGAGGCAAAACATTGTCAAGGTTCAGTTCTTTTTCTGACTAAGTGCAACAAACCATAGACAAACACAAATCTAACTCCAAAGTTTTGCAGTGCATAGTGACAAACTAGGAAAGTCTGAACTTTCAACTGTTTCTCTCCGAGGCCCATTTTACATTGACACTTTCCATTAAATGCTGCACAAAGTGTTGAGCCAAATGCCTTTCAATTGCTAACCACAAAAGCCAACAGATCATAACCATGTAATCCTCTACTCAGTCACTTCAGAAGCACTGTTCAGGCAGGGTGAGGTCATCTAACCTCTTAATGCCTCTCTCTACTCAATTTTCAAAGTCAAATGCTCAATCATAGCAGACAAGCCTAAGGAAATAATAACAGGATAGAATAAAATAGTGTGCAATGGCTGGTCACTTTCCACATGAGCAAGGCCCGCTACTGGTCTAGTGACTTCTATATCTGCAGAATGATTTATCTCTCACTGTGGGAATGCTGTGTGATTTGCTCGGGAAGAAACCACGGCAGCATAGTAAACAAGCTATGAATTATTAATCAGGGTCAATTTATTATGAACACCTGCACATTTATGCAATTATCAGCCGGTCATCAGAAAATGATGCAGATTCCGCTCAACAGCTTTAGTTCATGTCCAAATCAAACATCAGCGGAATGAGAAAAAATAGACTGTGGCATGAGTGTTGTTGCTAAATTGGATGCTTTGATCATTTTCGAAAGTGCTGATCTCCCTTGGGATTTTCACACACAATAGTCCCCGGAGTATACCCAGAATGGTGCAAAAAAAAAAAAGCAGTTTTGAAGACACCTCCTGATGGCCAGATTGGTTAAAGCTTGCAGGAAGGCTACATTAACTAGCTACTCTTTACAAATGTGGTGAGAAGAGAATAATTTAAAAACGAACACTTCCTTAGAAATATGGGATGCAACAGGAACAAACTAATTCCACTGCTGTCAGTCAAGAGCAGAAAATGAAGTCTTCAGTACGCACAGTTTCACCTTAAGTGGGGAGTGAAAAATTGGACAAAGACCAGAGGACATTTTTCCAATTTTCTAACGAATGTATAACATCACCGTTCCTTCGACAAAATCGCACAAAGAATGGAAAATTGCTAGGAAATCTAGGAACAGATAAGCCTGTACGTATAGAAGAAAAGTATTCCCCTTCAACATTACAGTATATCAGCTTGATTTCTAATATATTCCCTCTAATATATATTAATATATAAAAGTGCTTAAAAACAGTAGAATGATTAGACAAACATAATATCAACTTATAGTTGTATGCTTCAGAATAGCGTACTTTGTGCTTGTGATTTCTCGGCAAGCGCCTTCCGACACCCAGCCGCAGTACGGATCCCTGGAGGCGATACAGGACCTGTGACAGAAGAACATACAGCTGCTCTATTCTGATGTCTTTAACCAGGATTAGCAAGCCCATGACCCATGGATGCTCTTCAACCTCTTCTCATACTGTTTACATCCCACATCTTTTCTCAGAAATAAAATAAACACTATTGCATTCATTGTTGATAACATTATTGTCGGAGGCTGAGCCAGACTCACTTCTTGCACTTCCCGTGTCGTTCGCAGCGTGAAAGAGGCACCTTTACCACACAAGACGTGAAAGCCACGAAAAGTGAGTGACTCTTGCTGTCGATCTCCATGCTGATGATGCGCTTGTCATCTACGCCGTCAATGCTGCACCTGAAAGAATACATGGCCAGTGGGGTTTAAAACTCTGACAAAACTACAATAAAAGGTCATATAAGTTTTTATTTGAATCTGGAAAAAAACAGAAAGTCTTCGAATTTCGAAAAATTTGCAAATGCAAATGTGCGACAGCTTGACTTGTCAGTATCCAAGATGCCTGACAATTTCAAGGTCACTACTATATGAAAATGAAGACAAATGAAGACAAATTAACCATGTTAACTCCTTTGTATAAAAGGTCAGATTGTCAGAGTGGTATACCTTCCATTTAAGCACAGAGGTTCAGAGGAAACACGGATAGATTTGTTCTACAGTCTATACATCTAGATCTAAGGTTTTGTTTGTCACTACAGCAAAAATGTAGACCTACCAAATTATAAGAATCTCTGACATTTCTTCAGTTCAACATTTCCCACAGGTTATTGCTAATAATAATAATTCAATAAAATTATTTTTTTATTTGTATAGCGGTTTTAATAATGTCTGAAAGCAGCTTTACACGGATAAAGTTTGCTCCTTATAATTGTACGTTTTTCCATAATGAGAGAGCCAGTGATGAGAAAAAAACATTGAGTGGAAACAGACTATAATAATATAATTTGTAATGAAAACATTTGTGCATTTTCACTAGTGGTCTAGACATTTGGATCCTACTGCATATTCAGTGCTTTTGGACTGTTCTGTGCAACAATGTCAATGTGACATAAACCTTACCCAGTGCAAACAAGCAGACCAGTTTAATACAGTATATGTGCATACTGAAATAATTAAGAATCATTTAGCAATTAGCTATGAAGTGTATTTTGTGGTTGCCCAGTAGGAAATAAAATCGAAGAAAAATCCCACACATCTAATGGTCATATTTAAATGAAACTTTTTGACAGCCGGACTGCATGCATAGGTTTTTCTCAATTACATCAAGCACTTATTTTCCTTTTGCAGTCTGCAGTAAGGGTCTATACTCAGATCCGTTACTTACGCTAACTGCTAAAACAAAGCCATATGGCTCTTAGCCAGGAAACGCACAGAAACCGCCACACTGTATGTTTGGAGGTTGCATTGCACGCTCTCCCAAATCCCGACTTTGTCACATGACACAGCTCAGTAGCATTTTGAAATCTCTCATAACCACTGACTAACTCCAGTTTTTATCCGAAAATTACATTTGGCCTCTGTTTCTCTGTTTATTCCACAGCAGCAGGTTCCAAACCTCTATCACATCTAAGAAAAGAGGGGATCTCAGCTAAGCTTTGAGACATTCATCCAATTCCCCCCTTTTCTTTTTACGGCTCTGAAATACTTTAATCATTTGCCATACTTTCAGCGGGGCTTCGTGGTAATGGCCCAGCTGCAAAAGTTCCACTCTGCTCCCTTTAATTTTGCTCACCACAATCGAGGGACTGAAACCTGAATTTTTTTTTAATGATCTGCACGATGGTGGTGTGTTTCTAATGGAATACATACTTCTCGGGGTTGTAGATGCTCAGCTCCTCCAGAAAGAGGCTGTCGTTCAGAAAACCGCTGCTTATTTTAGCCAGAAACTTGAGGATTATGCCTCTCTCAGAGCCCAGGAAAACAATAGTGTAGTTGCGATAGGGCCCAGCGGCGTTATCCACCGCAATGCGAGTGAGCCGATATCTGGAAGAGTGAAGAAAGAATAATGTGTGATGCAGCAGAGTTGAGATAATGAAATCGCTCTGTGATTCTCCGACTTAATAACATTTAGCTCCGTTCTGGCTGTAGAAATGAGACTGTTGTCTGCCGTCTGCTGCTCCAATTACTGAGCTGACCTCCATGTTAATCAAATGTATCTATAATACTCAAATCAGTATGCAAATACAATTTCAAAATAATTAAAGCTGGGTGAGATGAAACTGCTAAGACAAATAAATTATCATGGAAATTTCTGCCATACTTTTGGATCTAGAGTTCTAAAATGGGTAAGGAAGGAAACGATAAGAGACTACAGGATTCAATTTTCAATAGTGTAGCATCCTGGTCTTTTATCCTGGTCAGACTTATTGTGAATCCAGCAGCGATCAGTGCAACATGGGAATACATCCTAAACGGGATGCCAATTCATTGTATAATATGCACACACTTATTTATACTAAAAGGAAATTTTAAGTCACCAATCCTCTACATGGAAGGCTTTTGAGAGGAAATCCAAGTTTTAGGAGTAAACCCAGGAAAACACATGAAGAACATGTCCAAAATATGCTAATAGTAACCTGAACTCAGGAATAAACTGGGCATCCTGGAGCAGTAAGGGAGCAACAGTACATGTTGTGCCACAATGTTGCCCTTGTGCACAATTATTTAACCAGTACATAGAAAATGGTTGGACCTCTGATCAGACAGTCATGAGTTTAAATCCCAACACTGCCAAGCTACCCTTAAGCAAGTTCCCTTTACATAAGGTTGCTAAGAAAATCACTGTTAGTGTAAAAATCTGAAGGGTCAGATGAAATATATCCTCTAACAGGAACATCGATTTTTACTGTCTAAAACTGTTCTAATTTGAAAAGAAGAAAAAAAAGAAGAAGAAACAAATGAATTTAAATTACCTCCTCCAGGCAAAAGAGGAGATAGAATCTTATTCTGGATTGAGTGTCTAGCTCACTTCCTGCAGCTGAGGCAGATATTCCAACCCCCTGCTCTATATACAAGATTAATTGATTTGAGTCTGAATTTGACCTGGCCATCAATCTGAATTACAAATGCCTAGATCTAATGGTCAGTTGAGAAGAATTATCATGCTAAATAGAAACCATTAATTCACACATATTATTAGGGAAGCACCAATATGGAATAAGATTTCGGGTGACAGGATTGTGAATTCATGATATAATTTCTTATAAGCCTTCCCTATCTACTCTTGGATTTGTGGTCCCGCTATTTAAGATAAATGTGTGCTAGAAAACAATCACTAGGCCTCAATTGTGCATGGAGGCCAATGCAATCGGAAGCGAATGCTCACCGGACCATTGTCTTTAGAAACCAGGGCCGGTTGGCTATAGATGCTACGGCCTCATCCATCAAGGGGTGCATCTTTATGAAGTTTAGTGTGTCATCTGGAAACTCATTGGACACTTTGTATTTCTCTGCTGATGGTGTTCCAGCACAGCAGCCAGGCCTAGACAGACAGACAGACAGACAGACAGACAGACAGACAGACAGAAAGAAAGAAAGAAAGAAAGAAAGAAAGAAAGAAAGAAAGAAAGAAAGAAAGAAAGAAAGAAAGAAAGAAAGAAAGAAATGTAAGCATACTGTATACTCCATAAATTCAATTCACTGTTCTAAGTGCAGTATTGCATACACTCACAGCATATGACAGAAAAAAAACACTAGCAACATGTAATGATAAAATAAGGATCACATAAAAGAAGAGTAAGTACCTTTGTGCTCATTAACACCTGACCCTGTTTCCTACAAACACATAATTTGATGCTAATCAGCACCAGGAAAACACCTGTTGCACATGGCACATTGACACACCATATGGATGCTAGAAGAACCTCTCAATTGTCTACCCTAAGTCTTTCCTTCGAGTAAAATGCTATTTCAGGGGAAATGCAGCTCACTCTTGGTGTGATAATTAGAGGGACGGAGGACAAAGATTGACCAGGCTAACTGGTGCATTTGGAAAATTAGTCAACCATCTGGAAAATGAGCTCATGCCTCATTTGCTGATATCCACACTTCTTTTTTTCTTTGACTTTTTCTCTCATGGCATGGCATGGTAGTAATGTTATTCAAAGAGAATTGCCCAGTGTGGCAATGATTTATTTATAAGACCTACATAATATCTCCCTAAGTCAATTGTAAATATTCATGACTGCAGTTGGCGCCATATCACAGAATCCTAAACATCATCTCTGACGAAAGAGCACAAAGGCGTTGTTGTTCAGTGCACCGTTGCCCAATCGCTCGAAATGAGGCGCTTTCAAGAAATCTCTGGGGGGGATTTAAAGAAACACAGGAAAAAACACTGGTAAATACCTGGGCTTGGGAACTTTATCTTCAGGTACTGGTGTCCAGGTCGACTCTGGTGACTTTTGCTCTTTAAAGCGGCCGGTGAAAGCCGTGGCGATGTCCGCCATGTCGTAGGCGCACACGGCTGAGCCTGGAATGCTACAGAGGAGCCAAGAGACATGCAGTAATTCGCCTGCGGATACCCGCTACTGTGTACATAACAGAACTCTGAATCATTCCTCGTCATTTGTCTCGTCAACTATGCAGCTTCAGCGGAACAAAGAGCGCACAAGGACAGAATTGTGATAATTACAGAGATGGGATTCTGTTAACCTCTGTGGCCAAAACTGTAAATCTGAGTAATAAATCCAAAATATGAACCGGCATATTGTCGAAGCAGTTGCCCAGAAACAATGACTAATGCATCCCTGTATGCACTGTATGGCTGGAACTTCCAGTCAATAGCGGTTCATTCTCTGCGCTTGGATTAACTATGTATATGGCCCTTACTGAAACTCTTATTGAAATTTTGTAGTTGTTTGGCCCATTACGCAAGCTTAATTGCCCTGCTACAAATCGCTACGACTTAGGAATTGAGCATTAGAACCATGAGCATTATGCCAGCTCTTTGATTCAAATTTAGATTAAGAAAGTAGCTGCCAGGTCTATTTTCTATTCATTACTGACGGATCAAACTTTCCCAATGGATTAGATTTGCCTCTGAATTAAAAACAAACAAACGCATACCTGTTAAATGGCGTGGAGAAGATCGCCATGACAACATCACGACCATTGATGCGGATGACGCCGGTTACGGCTTGCAGGATGTTGAAGTAGAAGTGCGAATCGCCTGGGATGGAGCAGTTGAGGCGAGCCTTTAAGAAAGATGTCCACTGTTTCTCCAGTACTCGTTGTGAGCCGCCACGGTCATTCTTACACACACGAGCTACTCGTGGGAAGACCACCTGGCAAAAAGATGGTCATACAGACTGATTGATCATGTGAGCAGTTATGTTTGAGTGCAAAACTAACTGGATAGTGTTTTTTTTTTTACAATAAAATAATTCAGATTTATCTTACAATAACATTTAATAGTGTTGTCACTAAATATCTTGTTCCTCCTTTGAAAATCTCTAAATCTATAAATATATGATATATAAATAATATATATTAGAGGTGTATTGGTACACTTGTTCATATGCAAATCTTGTTTTACGGGCAAAACGTGAGTTCCCTCACAAACATATTAAAGTTTGTTTAGCCTCTCACGTGCTCTCGCTAAAATAAAATATATCAAAATAAAATCGAATAAATCAAATGAACGCAATACACTTTTTATGATATTGAATAAATTGAGTATATACTCATATCGCTAGACTGCTGTAAAAGCATTGGCAATAATTGAAAGTCATCAGAACAATATTTGTGTTTTCTAACATGCGTAGTACAAATCGTGTTTCCCATATGGATCGAATAGTGCAGTGTCACTGGCCAGAAATATGGATATATACTAATTAATTTAATCAATATAATAAAAAACTGAATTGCATTAATTTAAACTGAATCTATATATTTAAATTAGCAGGCATTTTATTTAAAATTGTTTTAAAAAATGTAAACTGTTGATGTTATATTGTTAATAATAATCAATAATAATAATAATAATAATAATAATAATAATAATAATAATAATAAAAATGTTAAAAGAAAAAGACAAGCAATTTTATGTTTTGCATTTCTTCCCCCTAACTAGCGTAATTGAGCCGTGACTTAAAAACCTATGTATGAACCGAAATTTGTGTACCGTCACAACCTAATATACAGTGAAAATCATGGTTAGTGATCGTGCTACAAGTAATTATCTGCCACAGAGCACATGCACATATGAACAGCACCATGTAAACTGACACAAACAATTACAAAAACAGGGTCAAATTAATGAAATGAATTCTCTTTAATTCCTAATTACGTGTTCGTGACTTAGGCTTCAATATGCAGCAGGTGCTTCTGCAGAAATATCAAACTATTTTAGTACTTCAACCAATTCAAACAATGTCTATGGTGCTTTTGTTTATTTTTAGGCCCTCCATCCTGAGTGGGTTTTCCTATTTTGAAACTGGCTGACCCTTCCTGAAAACTGTCTCCAATATCAGTGACCCACCCCACAACCCACTTCCTGTTTTCTTCCTAGGACCTTTGATTTTTTTTTTCCGCCTGTGGCAATCAAGGAGGAAAAGGTAGACATTACAAGTTATTTTAATCAAAAGCCATATCATGAACAGGGTTTTCACCTTTCCCATGCTGTTATATTCCATAGCAATTTCTCGAAAGAAAAAGTAAATGAAGTCCCCGTAATCTACTGCCTGAACAAAATAGGGCTCTGCAAAAAAAAAGAAAAAAGTTATTTAACCAAATGAATAGTGACATATATCATATATCAGTTTTATAATATTATAGTTAAAGTTTAAGCTAAAGATTTAATAAAACTAAGTAGTAGTACAAAACCAGAAAATGGAAAGAATTGTCATGTAGCCTGGCTCTGGTTCTAAGCAACATTTAGAGATGTGCTCTCCTCTGTATAAAAACATAATCCCACACAGTTTCTCTGTTTACTTACCTTTCAGCCACTTTGAATCGTGTTTTACTGTGCGCAAAGTCGGACTGTCTCCCAGGCTACGATAAATAACCGCATCGATGGCCAGGAAATCAGTGACCGTAGCAGAGTACAACTTTCCATCTACAAAATAAACATCACGTACATACTAAAAGGTTCCACTGCATGAAATTTTCTACACAAGCATTCACAAAGCCCAACCCTGGGAAGTTCCAAACCAAAAACCAATGTACCACTACCAGAGATGAGGCTTGCACTGTAAGTAAAAGTTAATGACTCATAGTAAAATGTTTGCTCTTCATTGGCAAAAACAAATAAAACATATAATAGCAACAAAGTAATTAGTGTAACTATGACAATCGCTTGAATCACTTTAGCAGACTACGATTTGGACTGCATTCTCAAGCCACTAAAAAAGAGATGAATCACATGGGTTTTCCATCTTGGGAGTTATTTTTAATTCCAATTTTTCAGGGAGGACTCCGCTTTTTTTTTCTAGTGTCACAATAGTTTCATGTGTTTCCAAACTGACCACAGGCGAAATCTTGCCAAGCAACATGCTCTTCCCAGAAACAGAGAGCAACTGTCGCATAAATGACTGCCACCAGCCTCAGTCCGCCTCGGAGTTCCCTGATTTCCTCACATGCTTTTTTTTAATTGGCCTAATGATGCCGATCTCTTTCGCTATTTAAAAGCTGGGGCATGTCCTGCAGCTATTACTGAGTATCAACTGTCTAGAAATAAAATGATCCAAGTAAATCCAATTTTCCATAATGAGCAAATTAGCAAGTGTTTTAAGTGTTCTTATAAAAAACAGTTCATTAGATGTCTCACCAGCAAACAGGGCAACGTTGGCATGCTTGGCATCATACGGGCACCGGGCCATTCCACTAATCTCCTCCCCAAGTGCATCCAGAGTGTCCGTCTAGAGAAAGGAAGCCAAAGGTTAGAGTTCAACTACACTCAAGGGAGCAGCAAGGCCTCCCTTAACATAGTGCAACAATGCCAGTCTGTTCAGTTCCAAAAGCAAACAAAATGAACATAATGAATATGAGGCAAAAAAAATTTAATTTGTGACAAAAAAGTATATCAGAGTACATAGTTTTTTTCTCAAGGAGTTATTTTTAACAGCATTTCTTGCTCTTGACAATGGCTCAAGCTTGCCAAAAAGTTTAACTGCTTACGCCACCCTTTTTGGCTTCCAAACAGGTCATTTCATATTCTATTTTTTTCTTGGCGGAAAGAGCTATTATCTACAAAGTGAAAAAGGTCATGCTGAAAGCTCGGAAAATTTTGAATTTCTGCTTGAGAGTAAGAAATATCAGAAGCCCACACCAGAAGCCTAATTAACATTTCCTATCATGACGTGTTAAACCAAAGAAAAAGAACACCAAGAAAAACATTTCTGTCAAAAATTTAACTTTTTTTACTCAACTACATTTAGTGAAATCAGTCATTCCTTTTATATATTAGTGGATAAAAAACATAGCTGGTCAAGCATGCAATCAGGGTAGAGCATGAGATCTTTGTGTTAAACTTTTTTGATTGGTGCTTGGTGGCTTCTATTTAACACAAACATACAGTTCATGACAAAGAAACTCCTGATTCTAACTTGTCACAACACCCATTGCCTGATCTGCATGATTGTTTTTTAAGTAGTTGAAAAGAAGGTTTTAGGCTCATGATAATTTGAATAGATATCAATCAGTGTGAAACTCATTATTATCATTCTATGTGCTGAGAGTAAAATTAGAGTCTTTTCACATAAACTGATTTGATTAAGCAAAAGCCTTGTTACAAAAATTATAATAGGAACATTAAAGCCATAATAGATATAATACTTTGGATACCTAAGTGCATTTGAAGGCAAATACTTTTATACTTTTAATTTTACGTGTAAAAGTGAACATTTAAAGGGAGCACTTTTACTTTAACTGGAGTAATATTTTACCGACTGTATCTCTACTTTAACTCAACTACAAGCTTTGTGTACTTCATCCACCACTGACTACACCATACATTTTTATTTGTCAGTTTAACGGTGTAAGAGTTTTTGTGTGTATTAAATCTGTCCCTTATGCTACTGAGCTTTTCCTGAGCATTTCAATGGGAGGAAGAGACTCCTAAAGATTAGTTTGATATATGAGGTCAAAACCCTATCGTATATAGACCAGACAAATCATAAAAAAGGTCTTGACAGATGTGTTCCTCCACTTTGGCATCCTGGAGTTTTCCTTTAACAATGACATTGATTGAGATATTAATTAATTCCATCAAAGGATCGACGTTTGCCCGGAATCGCAGCAGAGTCACAGGCAATTCAGTCGACAACCGTAGGAGGCGTATCACATTACACCCAAAAGACCCATCATTCCCATATGGACTAATGGTTTCCGTAATGGACTAGGTAGGGCCCCTCTTTGACATGGGTAGGGGAAGTTTTTGTGTGCTCTTTCCAGTAATTACATGGTGAGGGACATCACCTCAGTGCCCCTTATTTTCCTGCCGCTATGTCCAGCAACAGGTGACATAATCCACACCACCTGTATATGAGGAAGCTGAGGGGGGGTATTAACACACAAAGAACTGGTCGCCTGTTCGACTCTGAGGTATGTGTCTAAATGATCCCAGGGCAAGTGTTGAGAGGGCTATAGATAGGCCCTTAGGGGTGAGAGGTGTGTGTGGGGGTGTGTGGGGGTGTGCATGGAGCAGAGCTGTAGTACTTTGTGTCCACCCCTCTCTTCAGCTCTTTCTCTCTTTACTCTCTCTCTCTCTCTCTCTCTCTCTCTCTCTCTCTCTCTCTCTCTGTCTGAAAGGTGCTGATTAATGTGAACTGAGTTTGGACCTGGAACAGAGGCCCCTTTTTCAGAGTCATCATGCTGTGAGGATGGAAAGGTGAAAGAGTGGCCACGGTGGACACACACAAGCACACCGCTGTCACACAACCCAGCAAGGGCCAAATATCCCTGGGAGGCGGGAAATCTGTGAGCAGATACCGCGGTTCTTGGCAAAAAGAATTCACTCCCTTTTGTTTAAAAAAAGGCTGAGGCATTTTGTTGTGCCAGTGATTTTACCCACTTTGCACCTTACTCACTAGAGAACATGCTGCTGTTTTAAATTCAATATGTAAATTACTATGATACAATAAGAGAAATTTTATTAAAAAAAAATGTATGCACACCTAAAATGATTGAGAAAAACAAAGAAAACAGGGTCCAAATGCAATTTGGCAAAGAACAAAGAGTATATTTGAGGCCCTAAGCCTAATAAAAGGACGTGCACTATACAAAAAAAATGTGATAAAAGATTACACCCGTTTGTCAGCCTTCCCCAAACTGCTGCCACAAAGTTGCTGCAGTTTTACAAACTCACTTAACTGAAACTAAGGGGCCCAAACATGTTCCAGCATGTCCGCGCCCCTGTACAAAAAACGAGCTCCATTTGTACATGGTCGGTGTAAAAGAACTCGAATGGCCTTCACAGAGCTCTGATTTCAATCCCACTGAACACCTTGGGGATGAAACAGAACACCAGCTGAGCTCCATGCATCCTTACCTGACATCACTGCCTGACCCCACTGATGCTCTTGTGGCTGAATGAGCACAAATTCCCCAAGCCAATCTCCGAAATCTTCTAAAAGGTTTTTCCATTTGGTTGGGATGGTAAGGCGCCCACAAACACATATTGTGACTTTATGTTAATTAACTAGAGAGGTAATGGTACATTTATTCGTACCAAACCAGAACCTTTTCGATACGATGCACATGTGTACTGAATGCACTTCTTGCAATTAATGCAATATAATGCGATATGTCCATATCGCTAGACTGTTGTAAAAATGTTCGCAATGACAGAAAGTCATTGATGACTTTTTTCACATGTGCAGTTCAAATTTGTTTTCGGTACAGATCAAGTAGCGCAGTGTCACTGTCTAGCGACATGGATATATACTCAATTTAGTTGATATAATTAAAAAGTGAATTGCATTAATTCGATTTATAATATATATTTTTTATATATATTTTTTAAACCAAGCAGGCATTTTATTTAAAATGGAAACTATAAACTGTAAACACAACTGTTCCTAATAGTAAACAACGTTCATAAAAAAAAAAAAATAAAAAATAAAAAAAAGGACCTTTACACCCCTACAATTTCTGTAACTGTAACGAATGAAAAACATCAGCAATTAATACCTCAGAAATCTGAAGAAAAAAACCACCCATGGAGACCTTTAGAAAAATGTGCAAGCGTCAGGGGCTATTTCTCTAGTTGGTGTGCCCTTTTAATGACATTTCAAACTTTCTTGCAGAAGACAGTGCATGCTCTCGCATGTTATCAAGCCAAAGACATTACTCAGTGATAAATATGTCATAACATAAAACAAGAACAAACTTACATATGACTACCTGTAGCATTTTAGGAACTAAAACAAATCATCCATGCACAACTGGCTGCCACTGCTTTTATCAACACTGTGGGCCCACAGCTGCAAATCACTCATGTGAGAATATTCCATCACTGTTCATAGCTCCTTAGCTTTCTTGCTATATTATATGTCATCTTTTATTGAGTTGCCCGCATTCCAATCTGCAGCGGATTGTGTGAAGAGAGGCCATAGGGCAGATGGTGATACCTTGTAGGATCGACAAGAAGGGTTGAATGCGTTGGTCCCGCACACAAACAAGGTGTCATCGGTTTGCTGGAGAAGGACCTTGATGAAATTGTGGCATTCATCCTGCAGATGAGAACAAATGTCAAATTCAAGCATGAACTTGTGTAACCCAAGTCTATGTGTTTGCCTGCTCATCGTTCTACTTTATCACCTTTATTTCGGTCCATTACGTTACCAATTGTGTCATTTTCAAATACGTTATGCCGTCTCATGTTACAAAATGACATTAGCCTGGCCCTAAAAGCCTTTATTCAATTTCAAACTATTACATTATCTGGATGAGCAAAAAATAGATCCTGTGATATGATGACATGATAAAATAATAAAGAAATGCTCCATATACCTTGTGCTTTCCTTTCATTCTACAGGTGTCCACATCGGGTTGCCTGGACTTCCATGTGAGTTTCTGTGGAGAGAAAAAATCGATGGCTGATCTGCTTAGGCTTTACACTGAAGACAAGCTTGTGCAATGAATACAACACATTAGACTGGATTATGTCAGTCTCTTATTACCCCTTGAGGTCAGATCAGCAGTCATTCTAACATACGATTTAAGTCCGAAGCCGCATTCACGAACCGCTAATTAAATAAATCACTGATACTAAATCGTAACCTTTCATTAATCAATCTCTCTCGCCTGCTCAGGACCAGGATCAATCACGCTGTGTTGGTATTTCACTGCCCACATCACTGGCATAATCGGGAGTTACATGTACGTGTAAATTGTCAGCCTCCCGGGTCCCTATTTACTAGAATAGATGACGCATAGCGTCGACTCTTGATAGGATAATCTGCTTAGCAGCGTCACAGTGCTGGAGTGTCTCCTGCTTGGGTTTCAGTGCTGCCAAGTAATTACGATGGAGTACAGGATCGTATCCCTGAAGACAGTCTGACACAAACCGCTTACCTTGTTGAAAAAGATCTCCTCAGTGTCTGCTGTGTCGATGTCCACTGTATATATGTGATCTCTGCAAAGATGACAAAAATAATTCATTTGAATGTGGAATTAGAGATCGTCCCTTACTGTCAATCTCCAGTGTGCTTTCTTTTTAAAATGAACACCACTTCAGGGAATAGGCACAAGCTACAAAGGTTTTAAAGGGCTTCAGTACCTACAAAGCTGCCTTTGTTCTGATGGAAGGCTGCTCGCTGGGAGAGTGCCAAGTCATTCTGTGCTGTTCAGGTCAATTAAGTTCAGTGCTCAAGCACAGGAAACCGATACCAACACTCATTAAAATATGAGACAGAAGTTATGTGTTTTGACTGGTTATAACAAAATCTCCACTTGCATATGGTGCTGATAAACTCAAGTCAAACAACCTATGTGAAACCCTCCCCGGTTTGTATACTTGACAAAGGTCGGATTGTATAGTCTTCAGTTTTGGACAGGTGGGATTGTGGGACTGGCTGTACTGTAAACTGTTTAATTTGTTTGAGACTACTTGTAAATGTGTGTTTAATCAAAGTGCCTCGTCAACATCCGCTGAGTTCTGTTTAATTATATCTAACAACCTGCACAGTGGCTTGCATTCTCATTATACAAATTTAATAAAGTCTGGAAGAGAAGCCATTTCTGAAATGAATCCACTTATACAAGTTTCCTGGGGCTTGGCAATCTCCAGCTGGATAAACTTCTTTCCAATTATGTTATCCAAAGTCTCCGTCAGAAGCTGGTAATTAATCATACATGTGTCGAATTTCAAATAGTTCAGTCTCCAGTCTCTTTTGAATGGTGTAGCCGCTTTTGTTGGGTAAAAAATAGATAAATAATCTCACTCTTAGTTGCCTCGGATAAATGGTAAGTTCTGCATGACTCTGAGCCAAGAAATGATCTTGTTTTAAACATCTTCATTACACGGTGCTCAAAATGATTAGGGCTGGTGAAGCCGATATGCTGGCTCCTAATTTTTGCTCATTCTCTGTGCACCGCTGGTTGGGTATTCAAGTCTAAAGCTAATCATGAAGGTGCATTCCTGGGTTTACAAACCACCCACAAACACTCACTATCTCTATTCATTTCAAAGGCTATACTTCTTAACTTGAAATGCAGGTCAAGATCACTGACGCACTTCTAGAACGCGAAAAACTAAACCCATAAGTGATCCTATACCACTTCTTCTAAGGAGTAATTGAGCTCCACTCCTAATGCATTTCAATTAGCATGGGTAAGGTGTCATCTCACCTGACGGTCTCACAGTCCGTTAATGAAACTCTATTCTACCGAATAATTACAACAGCAGAGGATCATTAATTGAGTGAAATGTATGCCGTTACATTGTAAAGTTCAACATGAATATCAGCACAGCGGGTCATTAAATATTATCAGGGTAAATCTTTTCTACCCTTATATTAAAAAGCATGATGAATACAAAGTAATTCTGTATGTGAACAGCTCACACCTGCAATAGCTACATGCCATTTAAGTAATGACATATATATATATAAAGGATAATTAAAGGTTTAAAATGAGTCTTCTTTTTTTAATAGGACTTTTTCTTTGACAAAGATCTGATAAACAGATGAACCCTTAAGGATGTTAAATGGAACAATATTCAGAGAGAGTAACACCGAAACCTACTGAAATGCTTTTGAAACCCAACCTCTCTGCATTCTTAAACATTTAACAGCAGTTTAATTATTTCAGCCACAAACCAACAGATAAGTTAATAGATAATGAAGTAGGATGACAGCAGAATACTTCAGCAAACACTGTGCAAATATGGCCAGTTCAAGCTCCAGTTGCACCTGTGGACACATACCAACTCCACACATTGCTACCTGCTGGATGAAACTCCCCAGGTTTCCTATTTTGATAGCCTTAAAGCATTTGAACAGTTCTGCTTTTCATCCAGCTGCAAAAGACCCGAGTATAACAAGCGCAGGGTTCCTTTCATGCTGTGCAAGTACTGGACTAGCCAAGCAAACATAGACCTCTGGAGCTCACCACAAGCAAACAAACAAAACCCAACATTTGGCTGCATGAGTTGAGCACCTCCTTTTATTTGCGGTGCCTGAGGTGTTACAAAACTTTGATATGCTCCAAGTGTATCCGTTTGCTTAAAGATCTGATATCGGGGTGTGTTTTGCTTGGGCAGAGAGGAGGGGGAGAGGACTTGGCCGCCCACCAGGAGAACAGAGTGGCTTTGTGCTGAGGAATGTCGTTTTCATAACACCCCAGTTTTTTTTCAGGGGTGACTGAGGGCCACTGTGGTCCATCTGGTGGCCTTTTGTAAAACAATCTCACTCTCTGACAGGAGGGATGGGGACCTTCATTAGTATGCACCCCACACCTAATAACGTACCCCAGTTTACTACCGACCCCCTTCATAACCACATTGTAGATGGCTGGGGCAACATTGTATATTGTCTGCTTCGACCTTAAATACAACCTACAAAAATGAACACCACCACCAGCAATTAGGCTGCACAGATATAGTCAGTTCCAGTGAGTATACCTGTCCCATTTATAAAAGAAGGTTGTTGGGGGGGGTCCTCTTAGACCAGCTGAAAAAGCACAAAGTAGAAAATCACAATCCACATCATTAGTGGGCCCTTAATGGGATTTGAAAACAGTGGATGAATCCAAGACTCCTGGACCTCATTTGCTGCTCTGTTTTGAAAGGGATGAACCTGAATACCTCATGGACCACTAGACCCATTCCCATAGCATGCCAAAGGGGCTCCCACAAGAATGATGAGAACAGTTGCCCTGGCAAGCCACAGACAGTGAAAAGGGAATGTGAACAATGAATCTGCACAGACCTCTCAGTAGCATTAAGGGGTCACAAAATTGTGACTTCTCCCTAGATTCCTTCTAGATTGAGAAAAATGCAACTGCCAGCCAATTCTGCTAATCGCTTTGATGAATTATAAGAATTTGGTGCTAATTTTAGACTTAGTACTTATTTAAAAATTAGACAAATTTTCAAGCTGTCTGGGAATATAAATCATAATAGTATACAGGCCATAATGTAAACCAGGTTTACCTCGGTGCTTGTACTGCTTGTTCGTGATCATAGGGAATATTTGAGTGCTTTTACTTGTTTTCAGCTCTCAGAACACAGATCAAGCATTTTTTTTCTGCGGAAGGTTATTATCCAGCTTCCTTAGTACTTGATTGAACTGATCAAGAGAAGCGATGTTTAAATTGCCTTACTGTTGTGAATTGTTCTTTGAAAAATTACTTTTGCCAGGACGTGCTGTAATTGAGAAACGGTTTCTTTTCAACAAGCACTTACGAGCAAAGATGATCTAGATGCTTAATCAGTTTAGCTGGTGCTGAAGCTAAGCTAAATTTTCCAGCAGGAAAATGTACTGCTAAGATAAAAAAAAAAAAAAGAAAAAAAAGAAAAGAAAAAAAAACATGACTTGCATCCAAATAAGTAATTTCTAAATCGAATGGTTTAAATTTTTTTAATCATAGAATGTTTTTTCTAATGTTAACTATCTTGCTGGATAAAAATGTAATATGTTTAAAAATATTGTGTTATTAAACATAAAATTTAAATATGTGCCAACCAATTAAAATTCATGGTCATTCTCCTATCTGTAACATCATCAGAAAAGCCATGACTTTTCTTGTCTGTGCAAGCCAGTGGCTACAGTGGCACATATTTACTTACTATTAAAACAAAGAGGCCTTAGACAAAACAAAATAATAGAAATCCACCAGCCGGTGATCAATTCCAGTTAGTGACCACAACGAATGGACTCATACACTGGTTTAAAAAAGCCACCCACAGCTTAAAATAAGTTTTGCCAAACCCAATTATTTAATAATTTCATTTATTTTTGTAAGAAATAAATCCCAATGTTTTTTTGGGCTTTATAATCTGAATGCAATGTTTAGGTTCAAAGACGAGTTGAAAGCTAGCTAACAAGAGAACAATACCTTGAGGTATTTCAAACCAACTCATGGAACACATGAACCAAATTTATATAAACACTGCACCATAATTATGTAATAACAACCTCATTTAAATCTTTGTGGGTAAATATTTCCAGCCTCCCACTAAATTCTATTTAAAGCATCTGCTAGAGCTTCCAGGCGGCCAATAAAAAAAAAAAAATCCAAATCCACTTTTCTAATACTGTGCTGTGTGCTACACTATCGAGCTGGCTAACCTTTTAATCACTGGACCTCATGATGAGCCAAATGATGTGAAGCCATTCACAAGTAGCATCAGCTTTTGGACCGTATCTCTGTGGGCCATCTGTGGGCCAAGATACAGCAAACTGAATGAAACCAATCTTATGTGCCACAGCAGAGACGTGTCCAAAACCACAAACTGAATGACTCATTAACATTTTAAAATAGAAAATAGAAAATATAATTTTTTGCATACTATTTATATAGTAGTGCAGCTTACAATGACTATTCTGACAAACTCTGTAGAAAATTATTTTGATCAAATGTATGCATGGTTTTGGACAAACGACAGCCACAGAGCAGGCCACAATGTCTGAACACCAGTCAGCAGCCAGGTCGTTTGTGATAGCTCACCAGCCCATAGGACTCTTATCTCTCAACTAGTTGGTGCGGTAAATGTGAACCAAACTGGGTGTTGTGTGCATAGTAATCTAATATATTTCCAAAGGTGATACTGGCATTGCTGGCTAGACTTTCATTTGCAAAAACCCCATGAAGCACGAAAAGAAAAAAAATACTCATTTCCAATTCTGTGCACCCCAGATATCAACCACACACCAGCATTATTCACTCTTACAGCTGCCAGTAGCTCCATACATCCCTTCAGTTTGAATTTCTTTATTGCTTTTCATTGGGTTTTTTTGGCATTTGTGCAATAATACTTTTCATTATTTCTAGCGGAATAGCTGTTTTACTACTTCAATAGTTTGTTAAACTGGATCATCTCACGTCTTCTAGACAATGTAGCACTTTCTTCGGTGCATACAGGCTTAGTTTTTTTAATGGAATACAATTTTAAATGTTGTTTAGTTCCTAAATATCAAATGTATCTTTTGTGACCTTAACAATATTTTGGCAATAATTATCCAATATTCATAAAATTTACACAGCATATATAAACATCATGAGTGACCTTCGTATAAACTTTCTGATTCTACCCATGTGAATGATGTTGGTCTGCTTGAGTCATTATGGTTATGTTTCATTCGTATAAACCATTTTTACGGAAATGCTACTCCCTCAAAATTCCAGAGATGGTGTGTATTTTTGTGATGGCAGAAGCTCTGGTTATGGTTGCATGAGAACGAGGCTCTTTTAAGTCTTGTGGTTTGCATTCGTCCAAAAATCCTTTTGCCGAATGTAGACAGTAAGCTAACTGACCTTGCAGCTATATAAAGAGTCCGATTCGTTATGACGATCAGCTGAATATCCAGTTTGTGCCGTTGTGTGTTGTTCCTTCCCGGTCTGTGTCCGACAAACACTGGGTAGTGTTTTGTATCTGCAAAGATATATATATATTAAAAAAAAAGTGAGATAAAATAGAGGCAAAAAGAATTCCAAGTACATCAACAAATAATATTGGGATCGCTAGTTGATTTCACTGAGAGAGTGAAAAGGGTAGGAATAAAAAGGAAATAAAAGTTACCCTAAATCTCTATGCCCCACATAGCAGTTAGACCTCAACATAAGGCTTTAAACTTTGACGGGGGAAAATAAAGGATTATCCTTTGATGTTCAAAAGAATCCATTTCAAATAGCATTTAAAGTTCACATTTTCTCGTGTGCTTCCTTCAGTGTCAAATCATGTTTCAAACAGTGCAAGAAGAGGGGAGAGAGAGAGAGAGACAGAGAGAGAGAAAGAGAGAGAGAGAGAGAGAGAGAGAGAGAGAGAGAGAGAGAGAGAGAGAGAGAGAGAGAGAGAGAGAAAAAGAGAGAGAAAAAGAGAGAGAAAAAGAGAGAGAAAAAGAGAGAGAGAAAGAAACTAGGAAAGAGTTAGCAGGTGAGGGTGCCACAGAGAATGAGTGAGAAATAGACAAAGGATTTAAGTGAAAGGGGGAAAAAAGCAAGTAAAAAATTGTGACAGAATTAAAGGAGAAAAGAATATGTGCTGTCTTGTTATCATGAGTGAGAGAAGTGTTTCTGGCTTAA
Organism: Silurus aristotelis; assembly: GCF_946808225.1. Lineage (NCBI taxonomy): Eukaryota > Metazoa > Chordata > Actinopteri > Siluriformes > Siluridae > Silurus > Silurus aristotelis. The sequence goes on from NC_139584.1 coordinate 15,460,292, forward strand.
TAAATAACAGAAGGAGAGGAAAAATGTAAGGGAAGAATGTGCATCAGAATGAGAAAAGGACAATAAATAAAAAGAGGGGGCAAAGAGGGAAATGAATGTGAATGCGAATGCGAGCTTGGGAGAATGAGAAATGTGTATGAAAGATGGACAGTGAAGGAAAGGAGTGAAGAACAAAGAGGTGTAGACGTTGCTCCCAACAGCTCCTGGTTACTCACAGTTGCTATGTGAAATAGTGATTGGCTCCGAGTCCTCTGGGAAGGCAGCTCCAGCCATCTGTAGCAGGGTGAAATACAGCAACAAGGCCTCTGACCTCATTTTTGCTCTGGCTCCTCGCTATGTCTTTACTTCAGCCTGCAAGAATGAGGAAGCGAGACGTGTTATCCCTTCATTCCTTCATTAGTTTCATCATAGGCACCTGTAGAAACTGGTTACATACATGCCGGACAGGCCATGATTTTACAATCTTGCCTTGCCAGCAAAACAAATTAATTGGATTAGCTCAGTAGTATGCGTCACAGATCGATGGCTGAGCCTGAAGTGGACTCGGCTTTACTCGAAGGATCAGACATTTGCCTTTTTTTTAAACCATAGTACATCCAATTCAATATGATTAATTAATTGGAGAAACTCATATGATTAGATCGATCAAAGAAATGATTCCCCAATTGCTCTGCCTTCCATCACTTACTTGGATTGAAACCAAGGCTCTTTCGTATGGAAAAGATTTACAGCAACCTACTGGCCTTCTGACATTTTTATTCCGCTGTTTTTGCTAGTGCATTGTAGGAAACAAATCAGCCCCTCAAATCATGGCTGATAATTACTCCAGGGTCAGGCATGACCAGAATTGACAGGTTAATTTTCTTAAAATGAATAGCACTGCTGGTTTTCAGGTATCAATTTTAAAGCATATTAATGCAACTCCTATTTCACCATCACGTTTGATAGCTATCATGATGACACAGTGGTGCCAGAAAGCTGAGAGAGAGAAGGTGAAGAAGAGAGGGGAAGGAATATAGGGACAGAGGAAGGCGAGGTGACAGTGTGTGTGTGTGTGTGAGAGAGAGAGAGAGAGAGAGAGAGAGAGAGAGAGAGAGAGAGAGAGAGAGAGAGAGAGCGAGAGAGAGAGAGAGAGAGAGAGAGAGAGAGAGAGAGAGAGAGAGAGAGCTTCCATGTGCCTGTGAATCCCATTTAGAGCACTGTGAAAACACTATTCTCCACTCAGATTCCCTTAATAGCATGGGGCATGCAACTGAAATCCTAGGAAACAACCTTGATAGAGGAGGCTCTGGCTCTCTATGCTCTCGACCTCAAAGGGTGTGCATCTCGACTATATTATAGCAAAAACGGCTGTCAAACTGTGCTTTATAACAAATCCAGGCTGATTTTTCCACTTTATACAGTAAAAAAGCATGGTGGATGGTATGGTTTTATGCCTGCTGACTGAGTGATGGATGACCTGAATGAAATACTAGACCCTAGGCAAAACTGTCCACTGTAAATAAAATCAAATCAGTGTCTCCAGCGTAGGCTGACATGACTAATATGGTCTCAATCTGACATGAGAGCCTGTCACTGAGCGCGCAGTCATGTTCATGAAGCAAATGCAGTTAAAATTGCTGTCTATTTAATCAGAGACATACTACTTCCTCCACAATGGTTAATGCTAATTTAAACAATATAGACTGAACCCATAGGCAAAACTGTCTCATCAACTAATGAATGCTCATAAAATGTGTTTAGAACCATAAGGCAAATTCAGGAGAACGTTTTCAAATATAGTTTACACTTGTGCAAAGTAATTAGTCTCAGCTAACTGAAAAGAGGTTACTCTGAAATAAAACACAGACTTGAAAGCACTATCATTTTCCATAATTATGAAAATTAGCTTCACTAAAATGCTGGCATTATGGGCAACAAAACAGCTCCAACATGTGTAAAATGCCTCAAATGTAATGTCTTACTGTTTGACTAAAGATTAATGATTAAACTCTGTTAGCCTGCTGTCTGAATCAACACAGCTCCTATGTTATGTGTAAGCATATGCATGTGTGTGCTGTAGGTGGGGGTGAGGGTCTAGCATGAAAAGAAAGCATGTATTTCTTTCCTGTAGCAGGATTACAGAGCTGTAGTGTTTTTAAAATGATATTTAAATGCAATAACCAGAGATGAAATAAATGTAAATTTTAGCACACTTGACTAAGGAGCCTGACAGAAATCTAGGTGTTTTGGCAAGAAATTAAGCCAACACCTTTATTACCCCGGATGTTGAGGGGAAATTTGGGCAGGCAATAAAGCTTAGCGGAAATGAGGCGGCACACACACCTCTATTCGCACCTCTAACTGCCTGTTCATCCACTGGAGACCATATGCCTGTGCAAGTTTACACCACACACACACAGTGGTGGAATGATCCTTATCAGACATAGCAAACACTGCAACGATAGACAAACACTGAATTAAAGAGGCACAACCTGCAATTACGCCTCAGTCATACAGCAAGGCAGTGCAGTATGCTCCTTAACACAGAATGTTGAGGGCCAACCTTGATAAACAGCATGTCAGAGGAGTAATTTAGCACTCTTCAGCCTGCCACACGCAAATACCCGCTGTTTAGAAAAACACAATCTCGAAACAAATGTCAAAGCAGGCTAATGATGTAACACAGTTATAAATAGAATAGCTATAGAATAGCCTTAATTTGTCACATATGCATTACAGAAGCATATTCGTTTCTTTGCAGCCAAGACACAGCACCCCTGGTGCACAGGGGTTAAGGGTCTTGCTCAAGGGCCCAAGAGTGGCAGCTTGGCGATACTCGCGCTTGAACCCCCCGACCTTCCAATCAGAAACCCAGCACCTTAACCACTGTGCTACCACTCCCCGCATCAGTGCTTTACAAACCTGCAAAATTACAATGGGCAGAATTAATTAAATCATTTCTTGACAACATAACCTGTAGCTGAAATGCTGTATAATTGAAGTTTCCTGCATCCTTCCAAAGAGGCCACACTTATTAATAACGCCTGAAGGTGATACTGGCACAGTGGAGAAAATGTAATATGTAAGATAAAATGTAGTTCACACTGACTATGCTCTTAATTAAGATGAGGAGGATTTCCACTAAGGAAAACTGAAATAAAAAAAATCTAGACCTGTTTCAGCATGCCAAAAAGCAGTCACTCCTGAGGTTTTGTGTGGAGAATATAAGTAAAGACCACCAACTGCTGCTTCCAATAGTAGTCAGAAAAAAGAATAAAGTCATACATTCAAACCTTTTTCATTTCTGTCAATCAAATAGGGGCCGGATGGAGACAAACCAAATCTGAGCCAAGTGCAGCTGACAGCCTGAGCAGAACAGAAATTTATTAAAGATAAGAAGGAGGCTGGCAATCATTTCCTGCCTCACTTTGATCCATTTATCATATCTCGCGCTCCATTCATAGCCACTGCTATTCATTTGCATTCAATATTTCGGCACAAAGTAATGGACGACAAAATCAAATATTATAACACGCATGCAAATGCAGCTGGACGAGTGGCTTATCCGTTCAATTTCCTGTTAACAGGAGCAGAGAAAGGAGACTGGAGCTTCCTTATGTCAGCTTGCACTTCCATATAAACGTACAAAGAAGGCAGAACAATTGAGCAGCTGCAAAATGGTGGCTGTATCTCAATTGTAGAATATTTTTAGGCCACTTTAAGCAAATACCTCATACTTTTACTAGGCCTGTTAAATTGTTGATCATTTCGCCTAACAGTGATTATTGATTGTTCATTTCTGACTTTTTGGCTCATTTATAATATAACCATAGCAGCATTGTAAATGTATATATAAAGCATTAAACTATTTTCAAGAAATTGAAATTCTATTACAGTATTCAAACTGTAAAACAATCTGTTTATTATTTATGAAAAATAATAAATGATATATTCAAAAATATTGATTTTAAGCTACACAATTACGACAACAGACCACAGTAAAATTTTTGACTTACTAACCTAAGAAATACATAACAAGTGCATTTTATGGTCATGGAATTATTGTGAAATCTACTGACAATTTTTTGTCAGTAGATTATGTTTATGTTTTATTAATTATTTTTATGTTTGTTACGGTGAAATCAGTAAAACCAGGCACTTTGGAGTCAGTTCTCACAGCTATACAATTACTGTAATTTCTTCTAAATTCTAGGTAAATTCATTATGCTTACAATATAATGGCGCACAACTATATGTCATACCGATTATGATAATGACTGAGAAACGTATTGTTTGTATAATTTTGGACCATTTGCTACTACCAAAAACACAAAACACGTTCAACATAATAAGCTGTATTTAGCTGGAAGTGGAACAAACACACTGAGAGAGTATAAATAAAACACTCTTATACACACGCTGGAGATCTACATCCCTCTCTGCACCTTCCTCTAGTCTAGTAGCCCTACTATCTTTGTACCAAAGAAAAAACACTGCACTTATTTCTGACACAGATTCTGTGAGTAGATTTTGCCAAAAGAGCAGTGCTACAATGAAATGTCTTTTTCAATTTTGGTGCATGTAACAACATCAAACATCTTTACATACAAATGATAGATCACAGATGTATAGATGAGGTAGCCTTTAAAATCCTTTCCAAGAAGCAACATTGTTTTTGATTTGTTGGATTTTTGAAAGCTTGTGGTTTTGGCTTTACGTCTGTTTCTAGGCTTTGGTGAGTCGAGGCCCTCTCGAACTTGTCTGCTAGCCAATCCAAGGCGAATGTTAATCCTCTGATGGGCTGTGAGTGAGTTCTTGTGTCAGTCCACTCAGCTAAATGGTAACTAGAATCCAAATGCTCCCTGACCCTCCAATCTGCATTTAATCTATTATTCTCGTAGGTGGGTCCATGTCCAAGCAGTTCAGCAGTAATGGCCTTCTGCAAAGCTTCAAAGTGAATTTGCTGAATCTTTTTGCTAAAGTTCATTGATTCACATGAAACCGGAACATACAAAGTGCTGTTTGAAAATACAGGGTTATTCAAAAATAATGAACCGATATCATGACGCATTGCTTCAGTTCTCAAGCATCGCCATGGAATGAGTCAGTGACCATTTGAAAGAGGAGTTATCTAAGTTTTGAATGGCTGCCACAGGGGCGATGTAGTCACGTCGTTCTTCCGGAAACGTTCAGTTGTTATATTGCGCAATGAAATCGGTTCATTCTTTTTGAATAACCCTGTACATCTAGTTTTATTGAACCTTTAAAGACAACAGAAGAAACATGGCCGAGACAGAGCAACTACTAATCGAATACTGCCTAATTCCAAAACTACACACCACATTCAGTTTTCTGGTGATGGTTATAAATAGTACAGTGGCACAAAATGTGAAGTAGCATGATCAGATGTTACTCATGTTTTTGCACGTTTTTCTTATAAAATTTCTACCAATTTCCACTATATAATAATAATATTAATAATAATAATAATAATAATAATAAGAAGAATAATAAGAATAATATTATAATATTATAATTTGATAGCTTTCAACTTGTTTCATTCTGGAGTGTTTTCTTATTTCTACCATGTTCTAAATGAAAACTACTTACATTAAAGAAATACTACCCTGCTAATTAGAAATGACATTTTCAGAGCTAAATTTATACATAAACATTCTTCACGATTACTTTTATCTTACAAACACATGTCAAACCTAGGCCTAATGTAAATTAAACATATATTTAATCTAGCCTGTCCAAACCTTTGGCTGTTAGTATACACCAGGCCTTCCTGTACTACACAGATGCTTTTCGCTGCACGCTTGACCGCACTGTAAGAACCTATTACACACAATAACTGTACAGACTCTGGCTGCAACTACCCAGAACACTAATTACACATGCTATCACCAAATCACATGTGTGCAACATGAAACCACTATGTTCAACCACAAGGGACAAACATAAAAGCTAATTTAAAGCTTGCTAGCAGAAAGAAGTCTTGGTATCCACATGAAATCTCATTCGCATCTTTTTCCTGCCTCTGCCAGGAGTCTCAGTATATCATTCTCCCTGGAGTACCTCCTCTTCGAAGCACATGATAGTTCTTCAATATCTAATTTTCGGTGCTGCGTCAGAGGACATTTTTGATTCCCTGATCTGTAGATCAGTTGTGTCGTGTAATTTTTCTAATGGAAATGGCTCATTAATTTAGGCAGTGGAGCTATAGATCACTGGTATCTATTCCTTTCAAAGGTTAAGGGTACAGTTATTGTCTCGCTGCAAGGAAAAACACAAAGCAAAAACAAGCGTATAAATTTAATTTTAAAGGAAGCCGCCGCAGCTCATTTATTAGACCCTCTAATTCAATTTTAGCTTTTGAGTAATTGGCACTAATTTGAAAGCCTTTTGCTCCTTCAAGAGAATAGTAAATATATGATATGAGCAGACTCATTTATATTCTTCTCCCCAAAAGAAATTCATTGCAAATAAGAGAGTGTTAATGATTGTTCTCTATAAAACTCAAGAGTTAGGAAGTAAGTAAAACTGAACTATTTGCCTCATGCTGCTTAGTCACACGTGCCGGATATTTCAAATGTGCCAATGTGCAAATTAGTGGTTGTGTTATTAGCTTTCGGTCATGCACACTTTTCCAGGGTGCTAATGGCAGTCAGTTCCTTAAGGTTCTCAAGTGCAAAAGAAGCCTGTATGGATGAAAAACAAAGCTGAGTGAGGTTGTGTGGGAGAAACAGAGAATGGTATAAACAGGCAGCTATGCCCTGATGAGGAACCTATCTCTCGCAGGCATGAGTCCTCACGCACAAAAGGAAACTCAGAGCTGTCAGCAACAACTCAGTGTAGATTGCATGGCATAAGGATTACAGGATCCTTTCGGCTAAAACCTTCCCCGGGTGAAAAATAAACAACACTAGTAAAGGAGCTTATACTGCAGTCTCCACCAGCTATATCCTGCTATGTGCAAAGTGGAAGTTTTTTACTTTGAACAGATTTTGAGACTTCCTAACCCGTCTCTGATGAGAAAACAGTCTCTTTTAAAAGAACTTGCCAATAATTCTGCCTCTGAGAGTCTAAATAAACATATATATTTAAGTACCTAAAATGATTGTAGTTTCTCCACTAGGATCTATTCTAGTACGTTCTTTTCGGCTTCTCCCGTTAGGGGTCGCCACAGCGGATCCTCCGCACGTTTGATTTGGCACATGTTTTACGCTGGATGCCCTTCCTAACGCAACCCTCCCCAATTTATCCGGGCTTGGGACCGGCACTAAGAGTGGCTGGGGATGGTTCCCTGACCGGGAATCGAACCCGGGTCGCAGCGGTGGGAGCGCTGCATCTTAACCACTAGACCACCAGGGGACCTTCCACTAGGATCTATTCTAATCCTTCCAAAATCCTTAACTAAACATTACCTGGTTTAATCAATTTGGACATAACAATATGCTATAAGCCAAATAAAAAACTTTCTTTCGGCTTCTTCCGTTAGGGGTCGCCACAGCGGATCCTGATCCTGATTTGCATCAATATGCATCTGAAACTAACAATTCAGCTACTAATACATAAGAAATATTAATCATCTCAGAGCATAATATAGAATAAAAAAAATGTGTACATTTTTACAATACAGTAAAAAACTAAATTATATTATAATAAACATCACTATCTAAAAAAAACCAAGTAAACTAGTTTCATTAAGTCACCCAGCCCACTTTTTCCAACAGATTTTTTCAGTTGTTGTGGCAGTGTATGGGACAAGATGTAGATAAAAATATTTATTCTCCAAAACAAACTCCACCACCATGCCCATTTTACCACAGAAGGCCCCAAATGATCTAAGCCATAACTCCCCAACCCCTGCCCCCACCCTAAACACACACACACACACACACACACACACACACACACACACACACACACACACACACACACACTCTCTCTCTCACACACACACACACACACACACACACACACACACACACACACACACACACACACACACACACACACACACACACACACTATTTTGTTTCTATTCCTTCTGTCAAGGCAATTTGTCATCACTGACTTCATTCTCTATCTCAGCCTTCAGATAAGCAGACTGCTTTGAGACAGCTCATGCAGACACAATATCCACAAAGATGAGCTCAGCTGCACTGAACTGTTGTGGCCTCTGTCATTTTCACAAAAGCTAAAAGAATGGAAAGCCTTCCCTCTGCTAATTTTTTGTCTCTTTTCAACTGTTTGCCTTAGGATATCAAGTGCTGTAAATTTAAGCGGAAATTTGATTAATGAAACAGGTGAATAATGTACAATGCCTTAATGGAATTAAAGAGTGACTGTCTCTTAGAGAGTACTTAGGTTCAAATATCCACTCAACTAATGAGTCCAGAAAGAGAGCATCAGCTGCTCACTGCTGTTGTACTGGCCTAGGCAAGAAAAACTCTCTTTCCCTTTTCTTTTGTATTCCAATTTCTTTTCTCTAGCATGATTAATCCAATCCATTAAACTTGCACTTGCAAGTTTTCTAACACAGCAAAAAAAAAAAAAAAAAAAAAGTTCTGAATGACAGCATCCTCTTAATGCAACAGTTCAAATTGAATCAGCATTAGTACTGGTGTCAGCCCCTTACCCTGCCTTCTCGCTGGCACCCATGTGATGTGACAACCCAGCCAGAAGTCATTAATTTTCATTGAGAGTTGGCAATTAACAGAGACAGGAGGTGTAGCAGCTGTTGGCAAAGTGAAGTTGGAGGGTTGGGTGATCCTATAAAGTTGAGCAAGGGTTAGTTTTATGTAAATCAGACACAACAATAATATGACCAGCACTAATAGTAATGAGACATTTCTAATCTTTAGTTTATCCCACAATAAAACTTATGCCACACGCATAGTTAGGTTTTGTAACCAGGTATTTGTCTCGCATATATTCATATATGTTTTCGTAACTTGATTGTTGTGTATTACTACTTCAGGCATACTGTATGTATGAATGCACCAATCCCAACTTCCACTTCAATATGAATAACAATTTCAAAGCACTGGTTTTGGCTTATATGTTATACTGTACTGATCTGACATTTCCAGTAAACTTCTAAATGTCCATATCCACGTTAGTTCTCATGGAATATGGAATAACATGAGAACAGTTCTCATGTTATATATCAAATTCAATCCCACACAATCCAGTGTTGCAGGTCATTATCTACAGTATTTCATATTTAGAACACTTAGTATAAGCATTTTTTTTGTATATATTGTTTGAAGAAACATTGCACAGATCTCAGATAAGCATAATTCAATAAATCACTGGTTTGTACTGTTATGAAAAGTAATTTATTTTATCACTCATGAACACAACCTTGTTACCCTTGAACCCATTTTCTTTTGTTTGTAAACTAATTAAATGTAATCTTAAAAATCTTTTTAAGAGCTTTAGATCTTAAAAGAGGTATGGCATTATTTAAGATGGTAATTCAAGGAGGAAGTGAATGTCTCATGATTTTATATTTGTTTAAACAAAGTGGTGAGACTACTGCACTAAAAGCCAATTGCCTTTTGAGTATATTTAAGATACAATATTTAAACTGAAGCTGAAGGCCACTTCAAGTATTTTGTCAAGAAATTTTTTTGATATACAAATATATATATATATATCAGTCATCACTCATAATGATAAATAATAATAATAATAATAATAATAATAATAATAATAATAATAATAATAATAATAATAATAATAGCAATCTGGCAGTACACCCCACAAACTAGAAATGACTGTAGGGTAGATAAAGGAGTATTTCAGGTAAATACTCATTAGAGTGACTCGTTAGGGATTTATTACAGCTTTAGCACTCGGGGGGCCCACAGAAACAGTTTTATCTGTTGAGAACAGAGCCCCCCTCGAGCCAACACTGCAAATCCCAGTGCCTTTTTTTTACTCCTCTCGATGCGATTAGGGCCACCACCATAGTGACCGTAGCCAGATAGTGTACCAGTTCTGGCTATACAGAAGCCAGTTACAATGTAGCAGCTCCACATGTGAGAAGATCCTACACAATTTGACATTTTGCCGACTCAAGCATGGAGAAATAATTGAGTCCATGGGGTGGAGGAAGTTAGATCTTTTCAAGTTAAAACCGCGCAATTTCGGGTTGGCGTCCGGAGGGCAAATCAAAGGAATAGTGGTTTTAGCAACTGATCCTGATGGGAGACAGAAGTCTGTGGCTAAGCAAAGCGAGTCAAGAGAATACAACGTGTGTGTGAGTGTTTGACTGTGTGTCTACATAAAGTTAAAGGCTTCATTGTCCTTAATGTCAGATTAAACCGTTTCAAAATGAGGTGACATGGCCTGCTCCCTGAAAGAGATCTGACTCTAATCAAGGCTGCTTTTAAAGCTCACTCAGGGCTGTTCCGCAGCACAATCAAACCACTCGCTACGCACGAGCCAAACTGTAACACAACACCGGCAGCTGCCCTGCCTCTGATTAAGACTCATTTCTCCATTCCTTATAATGAGTAAGAGAGCAAGGGACACACTGGAATTAACGTTTTGATACCACATTTACATGAAATCCCCATGCGTTGAGGTCTGAGACAATGAATAATCCATGAAGACGAATTAAACTCCATTGTGGAATCAAGACTTAGAAATCAGACAGCTAAATTAACTGAAAGAAATCACCAGTTTAACAGCTGCTGTCATGTGTGTTGTCATGACCATCTCATGTTCAAAGGAAATCTTTTGTTGAACAGACACGATCCCTGTGAAATGGCTGACATTCTACTTGACACTGCTATAAAACAGGGAAGTATTGAAGGGGAGGCCCTCACTGGGTTTATCGCTCTCCTGGGTTTGTCACTGGAGCTGTACAAGTCAGTGGCCATACCGTAGGGAAGCTCCTGTTGAGCTTTACAAGGCATCCCTTTCAACCCCCCACACAGACCAATTCCACAACCCAGTCAGGTGACACAATTATGATTGTGGCCAAAAATAAGCACAGCAAGTCTTATGATAAGGCTAGTGACACGGAGAACAGAATATCGCTATGTAAACACCCTCAGGAAAAGTACTTAATTTCAATTTGTACTTTTGTAATCACAACTTAAAATTGATCTTCAAGAACACTGACTGTTCAATATAATACAGTGTAAATCATATAGTAATGATATAAATGTACTAAAGCTTTTTTTTTTAACACTCCATGAAAATGTCCATTCCGGATATGATTAAATGTTAGTACTCCACTGAGGCAAATTGGAGAATGAGTGAATATTTTTACCAGCTGATTTATGTTTTATTTATTCTCTCAAGTAACCGTTACTTAATATAGCCTTCAGCTACTCAGTGTAGTGCTTTACAGAAAAATTACTCATCAAGTTGCCCTTTCTAATTAAAGACAAGTCAAAAGAGTCAAGCATATTGTGTATCTTCATCATGTACACTCCAAATTGATTAAGCTCAGTTACAGTACAGCTGATTTTGCAAATTCGTGCCAGACTGTCGGGCTTGAAAATAGAGCACTCGCAGGCCTATACCGGTCTTGAGCTGGTAGGACATTATATCCCTCTCAAGGGTCAGGAAAAATTAGCATTTTTACATCTGAGCCCTCAAAAAGCATTGGTCTGCGTTAAAGTAATAACTCACCAAAATCCAGTTAAAGTGGTCTCTCATAGGCTGTGTGTGGATTGGGTTGCATTCGACATATTTAAAACACATTGATTAAAAACTTGTTTTCAAACCAGATGCCACTTATGATAAGATTGTAGCTGACCTATGATGGACTCTAGGGAATATTTTGTAGAAAATAATACTCTTTTTAAGTCAAACAATAAAAATAGGACAGTGTGTTGCACTGAAGGCATGAACAAACTTTTTTATATGCATAAAAATGCAGTATAAATTCCAGAAATGTATCTATGTAAAAGTGACAATTTCCTAAATGATGCATTGTTTGAAATATTACATGGCCATGTTGATTGGCAGATTGTGATCATTAGAAGTCATAACACCTTTTCAATCAAGCCCACTCAAAGCTGCTTTGGCTCTCAACCACACGGCAAGTGAAAGAGCTGGCTGAAACCGAGCATGCCTTAAATCCCTTCTCCTTCTCACCTCTTTACTGTAGGCTGCCTATTTAATCCTGGGTGTGACTTTAAATGACAAATGAAATCATTAGTTCTTAGCTAAAGAAAAAAGGGTTGAAATCAGGAAGGGAAAAAAAAAATCAATATTCAGTATGTTAAAGACCCACTACAATTCAAGAGTACAAGATTAAAGATAAATAATGACCTCTCTCTTTACTGTTTCTTCGACATTTACACTCAGAGAGAATCAATATCAAGCAACTGGAGCGGTTCTGACAATGTCATTGTCCTTGTCTGGAGGTGAGAATGTAGAGACAGGACCTACAGGACAAGCCTCGCTTTGTGTTCCACCACGAACAACAGGTCCCCAAAAAAGCAACAGAGATTAAATGTTGCAGGCCAGAGGAAAGAGAAAATAAAAGGAGTTCTTCACACACGGATGGGCAAGTGGGTCACAGATAACTTGTTGAGGGATGATTCGCTCCCGCGGTCAGCAATAGGACTCTTTCCACTGAAACATTCTTTGAGTGGGAAACTTCTCTTCTTCACATCCCCCTCCCCGCTTTTGGTGGCACCACCATGTAATCTTTTGTGAGAAAGCCTTAGAAAGGGCCCTAGCTGGGGCCACCAATTAGCCGAGCCCCATCGGGTGGTAAGCTGCATGAATAGAACAGCCACAACGGACCTGCACCTACAACATCCTCCAGGATTTGCACAACCGGCTCCATGTTATCTGTCATGGTTGGAAGGCAGTGCTCCTTAACAAAGTGAATAAGAGCACCCGCATACAAGCAATCCACCAACAGCTTGCTAAGCAGTACAGTGCACAAGACAAGTTTTATACCTTGTTTCACCTTCATGAGATGCTTAATCGCTAAATAAAGACTAACAAAACAGGAAGTACAGGCACAAAGGGGAAATAGGTTCAGCTGACCCACATGCCATAGCCTTACACGACTGTCTCTGTCATCTGGAGCATGAGATCTTTACGGTTGATTTGCTCATTATCATAAACAACAACAAAAATCTGTGAACATTGCATGACAAAACCACACAAAACTTTACATGTAGTATTATGAAAGCTCAAGTGCAACAAAATATTTATGCCTGGTTCAACAATCCTTTGAAACTACAGTTAACATACAAGCGTCATATTAGCAAACTGGGCTACATTTATAACACATGACATGCATGGCTTCACTCTGTGCCACATGCATTGAAGTCAGTGCTTCATGAATGAAATGATTAAAGTATATCAAATGAGCTGAACAGATCTTGGTTCATCTTAAGCGTATCGTTGATTCGATTACTGTTTATGTAAAAGTAGGTACTTAAAATAGTTGAATGATAAAGAAAGACTCTACAAGGTCATGGCAAAAAGACCCTGCAGTATTTTACCAGTATTATACAATAGCTATGTGTATTTATGTTCAGGTGGAATTTCAAATTCATGTCTGCAAAGCAACAATCACAATGAATACAAAAATCTTATTTATTATTTATTTCTGTAATTTTGAACAATTGTCCAAGGCCACTTGAATTGTCCAAGGCCACAGACTCTAACCCATAGATCTTAAAAAAAAAAATCTGATCCAAAAAACAGTTTTGGTGAAATTCAACTTGCAATTCACATTTTCACAAACACATAAACAAAATATTTCGGCTTTCCATTCAGACATCACCCACACTTTATACCTAACAGGTATATAATTCACAAAACCTGAAACAGTGTTATTCTCACTTTATCGCTCATTTTTTATAATAAAGAGAAAGAGGATCTTTGCACAGATGTGCACATGACCTGAATCTCCCTGCCCTCTCAATGCCTGTAATTCCATTACATGGTGAAGACAGGGACTAAATAGATAAATGTTACTGAGTTCTTTGAAACATGGAAATCAAGAAAAAAATATTTTAAGACACAAGCCAAACCTACATGTTTTTACAATTATGAAAAACATATGTGGGTTTATGGTCCAAGTTTCTTCTTCTGGTTATACACTTAAAAATGTGACACTTTTGGCTCAGCTGGTAGGGTGATGCAGTCATACAGCGGAAATTCAGTGTAAAATTTGCAGGTGCCACAAAATAAAGGATGCGGATAGAATCCCACATTACTCAAATAAGGTACCGGAAAGTTCAAACACACATTTTTCCGCCTCACAGTCAGAGTCTGTTTGGTCTTCGACGTTGCTTGTCAGAGATTAATGACTCCAAGTTAGCAGAGTGAAGGAAGCTTAAGGCTTGTAGTCCAAATAGGAAATGTTTTCATCAGCAAAGCTCATGAAGGTCTTGATAACGATTTAGTTCCTGCACTGACAAGACTGGCCTTCTGTATTTCCTGTGACCCCCAGGCACCTTGGTTTTGACATACACACACATCCAATCTGACATTAACAAATTAAATGTTGTCAAGCTCTGGTGGTCTTGAAGCTTTTGCAACCAGGGACCTCTTTTGCTGTATAGTAAATTCTACTTAGCAACTAAATATAAGCTTATTTTATGAACTTTATTGAAATGTGTACATTACTATTGGTGTAGTTATTAGCCCCAAATAGTTTTCTATACCTGAATTTTTCACCTACAGAACACACTAGGTCAATGCTCAGGGTATTTTCTTTGCCTTTTTGTGTTTTCAGTTATTGAGGTTTGGACTAAACTCGTTCAGTTGAAGGAACCATTCATGTATCTATAATAACTGTAAAAAAACAAAAAACAACTACATTTGTATAAAAATCCACTCCTTTAACCCTGGAGCATGGTCAATACATCCTCATGCTTTTTACCCGCTGAGGCCATTTATTTCAACTTAATTAATCAATCTAGATTAACACAATCTAAACACTGCAATGAAAAATCCATTAAGAGCAGGGTTTCGCTTGCACATTTCCTGTTGACTCTAGCGGAAACATTCTGTCTTGGATTTTTTTAGTTTTTCTCTTTTCATCTTTTCTTGTTAACAAAATTTATTTGCAAAGTAATAATTGTTCTTGAATTACCATCCATTACATGGAAATAAGAGCAGCTCAAAATGAATCTACCTCTTGTTATCTGCCTAACATTAGACAGTGGCTTTTATATTAACTAGATATGGCAGCAAAGCGGACAGTCTCTCACTATAAAAAGCCCTTCTCACTCCTCTTTCTCTCTTTATTCTTCTTTCTTTGCAGGGTCAATTAAGCCACCTAAATACTACACCCTGTCACATTCCATATGAGTTGGGGGGCACCACGCATTGAATGACTACTTTCATTAAAGCAAACTAGAAGAAACAGAGTTCAGGAACAATTACCATATGAAAACCACTGAATGTTTTACAAACTCGACAGGCCTCCCCCTGGTCTCTGGCGGCCTTCATTCAGCCCACAGTCTGAAAAGTACAGTAAACTCTTTGCGCACAGCCAGTGAGCAGAGCGCAGGGCCTCAGTATTACAGTGTCAGAGGACTCTGTCACTCTTTTTATGCCAAGGCAACTGTTGCTTGGTCCCACTGGCACACTGAAAATCCCTTTCTCTCGACTTTTTTTAATTGCGGGTTCATTTTCAGCTTTATTGATATGGGGGTTTGGGAGTGTGTGATGGATCTTGTTCAAAAGCCTTCCTTTACAATTCTATATATACAAAACGAGAAAACGATATAGCAGTGCTGTCTCTATTACACAGATATGGGATGTATCATGGGGGATGCTTGTGATACTGCATTCAGTATTTTGTTCTTTTGAGACAAACCTATTGAAAGTTCTTCATGCTCAGGACTAAGGGAAGGTTATTGTGGTTTCCTCTGACTCATTCTTTTCATCTTGTGTGTTATTCAAAAATGCTCATCTAAAATCTTGAATAAGCAGAATGATTACAGTTCAATGGAATAGATATAAAGCATAATGAAAATGAATCAGTATGGAGAAGTCACAATATAATGTAAATATATATATATGTGTATATATATATGTGTATATATATATATATATATATATATATATATATATATATATATATATATATATATATATATATATATATATATATATATATATATATATAATTTAAAATAGCCATTGAAATGTTTTACATCATTTATTGCTATCCTTGTTGTATAGGGTAGCATGATATATATATATATATATATATATATATATATATATATATATATATATATATATATATATATATATATATATATATATATATATATATATATATATATCTGCAACGGGACCGAATGTTAAGGAACATTTGGAATAACATTTTTAACTATGTTTTCACTAACAGTGAAGTTAAGTAAAGTATATATATCATGCTACCCTATACAACAAGGATAGCAATAAATGATGTAAAACATTTCAATGGCTATTTTAAAATAGTTATAAAATACACAGCTTTTGGTATTTCAGATTTCCAGTACACCAAGAAACCTCTAAATGGTGTTCATTAGGTCCCTGCCACAACACCTGACCAGAAAAACCCAAGAAATTTGATCAGCCCAAGGTCCCTGAATCAGACACCCACTGGTCTAAGGGGACACTGGACTTTTCACACATGCCCAAGTGTCATATGATCTGTTAAAGCAGCATTAAGATGCCAGACTTGCAACTGATGCCACATCCCATCCAGCATGGCATGCAAGCAAAAGTCAAGCAGCTGTCCAGCTATTGTGTGTGCCTTAAGTTTCTAGCAAACTGGAATCTATAATGTATTGTGTCATATGCTATTTAAAGAAAGATTCTAAGTTATAAAGTAGGCATGTTCACTTACTAAACAAAAAAAATTGTAAAGGTCAATTTTATGTTCAATTGGAAATAAATAACTCACAATGGTAACCGTTTTTTTTTTTTTTTTTTTTTAAAGATTGGTATTACTTTTTATTCATAATTTTGATTGTTTGTAGTGGATTTTATTTTTAATGATGCATCACAATACTGCTTTTGAGTAGTAGGCTCATGCTCAACACATGCTGCACATATTTCTGTGGCCATTCTCTATTTGTTGTTCACTTTAAACAAGCCATATCATGGCTCCCTACTCAGACACTCAGAAAGGGTAAACATAATGACAAATCATAATGACAAAGAGTTTCTACTCTTCCTTTACTGAGTTTATGTTTCTATTTTGGTAGCTCTGGTGTCTCTGGTCTAAGCTTTCTTCAGTAAAAAACTCGTAAAATTTTTTTATTTTCTGCAAAGAAAGATCTGTTAACAAAGCCACTATAGTTCATGTTTTGAAACCTAGATTCACTAAACACCTTGCTTCTTATTTACCACTTTTATTGAGAATTTTTTTAAGTTTCCGCTGGGTCACTTACTGAACCGTGGTCTGTCAGTTGTTGACCCTAAATGATTAAAATAATGCACACAGTTCTTGCTCACGGTGGCTATTTCTTCAAAATAACCTTTCAGGACATTTCTGTGAACACCAAGTGTGAGTGCTATTAATGGAAACAAAACTATATTACGGTTTCATTGATTTGAATCTCAGTTCACACTCAATAACCTCCAAAATGTAATACAATGCATCTGTGCGAATAAATAACCATCAATGGCTATATAAATACCCCTCATAGTTATCAGCAGAAGATCAATACTGCCAAGCCTCAGAGTCTCCTTGAGCTTCAGCCCATGCTGCCAGAAAGAACCAGGACAGAGAAGCTGCACAGAGAACCTGCTACAAACTGTGGAGAAAATACGACCCTTTAACAAATAGCCGTGGCCGTTTTGTAGGTATAGTCATGGCTACAACCGTTAGCGAAGCCTGACAGATCAGACATTAGTAATAAAGTAGTGGCGCTTCATGCCTAATTTCACTCACACTGCACTGTCAAACTAGCAATAAAATCTCTCCCGGTGTGACATCAATTCACTCTAATGGGGTGCTGTGCATCTTCCTCCTGATTTGAATGAATGCGCATAATAGAGCTTGTATTTATGCCTGTTTTTTTTCTGACAAATTTGTTCGATGGTCAAAACAAGCATTGTGATAAAAATCTAGCATGAGGCAAGCTGACAAACGAAAGTATCTGTTGTGCCAATCAATAATGTTTCTTTTTAAATACAGAAACACTGTAAAGTCTTCTCAAATACACACATCCTTCACCCAAGTAGAAGTATAGATACTCCTGCTTTAAAAGTTGAAGTACTGAGTATACTTTATTTACTCAAGGTAAAGAAATAGGCTCTGACATGTATTTAAGTAAAAAGTAGCCATTACTACTAACTGTTAGTGTCACTCTTGTAACTGGACCTCACATTTTATATATGTATATACACACATATATACACACACACACACACACACACACACACACACACACACACACACACACACACACACACACACATATATATATATATAAAATAAGAATTTCTAATTTTGTTGTCTAATGAATGTATCGAGGTTGAACAACCACCATATAAAGCACTGACTCGCTCTGTTTATTTAACATTAGCCATTCTACTTGTTGCCTTCTGCCTTGCTCGTTAGTAGCTTTGTAGGCTAGCCTATGACTGTAGTACGTGACAGTCGGTTAATGATAGGTTGATAGGCTGAAAATGGTGCCCAATAAAAAGGACAAAAATGTATCATGCCACTAAATAGATTAAAACTAAAGTAAGGAGCCTGGTTTGAAAATGTAAGACAAATAGTCTGTCTTACATTTTGAAAGTACAGATAAATGTGTACAAAAATGAATGAGTGAAAGTAGAATGTTGTCGCAAAAATACTACCCATCTCTGAATATTATGCTCCAAAAACTTCACAAAGATTGTAGATGGTGTCAAGGATGCGGCATTCCGCCTAATTGGTCTAATTGGCTTAAGCTGGGAACACAAAGTTTGTTTTAGAGTCGTTCTCGGTTCATTTGAAGATGAAACAGGCCTTGGACAAATGCATCTCTGTAGGAGAGAGGGGGTAAAAATCCATTCGGCCCCCGAGCGACAAAGATCAAAGTGAGACGAAGAGGAAATGCTCTTGCAATAATACACCTGGATCTCTCACGCTCTCTTATATAGGTCAGTTGTTACGCAGGAGCAATGCATCTGGATAGCATTTCATTCCTCTCTATCCAGTTACGCTGCATTAGCTGATATATGCTATCCTGCAGCCGAAACAAGCTTAGAGAAACTTAAGACAAAGGGGTTGCTCTTTTTCCCCATATCAGCAATGCTGCCAAAGAATAGACTGGTGTGTTCCGAATTGTCTGCTTGGTTAAAAGGAGTGCTATGAATGCTTTAAGGCAAGCAGAATCCTCCAAATAACATATTAATTTACACAAAACAAACAAGGCACCAGCTATCCAAATAACACTGCTCGATGTTTAATTCAGTAGTGGTGACAAATTATTTCCATACACTGGGCCCAGCAATCCAATTACACCTCAAACATCTAACCCTTTGGTACGATTGTAAGAAACACTGTGTTTATTTGCTCTGGCTGTCATTCATCATAAATAGTGTTTATGCAGTGATCTCTGTACGTGAGAGAGAACCCAAAGATTATTAAATAAAAGCAGAAGAAAAATAAACCTTAAAAAAATGTTCAACAAAGCTGTGCTTGTTTTAGATCGACTTCTGGTGTTTCACGTGTGGTTCCTGTTGCGGCAGAGGAAGGAAACAATGTTGGGGCTGTTGAGCAGGTCCTCTGAGAGTGATGATAAGTGTGCCTGCCTCGTTTCTCAACGCTGGGCTGATGGACATGCAGGGGCTGAACACTGGAAGCCTTGTGGTTGAGCTTATGTTACCAGGCACACGACGCCACATGGCTGCAATTTGTTCATTAGATATGTCATAAATGTACACAAAGGACCTTTATTGTTAAACATTCTTCGACAAGTCTCAGAGAGTTAAAACCTCCCCAGGGATGATTTTTGCATGTGCCTGATTAGCCAACTCCAAGAAAATCTGGAATACTTTACGAGCAAAACTTAAATCACCCAAAATGAACGTGTACTAATTCTGAAGATTATTGGTCATGTGATTTATGTACAGTAATGCCTCTGAAAAAAAAATCACTGAGATTAGATCTTAGTGCCAACTGGTATAAGTCTGCAGACAGTTGAGAATAATGATATGCAAAAATAGATATTAAATGTGGTGACTAAGTCTGCTTGAACAGTTACAGCAGCTGTCCTTTAATGTGATGCAATACCTTAAAAAACCTGACAATCCTCCAAGAGCCACATCTTTCTTTCCAACACCACCTGCTGAAGGCAGAGGGGTGATGTAACACAACTGTAGAAGTTCAAAACCACCGGGAAATCTCCAACAGCCGAGAGGAAAAAAACACCACAGCCCTTATTTTGTAACTGCTATGGGTGGCCCATCCAAGAAAGGTCATAGATATGAGAAGCAGAGTGGAAATCATGCTGGTTTGGACTGCCGCCCAACAGTCCTGACAATGACAAGGTTCTTTATTCAGAACGAAAGCCACATGAAAGGCACAGGAGAAAGACTCATGATTACAGTGCTCCTGTCGCTGCTTGTTCTGTGCCCTAAAATGCTTGCTAAAAAAGAAATATGATGAGGAGCTACACAGTGGCCATGACCATTATAACAAGGTAAAAACACCCTAAAGATTATAACCATTGATGCCAAAATTAGCAGTTCATTTATCTTTGGAATTCGAGAATCATAATCTGACATACCGTATAACAGGTATTTGGCTGAAAAGCGCACATCACATAGTGTATAAAGAATGACTGTGAATATCTACGACAAGCGAATACGCAAAAAAAATGATGCTCACTCAGCTCCAGATGTTATCCTGTATAGCTGTATTTATTTACACTTTAGACTCTAATGTCTAATCAGCATGCTCAGTTCAAGACATCGCTGAAAAGTTATGCATACTGTGAAGTTAAACAAGGCAATATAGAGTTATAAAATCTCATCAGCCTGTCAGTGAGATTTAGCGCTATTGGAGTATATTCATTTTCTCTGCGCCATTGAATAAACTACTTAACTAAAATGACTTAAACAATGAACCAATCTTACCATCGAATGCCATGCATTTGTGTCAAACTCTGAGATGGAGCTTCTCTATATACAACGATCATCTCAACCAATGGTATCATCAGTCTTCTATCTGATTTCTGCAGAGCAGTTTCATTTGCACTTATCAACGCCTCTGGGCCAGCTTCCATCCAAAGGGCCGTAGTGTGATTTAAAAAAAATATGAGCTCTCTCTTGGTGTCTTCACTGTCAGTTCCCCAATATTTCATTCAGTCTATCTGTGGCATGCATGCACAATAAGTCTCCACCATCACAAGCCATAGTGGCCCCTTTAAGCATACTCTCTCCTTGAGAGGCTGTTTGGAATTGCTGGCCCCTGCCATCTCCCCTCCAGCCCCGGCGCCGTCTCAGGCCCTGAAACTATGGCAACGGAATAAGAAGGCGCTCTCCATGATTAATAGATGAGCAAAGCCGTGCCAGTCACGCTGGGTCTGGGGACGGGACAGATGTACATGTTGTCCTCGGTGTCACACACCACCACGGCATGCGAAAACCTGGTGGAACGCGCAACCGCGGATCACCAGTGAATAAGCTACACACTTCAGCACAAGCGACGGCATCTAACCATCCCTGTACAAACAAGAAAATAAACACAAAGCCTGACGCTAGCATTTATCCACACCTGTGTTTAACCTCAAATTTTATACAAGGATTTTGGGCATCTAGCCAAGAAAGAAACAAGTAGATTGAGCTGTAATAAATCAGTCCTTACCATTTTAGATGATGTTTATATGATAGCAACCATGTAAATTTAGAGGGAGGAAAAGATATTTTCAGTTTTATAGAAGAAGCAATTGTTCAGAAGCAGTCACACCAATAATAAACAAATAAATGTCAGATAGCCATTTGACGCCACTGTGGAACCAATTGACCGGAAACAAAATATTGATTTAAATATACATTGCGAAGTTATAATGGAAAAAAAACACTATAAACAATGACCTGGATACTTTAATCGGAAGTAAATAAAACCTTTGAGAATTTTCAGGTCAAGAGCATGCTTCAGGTTGGAAAATGACTTTGGATTGGGCTTTTGCTTATTTATTTAAACGAGCTCTATTTCAAATGAAATACTGGCATTATTATGATTGAACAAGAGAACCACCAGGTCTGGAAGAATCCACAGTAGCGAGTGGGATGGTAAATAATAGTCTGCTTTAATCATATCAAAAGACAATTATGGCAATAGAGTATATAGAAGCACAAACACTTATTCTGATTATGTCATCATTATTACTGTGAAATATTCGCTTTAAAAAACTGAGTATCAAGGGAGCATTTAACAATCAGAAACTGCAGCCAATATAAGAAATTATACTATCTATTAAACTATACTATTATTCTATATCCTACTATTATCTCCTATACATGAGTCCATTAATAATGCATGATCATGGAAATCACATGAAGTTCCCCATCCATGCGACACATCGATAAGAGTATTGTGATGGAGCTGAAATTATAAACCCACTTCAATTATTCAAGCTGAGCAAATGTACCTGTTCTTGACAATAAAAATCTAAACAGACTACACCACAAGCGATTCAAGCCCACCGGTGTGACAAATCCACATCAGTCACACACAATGGAGCCTTTACTGCCATTGTTGGGGTGTGAAGACCAAATGCCTCCCAGTGCGTTGCGGCTTGTAAAAGCAATTTTTTTTGTCGCCCATTGCAAGGTTTACTGGAGTATCGAATAAATTGAAAGAACAGATTGCAAAAAACACAAAAATAACAATGGCGCTAAATATAAAAAAGGTTACGTACATGAATTAGAGTGCTTCATTCTTATGCTTTATAGAATGTAATACATTTGTCATTTTGTCCATTATTGTTTTTTTTCCAGAACAATAAAAAAAAATCATTTCAGATATAAACACTATTTTTTTTATGATTATTGTCTCTTACAGCATGCCCTTTTTATGCTATTAGAACCAAGGAGTCTGGTCACATGTACTGCCTGCTCACAGAGCATCATAAGATTCCAAGTTCACACAGTACGCCCTTTTCATACTTGCAGCATAATCATGTTTGGTAGGTGGCGTTGCTGAAAGCCATCTGGCAAACTGATAGGTGGGATGCATCATCACTGCAGGTTAGTACTGAGAACCTGATTATTTTTTCCTGAAAAAAATTTATTACGGCCCCCCAAACAAATCAATATCATAGATTGTGAAATGCTGTGCTGCAATGAAATACAGTACACAGTCAGAATGAAATGCAAATGCAGAGATGAAACATAAACCCCTCAATCTAATATATGCAATTAAAGACGGATGCGGTGTAGGTATTAAAAAAAACTTTAATTGGATGTTTATAAATGGGTGGTGTACAGGCGATATCACAATAAACCGCCCCAGCAGTACTAATGAAAGGTGAATGTGGGCTAACCTCAGCTGTGCTTCTGAATTTATACAAGTTTCTCTTACTTATGATTAAACAGACGCACAGCAGTGAGTTTTACCAATTACAAAACGCACAGAAATGGACAAGTTCAACTGACCTAGGAAAAAAGGCAAATGTGTGGGAAATTGCAGCCAACCCCAAAAACAATAAAGTCTCCTTAAAGTCTCATGAATATAAAGTAGTCTTAGAATATTGCCTGGTCCAGGAGCCAGTTTTTCATCATCAGAACAGCAGACAGCAGTCTTAACAAGTACCATTAGTGTCATAAGAGAGCACTGACACATGGAGAATCATGAGAGATTGAATAGTTTGGACAGGCTTTGTCATTCTGTTCCCCGTCTAGAAACAGATGCTCTGTATTGTTGTGTGCAGAGAGAAGCGAACGCAGACAGAGCTGAAACAGTCACACCCTACTTGACCTTTGGGGTCAAGACCAGAGGGTCTCAAGTGATGGGGTTTCCAGATTTCTTTCAAACCACCTAACTGCATTCTTGCACCTTTTTAGCACAGAAGATATAAGTGGACGTAACCGAAATTGAAATCATAAATTGCTGCCTATCAATCGCACAGATAGATACAAAAGGTTGAGGTTACAGGCGGGGTAATCGGTCATACTGTTACATCCCACTTGAGCAAAATCTGACCACGTCGTCTTTGTTCGTTCACATTCAAACTGATTTCTCACAAGATCAGCTATCTGTCGAACGATTCGACGAGGCACAATTAACACCTTATCAAGACATAACGCTCAATGTGCATCAATTTTGACATATGTGCATATGTGTATGTACATTTTGGCACTTTGGATTTCGCAACCAAACCTTTTTTTTTGTTTTGTTTTTTGCAAATATTGAAGATTTGAGTAACATTCATCTCCACAAAAGTCTATTCAAGAGACTCTTTGCTCTAATGTGGCTAAAAATGTAGGCTGAAGGACTGTAGAATAAAAGATCCTTTTTCCTATAGGTGATATGTAATATTAAAAAACTGATTCACAGAAGAGATTATGAGACAGGTTCCCAGACTTATTCCTCATGTGGCAAAATCCACATTATTGCTTTAAGAAAACAAAGACACGCCATGTTTTTACTTTAATAACTACATGCACACTGATCAGACATCCAATATTATTATTTTCCCATTCAAATAAAAATCATGCTGTGTATTAGATATGCATGGGGTCCGTATTCGAGCGCAGGGATCCAATCGGCACAGGTTCACTGAATGAAACCTGGTCTATAGGTGAAGTGTGTCTATATTTGCACTGACATCCGATTTAGACAGTGTTGTGTTCCCAGCGTTATTACACCACCTACACGCGCACACACACACACACACACACACACACACACACACACTCGAGGTGTCGAGACGTATCACATTCCTCAATGAGCTCAATTGCATTTAAACAAATAAACAAACAAACAATCAGTATAGAAGTTTTACAGGAGTGACGTCAGCCGGGGCTGCAGCTCGCTCCAGGAGCGCACTCGCGTCTAATCTGCTACACACAAAAGCCAAGTTAATACCAAAGCAAGTTTTCATTCAATCGCACGTTTGCATGATGATCACCACAACTTCGATATGATCCCTAAATCCCACATCCACGCAGCACACGATTACAAAAGGATAACGGAAACGTTCCTTCTTTCGAATAATAAGGTTCCCTCGTACCGTGATAACGCGCGCGCCTCCTTCACACGGGAATATCCATTGGAAGTCCTGAACAAAGAAAAGCTCCAAAACACTAGCAGTGAATCGGTCCGGACCATCCGCGGTGCCACCACCAAACCGGCTGCTCATCCTATTTGGGAGATGAAGCCTCCTTCACTAGAACACACACACACGCGCGCGCGCGCGCGCCCTCACACACTCACACACACTCACATACACGCACACACTCTCGCAGCTGTCACTCGGTCCACACATAGGGAGGCGCTAAGCTGCTGAGTGGAGCCTGGAGCTCGCTCCACGGAACAGGAGCTTTTGTTTTATTTAGTTCGGCTGATGAGGTTTCACGAGTCGTGTACCTGCCCGATCGACGTGTAGCCCAAATAATAAATAAATCAAGAAATAATCAGCCGTCACTTGGGACGCGTATCGAAAGTGTCTGTCGTCTTTTTTCCCCCTTTACAAAGCTGAGTGAGGACGCGCGACAATAGAGGCGGTGTCCTGAATTGTGAGAAAAGCCTGTCCAAATGACCCGAATGAGACAGAGACGCTGTGACTGGAGACGCAACCAAGGCCTCTCGGTCTTTGTCTCATGAAACTAAGAGTGAAAAAAAGCCCACTCCGGTGGTCTCGTCATCTCCCGACACTTATTTTCTAATCGCCATTCAGGCTCACCTTCACACCAAACCAACGGCTTAGTTGTGGGGACTCTTTCCTGCTATTAGTCCACCAGTTGAAACAGTAGCTACAGCTGCCACCTGGAACTTATCATGGGTTACTGTTATTATAGGTTATTACATTTACTACAGAGCAAATTGCATGCTTATTTACTGTTTTCTTCTCGTTCTTTGAAGGCTTGGTTAATTCATCTTTAATAGTCCCACCATGGTAATTACATGGTATTTTAACCATATGTGGGGCTCAGTCTTTTTTAAAAAACCCTGAATAGAACCAATTTGAAAGGTCATCAGTGTGTCCTAGCCACAAAGCAATACTTCATTTTACTGTGCAGAGGTAGAGATATCCCATGCATCCCATGACTTGTATTTCTTGAAAGAAAATGTCTTAAACATCACTAAAAAACAGCCTTATGGCTTTGAGTTGCGTGACAGAAAAGCACTTGGGAGATCATCAGGAGATTGAAGATTCCACAGACATTCTGGAGCCCAAGAGCCAAAATTGGACATGCTCATTGAATGGGAGGAATGGCATAACCCTTACATTTGTCAATCACAACTTATGGGCAGCTCATGAGTTGCCCTGTGAGGAATCATGAGTAGAATAAGAAGAAGCAGAAGAGGAAGACATGCTAACATGCAAGCCTTCACCTGCCCTGCTTGGTCACTGTCATGTGGCAGGAGATAATGGATGGGAATTGGGAAATGGCCAAATTGTGTTTTAAAAAAAGCAGCTGGGGCACTTGTCATGTCTCTAGACAAGTCCCATGGGATCCACTGGCAAAATAGCCTTATTTCATCAAATGTATTGGATTAATGTACAGCGTATTCCGTCGAGGTCTATCATTATTGCGAGCTGAAATACATATTGTTTCACTGGCATACCACATTGATTACTTAGAGCGATGTAAAGGGCAGAAGCTGTAAACCACTGTTTACACAACTTGATTTAGGGATTAATACTAATAATGCCAACCTGCTTGGTGTACTTTCGGTTGTAATTTCCTGCTCTGCAGTAGTTTAAAGATTTTCTCTGCCATTGCTCTTTCCTTCTCACCACTGAGAATATTACATGCGAAAATATTAAAAATGCTAGCAAAAAAAAAAAAAAGACACACTGTTGTGTGCAATTAAACTACCACAACTACCAATATGTTTAAGGTAACACAATATTATTCATTCATTCATTCATTTTCTCCGCTTATTCGTAATTCGGGTCGCGGGGGCAGCAGTCTAAGCAGGCCCCCGCCTTCGACTGCTGCCCAATCCTCACAGCACCATCCCTTACAGTCCCTCCTGCAGGTGGTGAGCCCACGGGAAACACAATATTATTTCAATGTTAATTATTCTTTATTGATTTTAATGATTGTCATTTATTCCCCTTATATGCACAGTTAATTAAGACAACTCTATGATATTATAATGCTACAGTGAGGTTTTTCAGACATGTCAGATAGAAAGTGTAATTTTACAATGCTAAAATATTGTATAATGCTGAATTAGCCTCAGTGTGAACTCTGTGCTTTATGGACTAAGAAAAGTAATAAATATGTCAGAGACTTTTGTCCAATAGACACTAATTTACAGTAACAGCTAGGGAGCATGTCACTGAAAACATCTTTAGGGACTGAAACAAATCAAACCAAATCTGGCAAAAAAAAATATTTAATGTGTAAAAGGCACAGTGAGATGTTATAGAGTCTTGTACTTCCTATATATGAGATGGTTAAATGGAAAGGTGCAGGTAAATTTGTGGATTTTAGCAGCAGCGATACGCAGCTCCTGTTGAATAAATCATTTTGTCGGCACATACACATAATGGATTTCATGAATTTTTTAGCCTGTGCATTTTAGTTACTCCTTGTTAAAGTGCAACAGTAGCTTATGTGCATGTGGAGCATTATTTACCTAGTCAAAGCTTCTATTTTTTTTCATGCTTCCGACTGCATGCTTGAGTCATTCATCCTTTCCCACTGGGCTTCACTGTCTGAGGCGGCTTGCTGACTGCTTGATGATTTCAAATCAGTGCACAGTGGATTTCAGGAAAGGGAACAGTGAGATGTCACTTTGACACAAACCTGCTCTATGCTGTGACAGAGAACTGGGAATAAAGACAAGGTCAGTGATTAAAATATATATATTTTTATTAATTATCAATCAATCAATTATCTATCATTCATCAGTAACCAAAAATGTAACCAGAAATTTTAGCTCTAATTGTTGGATCATCACTGGGCACAATACACACACTTTCATACACACACACACACACACACACACACACACACACACACACACACACACACACACACACACACACACACACACACACACACACATTCTCACACTATTCTACCTGCATATTTTTTTTTTGGAGGACCCAGAAGAAACCTACACAGAAAGTAACCTGAGCTCCGAAATTGACTGTGGGCCCTCAAGGAGCTGTGAGGAGGTGCAGCAATGCTGCATATTGCAATTATAAATATAAACACTTTCTCCTCAATGGTTCCTGAAGTGTCATATGGCTGAAAGGCTTGAAAAACAACTACACTATGATAACATGACGATTGAAAAGGTCATGCTATCAAACCACCCAGTTATTTACACTTTTTTGACTACATCTACATCTACGGCTCCATCTGACTCAACAGAAAATAGGAAAATGGAAATAAACTAGCTCACAAACCTGGCCAAAAATGTTTAAAAACAACATATTTTTATACAAGCATAATGATTAATTAAAAAGGCAGATGTTCAATTGTATGGGAAAGACATGCCCTATAGCACTGCGGAGGTCAGATTCTCAGCACGAACTTCCCAAGGAAATCCTTACAGAGTGCTTCGAAATGATTTGTTCAGCAAGGTGATTGGAAAAGGTACAAGCCTGAACATGTGTTCTTCCTCTTCCTAGTTAGCAAATGTATTGTCTCTGTAAATTTATGCCTCTCTCCCCCCCTTACTCATCTAGTCCGAAACTATTTTTTCTTGTCATTACAGGTCAGTCACACTTTGACCTATGTGTCAAATAAAAGCAATTCAGATCACTCTGGAAATAGGCTAACTGGCTGTAAATTCGACAGAACGCAGTTAATGCTACAGCAACTTTATTTATGAGTCACGGGATCAATATGCTACCATTATTTGATGAACATACAACTTAAAGTTGAGTGATACTCTTAGCTATAAATTTGTATGGTGCTGAATCAGTTGCTTAAGAGTAACTCCAGCTGATCAATCATTGTTGTGCTGGTTTAATAAAATGAGTTTCTCATGATTTTAACATTTCACTAGTAGATCTTGAAGAATATGTGTAGAGAATCCAGTATATCACCAAGTTGTGTGACAAAATATGTATTAAAAAAATTGATGTTTGTATCTTAAGCAAACTCTGACTTCTTCCAGACTCCAAGCTCACAGCAACAGCATTATCCCTTTGGGATAAATAAAGTCATCTACTATATCTACTTATCAAAGTTTTAAGAACTTGCTCAGCAGCCCCTCTGACTGTTCCTAAGATTTGAGCTCCCATCACTGAAGTCTCTAAAATAGAATATTATATACTGTGTTATCCACTGCCCTGTACCATAAACATGGCTGCAAAGAGTCTAAAATTAGGTAAAATTAATTTACATTTTCTCATTAACGCTGCTTGTTAGACTTTTAGTGGGACATGAAGACTTGGGCAAGAAGAGGATTTGGATTTGACATATTTATTCGGGAGTTCATGCAAGCCAAAAAAGTTCCACATTTAACCTTTAATTGGTCCTTGGGGTCTATATGACCCCAATCGACTTTTCCTTGATAAAAAAAAAGGGTTCCCTTCATCTGAGTGGAATAATATTTTGTGACTTTTCCTACATAATCTATCTATACACACACAAAAAAACTGGGCTTGATTCGGTTGTTCTGAAGGTATGTAAAAAGATTTTTTGGTCTTCGGGGTCAATATGACCCCACATTGAAATGAATGGGAAATGTGAAAAAACCTCAATATTTTTTCTTCATTTGTCAAAAAAAAATCTATAAATCCAGCATAAATCAGAAATTTAGATCATCATTTAAGTGATTTTTTCATAAAAAAATAATATTTCATATGCAAGCTTATGGTGTAGTTGAGGAATTGTGTGATAAATAGGTACAAAAGTACTTCATATCTCCCAAAACACAGCATTAATGAATAGATGAGAAGTAAACAAAAAAATATATATTATTTGTATAATTAAAAATGTATATTTTTTGTATAATTTCTCTATCAATTGTTGGGGTCATATAGACCCCAAAGACCAGATTTGTAAACAGGAAACGAAGACCTTATGAGGGTTAATATAAAGGAAAGAGAAAACTAGTTAAGGGGGGGTACCATATTTTTAATAACTGGTCTAAGTATTGGAAGGTTAAAAGATAGAATCTTGATTCATATTTAAAGAGAAGATAAAAGGAAAGATGATATTTTATCCTGCGATTGCAAGACAAAAATTAAATCTTAAAGGTCCGGGGTAGATCCTACAAAAGAAGGTTTACCTTTTAAAGCAGGTTCTAAGGTACATTTAGCTCTCCAGAGAGCCCTCATGGAACAGGTTTTTATATTAGTGCATATTAAAAACTGTGTATAAACTGATTTAATTGGTTTTGCTTTGTTTTGTCTACTCATGTCTACTATAATTAAATATTTTTTAGAACATTATATAGCTCTGACTTGTCGGCAAACTGGAATGTATGAAGTGCTCTGTACAGGTGATAGAAGAGTTTGGAAGGATATGCAAGTCTGACCTTTTCGCCCTCTCCTTGGATGCTGCTGGAAAACTCTTCAGGAAGAGGGCGCAGTGAATGGGATGGGATATCCTGGTACGGCCACTCCCTTTCCTTTGTTGCTGTATTGTTCCCACAGCCCCAGGATGCGACATGCTGACTGCTCATGCAGATTTTTAGGGCTCAGTCATAGCATTGATGATCCAAAGCAAAACTGGCAACTTTGTCCAAGCCAATGCTGTTTCTCTTTCATTGATTAACCGTTCAAACAACAAAATGATACCATATTAAAAAAAAAAATATGGCGAATTATATATTAAGACCCTTAAAGCTCTACACAAAAGGCAGTGTTGCTATGTAGCAGTTGCCTGTGCAAGACTATACTACTGTGTATTATATGTATATATGTTCTATACAATATGTAGTATACTGTGAACACTGTGACCTTTTTAGAGTAGACACCATTGAAAAAATACAAAATAAATGCTTAAACTCAAAAAGCATCTTAAACTTAAAAGCTTGAGGAGTAAAGAACGACTCTGTGTGTATATTTATAGACCAGGCATGTTGGTGAAAGAGAAAAAAAAAACAACACAACTACAAATCTACAGTCATGTCAACTAAAACAAAAGACGTTGCATCATATGTTGTAGGAGTTGGCAAACAGGCAGGATGCCAATGTGATCCAAAGGCATGTGAATATAAAATAACTCATTCAGTGAATAAGAATGGATCGGCATGGCAAAAGATGTAGAACGCTTGTTAATAAAAAGAGTTCAAATCAACAATGCCGTGTGCTAAGTAACACGTTATTTCAGCTGCATATGATTTGTGTGCCATTATGTGTCATTGTGGTTTTGGTAGCACATACGTCTGTTGCAAAGATTGTATGGCTATGGCAAAATGGAATTTTTTCCCCCGACCGAACATCAGAGGGATGGCCTCACCAGAGCTACAATAGAGTTCTGGCACCGCTTTCCACCCTCCATTCCTGTAATTATGGCTTGCCAGAGACATTAACGTAATAAGTCATTGGGGCAGGATACAATAACATCAGAAACACACTTCAAGGGGAGCTCACGTCTCACAGGCAAATGAATACAAATCTCAAGTATAATTGCATGAAAAATAGCTTCTGGCTTCCAAGCAGTTAGCAATTGTGGATTTAGATATTGTATGTCTTTTACTGCTGTTCCAGAACCAGAAGATGTAAATTCAAGATGTAAACTGTTTTACTTCAAGGAGTCCTCTGACACAATCAGTTTTTCCTACAACCCCTTCATCTATAAAGGGAGTATGTTATTCCGAGCCAGTGGCAACATGTCATTTGTCAAACTGGAGCATTGGATGTGTCGCTTCAGATTTCTTAAACGTTTCAATACTGCCCCCTTGTGCAGTTGTTCAGACTCATGCTTCAATAGTTTCCTATAAGGGTGATTCTGAAATGGTGTCCCATTATCCCTTTAATATTCCATTTACAAATAGTAATTGTAAAAAACAAAACAAAACATAAGTACATATTTTAAAGGAAATGTATTATTATCATTTAATTTAATATTAACATTTATATACAGTGCTTATGGTAACCCCCTCTTGTCCTAGCCTACTACCTTGAAATACAGTCATTAACATATTTGTGAACATCTTATTAGTTGTACTTATTATATTAGTGTATTTGCATTAGTATGTCAATTTATCTCATGTTCATAAATTATGGATCATATCATTTTTTTCTGGGATTCTGGGACATCCTAATTTAGTAAAAAAAAAAAAATCTCTCATTTAAAATTCAGATCTCTCCATCATGCAACAACCAACCTGCCATGTAGCACAATTGTAGACAATGAAGCCAGACAAGCGTATCTTTTTTGAACTGCTGCCCATGCTGCATCTATGGCCAGTGTAACACCCAGAGGAACACACCATCCACCCACTTACACATGCATGAGTTCACAGATGCCCATGCTTAGCTTGTGTCATTGTGATTGATGGGGTTACGCCCCTAAAAATGTTCATTTTAAATGTGTGTCCCACAGCATTCACTCAACCCTAATACCTGAACACATGAAAGATTTTTCCAAGAACACATCAAAACTTCACTGAAAACTCTGTTCTCCTTCACTTTCTGTTCTTCCAAAATGTTTTATACATTTTTTCTTTGTTTACAGTGATACTAAAGTATCAACTGACAAGATCACTTGAAATAACTTTAACCAAATCGAAGTAAATTATAAATTAAAAAAACTAGCACTTTTAAGAAAATCATGGGAAAGTCCCAATTGGAATGTATACACGCTTATAAGATAATTAGTATTATATAATTTAACAGCAATTTTATTATATATAACATTTAACAGCAAAATGTAACCAATTAATGAAAAAAAATCATCCATAATATTGTCTATGTTAACAGCCACACATGCCCACACATATGAAAACGTACAGGTTTATAACAAAATTTTGGTCTTACAGTAGGTGGCTTGTTATGTATTTTAAGTTATATATATTTTTTATAACTCTGTGGCCTACTTCAGACTGGCAAACTTTCCACTAACTGCCACAGAGAAAATGCCCTTAAACTATCCTAATGTCAGTGGCATGGCATGCCTTACATAATTCATAGGAAAGCTGCCTTTCCCACTTTTGTTAGCATGTCATAATTCATCTTGAAATGTTCTTTCCCTTGTGTCAAAGCCACAGTGAGGTACATGCACAATGTCACACAGCATGCAACTTTAATTATTGGGGTTGAAATTAATAACAGAGTTGCCATAGTGTTATGTTAATCCAGTTTTTATAGTTACAGTGAATAGAAATGTAAAAGCTCTGGACAGACTTGCTAATAGTGGAGTCATTTTTTGCTATTCGGTATATTTTGTATTATTTTAGAAAAGTAACAATAGCACAAACACTATATGACACTGATCAGGCATAACATTATGACTACCTGCCTAATATTGTGTTGGTCCCCCTTTTGCTGGCAAAACAGTCCCGACCCGGGGGATAGCATTAACTTCTTCAGCAATTTGAGCTGCAGTTGCTCGTCTGTTGGATCGGACCACACGGGCCAACCTTTGCTCCCCACGTGCATCAAAGGTCCTTGGTTGCCTATGACCCCGTCACCATTTTCACCACTGTTCCTTCCTTTGACCACTTTTGATAAATACTGACCACTTCTAACACATCAATTTTGAATAACTTTTATATATCTCACCCACTAAGAGGTGCCATGATGAAGAGACAATCAGTGTTATTCAATTCATCTGTCCTAATGTTATAATGTCATAATGTTATGCCTGATCTGTGTATCCCTAATGAGCAAACCAGAGGCGACAGTGACAAGGAAGCACTGAGACGAAATGAAGAAGAAGCCATGAGTGAAACCAGACTTGGGAATTCCTTCACATCTGGGTAACCTTGAATATCCATTAATTATAGTGTAACCAGCAGAGACTTGAAACCGTTAATAACAATTGGAGGTTGCATTATAGAGAAACTCTATTAATAAAACTTTCATCTTCATGGTTCTATTAACAGTAATCTTTAGGCTGTCCATGTTGGAGCCATCCTCAATCTTGGTGATGAGAAAAACCAAAATGAGATTAAATTAGGATGGATCAGACAGATACATAGCAGAAGGGGTCAGGATCACTAGAATCTTATGAGCATGTGTGTGTGTGTGTGTGTGTGTGTGTGTGTGTGTGTGTGTGTGTGTGTGTGTGTGTGTGTGTGTGTGAGTGTGTGTGAGAGAGAGAGAGAGAGAGAGAGAGAGAGAGAGAGAGAGAGAGAGAGAGAGAGAGAGAAACACAGATAACCAGGTACTGTATTCTTATTGTCACGTTATGGTTTAAAAACAATGTACATTGCATGAAAAACAGCATACAGCATCACAGCATGACTGACATGGCAGACCATAACAACCCAAAGGTTTACTCCAATACTGTGGCACAAGATCAATAAGTGCTTAATTTCATATCTTTTATATTCGTATTTAATTTTATACAAATTTATTTTATTAGCCACTAAATGGATAAGATAGAATGGTAGTAAGTGGTCATTTTATTAATTCAACCTAGAGGTTACAGAAGTATGAACTATTGATTTGTCAAAAATAGCATATTATTATTTTAAATATTATAGTAATGGTTCAGTGAAGAGGAAGTGTCACCCCCATCAAGAAAAGGTTTCTTATAGAGTTTTTCTTTTGCCTTTAGATTGCTCAACAGGGATACAATTAAGAAGTGATGCATTTTGTTGCACTCTGCAAATCATAAGGCTAGTTCATGAACTCTGTCTCATTTATAGATTGTAAAAGTGATTTACCATGCACTCCATTCTTGTTTCATGATGATTTAGTTTATTATTTATAAATGCACTATCCAGTGTTTCCCAGAGGAGGAATCTTATAATCTGGATCTTTAAAAAGTTTCTTCCTCATATCGTTTCAGGTTT
This sequence comes from Silurus aristotelis, assembly GCF_946808225.1. Lineage (NCBI taxonomy): Eukaryota > Metazoa > Chordata > Actinopteri > Siluriformes > Siluridae > Silurus > Silurus aristotelis. The sequence goes on from NC_139584.1 coordinate 15,495,330, forward strand.
TTGCCTCTGTCTTGTTAATTAGGCATCAACTTATAGGAAACACATTTATCATTGAAAATTAAAATAAAAATTGATTTGATTTGAGTAAAATTGAATTGAATCGTGTGACTGCTCTTTTCTTAGCTTTCATGTAATTATGTAATGTTCTACTTTGTGATTAAATGTGCTGCAATATTAAAAACTGTCAAAGACAAAGCACACTCGGATATTAAACAATGCGTACAATGGATTGACTAAGAAACATGGAAATAAAAAAAATGAATACTGCCTACTAGGCAATATTGTACCTGACAGAAGTAAGGATAAAATTCCCTCTACTCAGGTCAGGGTTTTTGTATAAGCCTCAACCTTGGTTATAAATGAAATGTAAAATGATTCTGTTTCTGCCAACCCACTGCAGATAAATTATAGGTGTGCTGCAGTGTGAGTGTTTGCAGGAATAAAACCACATGAGTCCCTTTTCTCCTCATAATTACTTGCAAAGTAAGTTTGACCTACTTATTCAAGCTGTTGTACAAAACTTTTTATCGAGGTAAAGTTTGAAATACTCTGTTGTCATTCTATATTGGTGCAAAGCAACTAATGAAACAAACAGCAAACTCAGGAAGCTGACTGTATAATATGCAACCACCCATTTAATAATCAGTGAAAATAAACTGATATGTGACTATGTGAGACCAAAATCTAGACTGCTTTTTATTTTAAGGAATGCAAGGCTTTATCTTTTACAGATAATTGATAGGATTAGTTAACTCAACCTTAAATAGCTTTCTAGCATAAATTAGGCTTGAGCTGGCATTAATGTTTAATCCTGGCAGGCCTGCTTAACTATTTCATTACTTTGTTTCAGCACATAGCCTTATATAAGTACTATTACACTTTACATTACAATGTACACTGACCAGGCATAACATTGACATTATAACATTATGACCAGTGACGTGAATTGCACTGCTTCTCTCTTTATCATGGCACCTCTTAGGATATATTAGACAGCAAGTGAACATTTTGTCCTCAAAGTTGATGTGTTAGAAGCAGGAAAAATGGCCAAGTGTAAATTTGACAACGGACAAATTGTAATTTAAAGACGACTGGGTCAGAGCATCTCCAAAGGCATGCTGGGAGTAAAGGTTGGTCCATGTGGTCCGATCCAAGAGATAAGCTGCTGTAGCTTAAATTGCTGAAGAAGTTAATGCCGTTAATGCCCGATTGGTCAAGACTGTTTTGGCAGCAAAGTGGGGCCCAACACAATATTAGTCAGGGGGCAATAATTTTATGCCTGATCTGTGTATATATTATTTATATTATTTTAGATCATTCCCATAATTATACCAGGGTTAAGAAGAAGGAGGATCATAGGGTGACGTATAAGAGTGGAGGAAGGTGCACACAGGTGGACTATGTTCTATGTAGGAGATGCAACCTGAGGGAGATTGGAGACTGTAAAGTGTTGGCAGGGGACAGAGTAGCTAGACAGCATCGGATGGTGGTCTGTAGGATGGTTTTGGAGGTGAAGAAGAAGAGGAGGAGAGTGAGGACTGAAAAAAGAATAAGATGGTGGAAACTGAAGGAGAAAGTCTGTAGTGTGAGATTCAGGGAAGAGGTCAGACAGAGGCTCGGTGGTGGTAAAGAGGTGCTGGATGATTGGGCAACTACTGCAGAAGTCATAAGGGAGACAGCAAGAAAGGTACTTGGTGTGACATTTGGAAATAGAAAGGAAGACAAAGAGACGTGGTGGTGGAATGAGGAAGTGCAGGGGAGCATAAGGAGAAAGAGGTTGGCAAAACAGAATTTGGATCGCCAGAGTGATGAGAAGAAGTACAGGTAGACAGAAGTACAAGGAGTATGGTGCGTTACCGGTTACTTTTTTAAATGAATTAATTTCGGCTGAAGTGTAGACTACAGCCTAACTTGCTTACAGCAGCGTCGCATTGTAGAATTGGTGGATAAACCACTGTAAACAGGAAGAAGACGCACTGTGTTTTCTCAAAGTGGAAATATGCTAATTATTTCACTTTAGTTGAGTATAAAGACAAAAACTTTTAAGTCAAATGTAAGCTGTGTCTTTCTGGTTCAAAGCTCGTATCTACTGCGATAAACAGCAACTCCAATCTGTTGAAGCTCCTCCAGGACCTCCATGCCTGAGGAGCTAGTAGCTAGAAGCTAACCCAGTGTGCTGTTCTACATTGTTGATAGTTTTCATACTTCAGCTGTGAAAGGAACATTTTAAAGAGCTCAACACAACAGCAGAAGCCACTTTAGTTTTTGATTGTGAATATATTATTCAGCTTGTTTTGTTATTTATTTCAGAAATCCTTGTGATATATTCAGTTTGTGCTGGTCTGATTAAAATAAAATAGTGTTTAAAAATGACTTTGTGTTTAAGTCAGTTTTGTGTTTGTATAAACCATAACGCATAAAAGGGCAATAATGGGAACATTAAAGAAGGTTCTTTAAAAAAGTAACTAAAAAGTTACTTTTAACAGTAACGCATTACTTTTTGGTGTAAGTAATCAACAAAGTAACTGAGTCACTTTTTGACTGAAGTAACGAGTAACTGTAACTACCTACTATTTTTTAGTAACGAGCACAACACTGATGAGGACAATATAACAGCAGTGAAGTGTGCAGTATGAATGACAGACTGGTTTAAGGTGGAGGTTGGATTGCATCAAGGATCGGCTCTGAGCCCTTTCCTGTTTGCAGTGGTGATGGACAGGTTGACGGACGAGGTCAGACAGGAGTCTAATAATAATATTGTAATAATAATATTATAGAGTCTGATAATATTGTTATTTGTAGTGAGAGTAGGGAGCAGGTTGAGAAGAGCCTGGGGAGGTGGAGGTACACACTGGAGAGAAGTGGAATAAAAGTCAGTAGAAGTAAGACAGAGTACATGTGTGTGAATGAGAGGGAGGGAAGTGGCGTGGTGCAGTTGCAGGGAGAAGAGGTGGAGAAGGTGGAGGAGTTCAGGTACCTGGGGTCAACAGTGCAAAGTAATGGAGAGTGTCTTAAAGAATTGAAGAAAAGAGTGCAGGCAGGGTGGAGTGGGTGGAGAAGATTGGCAGGAGTGATTTATGATAGAAGGGTATCTGCAAGAGTGAAAGGAAGAGTTTATAGGACTGTGGTGAGACCTGTGATGTTGTATGGTTTAGAAACAGTGGCATTGAGTAAAAGACAGGAGGTGGAGCTGGAGGTAGCAGAGCTGAAGATGTTAAGGTTTCGTTGGGAGTGACGACGATGGACAAGATTAGAAACAAGTTAATTAGAAGGACAGCGCATGTAGGACATTTTGGAGACAAGGTGAGGGAGGTGAGATTGAGATGGTTTGGACATGTGCAGAGGAGGGACATGGAGCCACCAGGAGGGAGATAAAGAGGAAGGCCAAAGAGGTGGTTTATTGATGTGGTGAAGGAAGACATGCAGGTGGTTGGGTTGAAAAAAGCAGATGTAGAGGACAGGGAGGGTATGGAGATGGAAAATCCGCTGTGGTGACCCCTAATAGGAGAAGCCGAAAGAAGAAGATCATAACCATGGTAACTTTTTTTTTTTACTTTTTATTAATAAATTCTAGTAATTAGTTCTGACAAAACTCTTGTTGCAGTACTTGATACGACCCATGTTTAACTGGAGCTTCCCCCATACTAAAACATTAGTATATACAGTGTATATGTATATATATATATATATATATATATATATATATATATATATATATATATATATATATATATATATATATATATACACATAACACCAGATGTGTTAACATGAGTTCATCATGAGTGGGAGAGATGATCCATGTATGCATATATTATCATGCTGATATTATACAGTAACTTCTATGATTTTATTATTAAATAGTAAAATCATAGAAGTTACTGTATAATATCAGCATGATAATATATGCATACATGGATCATCTCTCCCACTCATGATGAACTCATGTTAACACATCTGGTGTTATGTGTATGATGGCTTATTCATCACAACCTTGCAACAGCTTCTGATCCTGCCAAGAAAAGGCATTTATTATATTCATCTTTAATTATTCTTACAGGCAAAATTTGCTTAGCTAAAACATGTTAATTTCTCCAAAAGTGCTCTCCACTCATATTGGCAGCATTGGTACACACTGTAGGAGCAATAAACGCTGTGAAAATTTGGTTTTGTTAAACCTTTAGATTTGGTTTTGTTAAACCTTTAGAAAAAATTATTGGCACCCTTTTACTCAATACTTCATCATGTGCTGTGTTTTTTATTGTATAGTATTGTATTAAATCAGTTTACAGATTTAATGTCATTAGTAATTAAAGCTTCTTAAAGAAATCTACTATATTTTTATTATTTATTTCCAATGGGTTCATATCAAACATAATTTTTCTGATATAATGTTTCTTTCCCTGACATCTAACTCCATTTGTGCCGTTTTGTTCAATTCTCATTTACTTGTTTTACCTATGCTGTATTATGCTCTTATAAGCATCGCTATCCCAAAACTCAACTGCTTTCACTGTAACGCAGCATTAAAACTGTGAGATCAATTAAATAACATTACATTTTGGTACATGGTGATAATAGTGTCAAACTGGACGACTTGTTATAGATAAACAGTGGCCTTTTAGAGAAATGAGACATGTCTATTGTGCCATTGCAACTGTATTGCCAAAAACAAATTGATTTAGAGTGGTATCACATATCATAGAGATCACAAAGTGAGGAGTTACTTGAGCTATTTGAATGAGCATAATTGCCAGAATCGATTTTTCCTGATCTATCCATGCCAAAGCCCACTACACTAACAAGGAAACTTAGTTATGGAGCACTGTCTGTTCAGTTATAGCTCACTATCAGCTTATCTGTAATCGAGCACGTGAGCTCAAGCATAGATCATAGAATATGCTGTTGACAGAACAGCAAATTGCATACAGTAAATCACAAATTCACATTTTATACGTTTGAGAAGAGGGTGGACACAAACCCAGTAAAAAAAAAAAAAAAATCTTACAGTGGCATGAAAGCTGATCTCTAAGGAGTCTTGTGTGTGTGTGTGTGTGTGTGTGTGTGTGTGTGTGTGTGTGTGTGTGTGTGTGTGTGTGTGTGTGTGTGTGTGTGTGTGTGTGTAATGGCTCTGACTTTTATTGCTGCTTCTAAAACAAGTTCACTAATGATGTATCTCATAATTGTATCAACAGGATGGAGAAGTCTACAGTAACATTCTAATCATTTCCAGAGAAATGCATCCAATCTATTTGGCAAAACGATGAACGATGAACCAATGAACTCTCCAACAAAGACCCTCATAGGGGAAAAGGTGATGGGACTGGCCAAGCCAATCACCAGAGCTTAACACAATTTACCACTGTGTTAACATTTCACCTATATATAACTGAACAGGAGAGTGAATTTAGATCCCTCTAAATAAACAACAACTGAAAAAAGCTGGATTTACAAGATGGCAAAAGCACCAGGAAAGGAGAATATAATAATCTGGCAATGTTTTTACAAGCAAATGGATATACAAACATACAGTTTTAATCAGAAATACACAACGACCAAAGATTAAAGAATCTATCAATTAAGTTTTTTTTTTTGTTTTTTTTTTTTTATCAGCAAGATTCTGCTTTGTATAACTTCTTTATAAGGTGTGTGATACATAAAATCAACACAGAAAATGCATGATGTAGTATTTATGTGTAACAGGATATTTTGTAAAGATAACCATGTCACAATTATTTAACCCTTATATAAAATTGTTGTTTTTCAAGCTTTCTGACAATTTGTATAGCCTAAATTGAAGTTGAAACATAATTAGGCCTATGGGAACTCTATAATTCTCCTTTATTTGATTTAGCTGTAATGCATATATAAACCCCACCCATGAGGGTATTTAAGGTGAGTTGCAATCATGGGAAAGACAAAGGAGCTTTCACAAAAGCTGACAGAGGAGATTATTTCATCACAGCTGAAGGGCCATAAGAATATTTTCGAAAAGTAAACATTCCAAGAGACACCATTGGGAGCATTATAAGGAAGTTTAAAACTTACGGAACAGCTGCAAACCTGTCTGGCCTTGGAAGAAAAACGTTTCCTTAAGGGCCCATACCAACTCAGTCAGAACAACTAAGAAAACTGTGAAAAATGTGACTGTGAGACACCTACAGAATGACCTGATAGCTGATACAAGTGCTTCAGTGGCAACTCTACGACGTGCACCGAATAAACAAGGACGCAAGAAACATCAAATTTTAGAATATGCCACAGGAATTTGGATTAGACTGCAGAGTTTTGGGAGAAAGTTCTATGGACTGATGAAACCAAACTGGAACTGTTAGGAAATATGGGCCAACGGTATGTCTGGGGTGCGAAAGACTAGGCTTATAACCAGAAGAATACAATCCCCACGGTCAAGCATGGAGGAGGGTAATTGATAATTTGAGGCTGTATTTTTACATCAGGAACTGTCAATCTTGATCTTGTACCTGGCCTCATGGATTCTCAGAAATACCAGACCATTTTAAAGAGGAACGTGATGCTTTCTTTTGACAAATTAAACCTTGGTGATCATTGGACATTCCAGCAAGACTATAATCCCAAGCACATCTCCAAGTCAACCAAAGCTTGGTTGAGAAAAAGATTTTGGAACGCCTGGAGTGGTCTTCTCCTTCACCAGATTTAAAGCCGATTAAAAATCTTTGGTGGGATTTAAAGAAGGCAGTTGCAGCACCCAAGCCATCAAACATCACTGAGTTAGAGACTTCTGCACAGCACATACCAAAAACATTTGTTAGAAGTTATAAAAGCTAAAGTATGCTTTACAAAATACTGATGCATGGAGTTGAATAATAGTGCACGTGCACATGCACATGTTTTAAAAAATTTACATTTTTCACTTGAACTTTAAATGTTAAGTCAACTTCTGTGGTCAAAAGAACTTAAATATGTATCAATAAATATTTTTTTGTTGTTTAATTAGGGTTTTTTTGTCATTTATTGTTAATTGACATCACAATAATATCTTTTGAGGTGAGAAGGTTGAATATTTCTGATTGCCACTGTATATGAATTGTTATTCGCTCAAATTTCATTTAAAACAATCTGATCCAAATATGCTTGATCACCAGATACAGTGAGGAAAATAAGTATTTGAACACCCTGCTATTTTGCAAGTTCTCCCACTTGGAAATCATGGAGGGGTCTGAAATTGTCATCGTAGGTGCATGTCCACTGTGAGAGACATAATCTAAAAAAAAAATAAAAATCAAGAAATCACATTATATGATTTTTAAACTATTTATTTGTATGATACAGCTAACCCAGCCATTAGTAACAAGCCAGTGCACTCTTAGTGCCGGTCCCAAGCCCGGGTAAATGGGGAGGGTTGCGTTAGGAAGGGCATCCAGTGTAAATCATGTACCAAATCAAATATGCGGATCACAAATGAGAATTTCATACCGGATCGGTCGAGGCCCGGGTTAACAACGACCACCACAGGTATCGTTAGCCGACAGGGTACCGGTGGAAATTGGGCTACTGTTGGCCGAAGGAGGAGAAGGAGAGGAGGAAGACGTCTACAGAGACGGCAGGAAAAGGAGCAGTGTAGGAGAGTGGAGGTTCGGGTTGGTACTTTAAATGTTGGTACTATGACGGGTAAAGGGAGAGAGGTAGCTGATATGATGGAGAGGAGAAAGGTAGATATGTTGTGTGTTCAGGAGACCAAGTGGAAAGGGAGTAAGGCCAGGAACATTGGAGGTGGGTTTAAACTGTTTTATCATGGTGTGAATAGGAAGAGAAATGGTGTAGGGGTGATTCTGAAGGAACAGTACAGTAAGAGTGTAGTGGAGGTGATGAGAGTTTCTGATAGGGTGATGATCGTGAAGGTGGAAGTTGAAGGGATGATGATAAATGTCATCAGTGCCTATGCTCCACAAGTTGGCTGTGAGATGGAGGAGAAGGAAAGATTCTGGAGTGAATTAGATGAAGTGGTAGATGGTGTACCTAGGAAAGAACGATTGGTGATTGGGGCAGACTTTAATGGGCATGTAGGTGAAGGGAACAAAGGTGATGAGGAGGTGATGGGTAGGTATGGTTTTAAGGAGAGGAATGTGGAAGGGCAGATGGTGGTAGATTTTGCTAAAAGGATGGAAATGGCAGTGGTGAACACGTATTTTAAGAAGAAGGAGGATCATAGGGTGACGTATAAGAGTGGAGGAAGGTGCACACAGGTGGATTATGTTCTGTGTAGGAGATGCAACCTGAAGGAGATTGGAGACTGTAAGGTGTTGGCGGGGGACAGTGTAGCTAGACAGCATCGGATGGTGGTCTGTAGGATGGTTTTGGAGGCGAAGAAGAAGAGGAGGAAAGTAAGGATTAAAAGAAGAATAAGATGGTGGAAACTGAAGGAGGAAGAGTGTAGTGTGAGGTTCAGGGAAGAGGTCAGACAGGGGCTTGGTGGTGGTGAAGAGGTGCCGGATGATTGGGCAACTACTGCAGGAGTGATGAGGAAGGCAGCTAAAAAAGTACTTGGTGTGACATCTGGAAATAGAAAGCAAGACAAGGAGACGTGGTGGTGGAATGAGGAAGTACAGGAGAGCATTAGGGGAAAGAGGTTGGCAAAACAGAAGTGGGATCGACAGAGTGATGAGAAAAGTAGGCAGGAGTACAAGGAGATGCGGCAGCAGGTAAAAAGGGATGTGGCGAAAGCCAAGGAAAAGGCATATGAGGAGCTGTATAAGAGGTTGGACACTAGGGAAGGAGAAAAGGATTTATACCGATTGGCCAGGCAGAGGGACCGAGCTGGGAAGGATGTACTGCAAGTTAGAGCAATAAAGGATGGAGAGGGAAATGTGTTGACTAGTGAGGAGAAGATGGAGGGAGTATTTTGAGCAGCTGATGAATGAGGAAAACAGAGAGAGAGAAGGTTGGAGGATGTGGAGTTGGTGAAGCAGGATGTAGATAGGATTAGTAAGGAGGAAGTAAGAGCAGCGATTAAGAGGATGAAGAATGGAAAGTCGGTTGGACAAGATGACATACCGGTAGAAGCGTGGAGATGTTTAGGAGAGATGGCAGTGGAATTTTTAACCAGATTGTTTAACAGGATTCTGGAAGGGGAGAGGATGCCTGAGGAATGGAGAAGTAGTGTGCTGGTACCGATCTTTAAGCATAAGGGAGATGTGCAGACCTGCAGTAACTACAGGGGAATTAAGTTGATCGGTCACACCATGAAGTTATGGGAAAGAGTAGTGGAAGCCAGGCTGAGAGAAGAGGTGACCATCTGTGAGCAACAGTATGGTTTCATGCCGAGGAAGAGCACCACAGATGCCTTATTTGCTTTGAGGATGTTGATGGAGAAGTATAGAAAAGGACAGAAGGAATTGCATTGTGTATTTGTGGATTTAGAGAAAGCGTACGACAGAGTGCCGATAGAGGAGTTGTGGTATTGTATGAGGAAGTCAGGTGTGTCAGAGAAGTATGTGAGGGTGGTGCAGGACATGTATGAGGACAGTGTGACGGCAGTGAAGTGTGCAGTAGGTACGACAGACTGGTTCAGGGTGAAGGTTGGATTGCATCAAGGATCGGCCCTGAGCCCTTTCCTGTTTGCAGTGGTGATGGACAGGTTGACGGACGAGGTCAGACAGGAGTCTCCCTGGACTATGATGTTTGCAGATGATATTGTGATTTGTGATGAGAGTAGAGAGCAGGTTGAGAAGAGCCTGGAGAGGTGGAGATATGAGCTGGAGAGAAGGCGAATGAAAGTCAGTAGGAGTAAGACAGAGTACATGTGTGTGAATGAGAGGGAGGGCAGTGGAGTTGTGCGGTTGCAGGGAGAAGAGGTGGAGAAGGTGGAGGACTTCAGGTACCTGGGGTCAACAGTGCAAAGTAATAGAGAGTGTGTTAGAGAAGTAAAGAAAAGAGTGCAGGCAGGGTGGAGTGGGTGGAAAGTGACAGGAGTGATTTGTGATAGTAGGGTATCTGCACGAATGAAAGGGAAAGTTTATAGGACTGTGGTGAGACCTGGGATGTTGTATGGATTAGAGACAGTGGCATTGAGTAAAAGACAGGAGGTGGAGCTGGAGGTAGCAGAGCTCAAGATGTTAAGGTTTTCGTTGGGAGTGACGAGGATGGACAAGATTAGAAATGAGTTTATTAGAGGGACAGCACATGTAGGATGTTTTGGTGACAAGGTGAGGGAGGCGAGATTGAGATGGTTTGGACATGTGCAGAGAAGGGACATGAATTATATTGGTAGAAAAATGCTAAAGATGGAGCCACCAGGTAGGAGCAAAAGAGGAAGGCCAAGGAGGAGGTTCATGGATGTGGTGATGGGAAGACATGCAGGTAGTTGGTGTGAAAGAGGCAGATGTAGAGGACAGGGTGGTATGGAGACGGATGATCCGCTGTGGCGACCCCTAATGGGAGCAGCCGAAAGAAGAAGAAGAAGAAGAAGAATTTGTATGATACAGCTGCAAATAAGTATTTGAACACCTGTCTATCAGCTAGAATTCTGACCCTCAAAGACCTGTTAGTCTGCCTTTAAAATGTCCACCTCCACTACATTTATTATCCTAAATTAGATGCACCTGTTTGAGGTCGTTAGCTTCATAAAGACACCTGTCCACCTCATACAATCAGTAAGAATCCAACTACTAACATGGCCAAGACCAAAGAGCTGTACAAAGACACTAGAAACAAAATTGTACACCTCCACAAGGCTGGAAAGGGCTACGGGGAAATTGCCAAGCAGCTTGGTGAAAAAAGGTCATCATTAGAAAATGGAAGAAGCTAAACATGACTGTCAATCTCCCTCGGACTGGGGCTCCATGCAAGATCTCACCTCGTGGGGTCTCAATGATCCTAAGGAAGGTGAGAAATCAGCCCAGAACTACACGGAAGGAGCTGGTCAATGACCTGAAAAGAGCTGGGACCACCGTTTCCAAGGTTACTGTTGGTAATACACTAAGACGTCATGGTTTGAAATCATGCATGGCACAAAAGGTTAACCTGCTTAAACCAGCACATGTCCAGGCACGTCTTAAGTTTGCCAATGACCATTTGAATGATCCAGAGGAGTAAGTCGGGAGAAAGTCATGTGGTCAGATGAGACCAATATAGAACTTTTGTTTCATAATTCCACTAAACGTGTTTGGAGGAAGAAGAATGATGAGTACCATCCCAAGAACACCATCCCTACTGTGAAGCATGAGGGTGGTAGCATCATGCTTTAGGCGTGTTTTTCTGCACATGGGACAAGGCGACTGCACTGTATTAAGGAGAGGATGACCGGGGCCATGTATTGCGAGATTTTGGGGAACAACCTCCGTCCCCCAGTTAGAGCATTGAAGATGGGTCGAGGCTGGGTCTTCCAACATGACAGTGACCCGAAGCACACAGCCAGGATAACCAAGGAGTGGCTCTGTAAGAAGCATATCAAGGTTCTGGCGTGGCCTAGCCAGTCTCCAGACCTAAACCCAATAGAGAATCTTTGGAGGGAGCTCAAACTCTGTGTTTCTCAGCGACAGGCCAGAAACCTGACTTATCTAGAGAAGATCTGTGTGGAGGAGTGGGCCAAAATCCCTCCTGCAGTGTGTGCAAACCTGGTGAAAAACTATAGGAAACGTTTGACCTCTGTAATTGCAAACAAAGGCTACTGTACCAAATATTAACATTGACTTTCTCAGGTGTTCAAATACTTATTTGCAGCTGTATTATACAAATAAATAGTTAAAAAATCATACATTGTGATTTCTGGATTTATTTTTTTAGATTATGTCTCTCACAGTGGACATGCACCTACGATGACAATTTCAGACCACTCCATGATTTCTAAGTGGGAGAACTTGCAAAATAGCAGGGTGTTCAAATACTTATTTTCCTCACTGTAGATAGATAGATAGATAGATAGATAGATAGATAGATAGATAGATAGATAGATAGATAGATAGATAGATAGATAGATAGATAGATAGATAGATAGATAGATAGATAGATAGATATTAAAAGCAATATTTTAAAGAATATTAAGAATGTTTAAAAAAACCTGTGATTTACTGATTACAGTAATGAGTCATGCTAGGAATCTAAGAACTGCACAGCAAGGTGCAATAATAAGGGATACAAATTAATATATTGTTTCTATGTACATGATGATTATATGTACAGATAACTGTAGATAAGGTGCACAAGTAAGTTGTAATAGTAAGAGAGCCTAAGACAACCTAAGAGACTGTAGATTAAGGTGCATTGATGGATAACAGTTTAACATTCTGGTTAATAAATAAAGATCAGAAGAGACTGTATATGTCCCTATTTATACTTATGTCAGAGATAGAGATCCCTGTCCTGGGAAACAGCAGAGTTATAGCAAAGTCTAAATGCAGTGGGCATGAAAGAATTCCTGTAGCGTTCTTGGTTAATTGTGTCGTCTGCAGGTTCTGTGTTGTTGTTTATCACATCTAGATAATAATATTTGGTAACAAAGGCTTTAATTATGTCTATTTAAATCATTATCATCATCTAATATCAAACCCAAATGATTTTATATTGCAAAAATGAAAAGAATTGGCTTTGCGGATTGTATATAGTGGTCGCTCAGTGTTTAGGGCTCCGGGTTACTAATTGGAAGATCTAGGATTCAAGCCCCAAGTTCGACAAGTTGCAGAGGTGGAAAGAGTAATAAAATATTCCACTCAAGTAAAAATACAGTTTCTTCAATGAAATTTTACTTAAGTATAAGTAAAGTTACCAGTCTAAAAAACCTACTCAAGTAAAAGTAAAAAGTAGCACTTTTTTAACAGTGGGGGTGAGGTGGGGGATTCTAGTGTAGTTCAAAAGGGACAAGGATATAAATCTCTAACTAGTTGGATTTAAATAAAGGAACACCTTTACAAATCATAGTGCAAAAACAACAAAAAAATTAGTTATGCACTACTTTCAAAGCAAAAAGAAAAAATCTCCTGTTATAATGTCACTTCAGACAGTGAGCACACGCATTGAACAACTTTCCATCAAAAGCATTTTGCTTTCAGCTGAGTCTGCATCACTGTCTTCTGTCCTGCCTGTCTCCATCAGTCTTTCTTCTGAGCTTAGCGTGTTTGTTCTCCGGCCATCAATCAGTCAATGCAGTAGTTTCAAGGGCGTGATTTTTTTTTCCCTTTTGCATTGTATTTATTTATTAATTTATTTTTTACTCAGTCACAGATATTATTTCAAATGTAGCAAGGTACAATATTTTAAACAAAACAGACTTAAGTAAAATTAGAATTTAAATTACTTTAAACTGTATACACACACACACACACACACACACACACACACACACACACACACACACACATATATGATATACTGTAAGAGGCGGTACTCCAATGTGGCTAAAATTCCTCCACAGCGCTGTAACAGACTCATTGCAAGTTATTGCAAACGCTAGATTGCAGTTGTTGCTGCTAAGGGCGGCCCAACCAGTTATTAGGTTTAGGGGGAAAACACTTTTTCACACAGGGCCATGTAGTTTTGTATTTAGTTTTCCCTTAATAATAAAAACCTTCATTTAAAAACTGCATGTTGTGTTCACTTGTGTTATCTTTTATAAATATTTTAATTCATTTAATGATCTGAAACATTAAAGTGTGACAAACATGGAAGGGGGCAAACACTTTTTCACACCACTGTACACACACACACACACACACACACACACACACACACATATATATATATATATATATATATATATATATATATATATATATATATATATATATATATATATATATATATATACATATATTGTAGAAGTACAAAAAAACCTCAATTACAGTAACGTGAGTAAATGTAATTTGTTATTTTCCATTTCTGCCAAGATGCCACTCTTGGGCCCTTCAGCAAGGCCCTTAACCCTCCATGGCTGCTGTATCATGGCTGACTCTGCGCTCTGACCCCAGATTCCTATCATTCCTGGGATATGCGAAATACTTTCACTGGGCTGTATTGTACATGTGACAGGTAAAAATCCTTTTTTCTTTCTTTCCATAAGCAAATTGAAATGTATAATATATTGTCCCAGGATATCATCAGAATATATAGACAGCACGAAGGATTCAGAAAACCTTTAGAGACGAGAAGTATTAGAACAAACAGATGTGTTACTGGGGAAAAATAGACGTCAATGAGGACATTGTAGTCCTGGAGTTGCTCTTTGAACTACAGCGACCACAATGCAAGGCGCTGGAAGCTCCTATCACTAAACATTTTGCCCATAGTGGAGTTGTGAACAAGCGGCTATGTCTCGTAACCGGGGAGAGAAATAGATTCCTGTTCGACACGATCGGGATTTATTTAACCGATCTCATAAGGTAGGATTTGTGTGTTTACATCTACGCAGCAGTTTGTGCGGGGTGACGAGCTTGTTCGCGACAGTTCTGCTCCGCGGCAAAGTCAAAAGTGTGTCAACTGAGGCGTTAACGTTAGCAAGACTCCGGGATCAACCGTGTAAACACCACGGCACAGGTGATCGCCAGCGATCAGCTCGGAGTCGGTGATTGGGTGGAGTTAGCAGTGCCCACGGTCTTTTTATTTACTTTGCCAAGTTATGTGAAATGAGTTGGTTATCCTGGTGTAGAAGGTAGCTGAGCTGGCTAAGGCTATACCTTAGGGCAACTGTCAAGCCATTGAGTAATGCACACGTCACATGGGGTAAGTGCATTAGCAGGTAATAATCACGGTGGTTATGCGGGATCGAGCGTGTATTTCATGTGATGTTGCGTGTTTGATGGGGTATGAGGTAGAACGCGTAGACCTTGACAGCTAGCTTGCATTAGCGCATTTTAGCTCGTTGGTACAGCAGAAGAGATCATCTGACTGGGTCAATCGACAGTCGTTTAAAGTTAGCTAATACTCGGGTTCGGTTCCTTTGAGCCTCAACAAGAGGCGTGTATTTGGAAGCGATGCTTCATTCCTGGAGCTTTTTTTTTTTTGCACATGATTAGCAAAGCAGTTTAGATGACTTAGCGGCTATGCTATAGCAGCCCGAACTCCACGTATTGGGCACGTCATCACGTGAGGAAGCACGCTGAACTTCCCTAGTGGATGGTGATAGGCTGGCTGTGTGTCAAATGTCTTCATGCTCACTATATAGGTAGGATAGGAAGGTGTATATTCTGTAGAGCTGCTAGGGCACTAGATGATTTATATGAATGCATTTGGGATTTACTGATGAGCAACACAGCGGGTTTATGAGAAGCTGGGTCACTGTGTAATGCAGAAGTTTCTAGGTAGAAAAGGACATTTAAAAACACATCATATATATATATTTATATTAAATTACCGACCACTCATAACAGTATGTTAACAGTTTTTGAGCACAGTTCACGGTGTAACCCACGAATGCAGGTTTAATCTCGGTCATGCAAAAACCAATTCACATGTGAACATAATCCGAAAATACCACAGTCATCTATGGGCCAAAGCTCATTTACAATGTACTGAGTCAAAGTGGGAAAACTTCTGTGTTCAGACGAGTTAAAATTAAAAATAGTTTTTGAAAACCCTGAATGATGCATCCTCTGGACTAAAGAGGAGAGTGCATTAGTCCCTATGGTTTGGGCAACTTGCACATCTGGAAGGAGACTATCAATGCTGAGATGTTTATACAGTAGAGGTTTTAGAGCAACACATGCTTCCATCCAGACCCTGTCTAAGGTTTGGTTTGCTTAATTTCGCAAAACAATGCTAAACTGCATTCAACTGCAGTCCAGATCTTTCACCAATTGAAAACCTTTGGTGCATCATGGAAAAAAGAAATAGGACAAAAAAGACCCAGGAGCTAGAATCCGGTATCGGACAAAAATGGAATTGGAACATTTCTCTCCCAAAACTTTAGCAACTGTTCTTTTCAGTTTCCAGATGTTGTTAAAGAAGAGGGGGTACTAGACATTGGTAAACATGGCACTGGCCCAACCTTTTTGAGACGTCTTGCAGCCATCAAATTCAAAATAGTTATTTTTTTTCCCTGTTCAAATGGTACATTTCTTCAGATTAAACATTTGAAAAGTTTTATGTTCTTTTATAAATGAATATGGGTTAATGAGATCATTACATTCTAATTTTATTTACAGTTAACACTTTTTCCAACTTTTTTCGGAATTGCGGCATTTGCGTTTATCTCCTCTGTTTATTAGTAAAAGTGAATAGTCATCGCTAAATGCATGAATGTTGCTATGATGAATATTAAGAAAGATTTTACAAGGTTGTGCATTTTCAGCTGGTTGCCTCTGACTATTTATCAATCCTTGCATTTTATCTTTTAGGTAAACATCAGTAATCAAGATGTGGACATTACATTGTTCATGACCTTGCATGGGATTCTATCGAAGATCAGATATTCTGAGGATGGGATTTGAGATTTAGGTGCGCTAAGGACAATGAATTTACACCAAGTACTCACTGGGGCCGTCAACCCCGGAGACAATTGTTTCTCTGTCGGAAGCATAAACAACGTGCCGTTCACGGTAAGAACGCCATTGAAAAAATGCACTTGTGTGTCCAGAATAGTTGCACATTATTCAGTGTTTGGGCTGCTTTCATTCATCTGGTCTTTTCAACAAGAATTTCTGCACAGTCATCATCTAAAGATCAGCTGTTTGCTGATCGAATGGATGTTTTATTCACTGGCCAGTGTTTTTCTTCGAAATGCTCAAAATGGCAGTCAGTAGTAGTTGTTTTTGATCATGAGGGGAGCATCTAAATTGGATTGAACCAGGGGGTATGAATCTGATATCAGTGTGTAATGTACACTCGGAAGTGTTAATGTCAGCCGCATTGGTTTTAATGACCCAGAGAACCTCTGCTGATTAGAACGAATCAACGGAAGAAGCTGGATACTTCCTTTTCTATATTTTAAAGTTTCCTCATAAAAGTTTTATATTTCCTTCTTTGTGTTAGTGCTGGAATAATGAAATGTCAAGAAAAATTCATATTGGCCATTTGCCGATTGAACCCTTGTATAAGCTGTGAGGAGAAATGAGTGAACAAACTATATAAAAAAGAGAAGAAATCTAAAGAGAAACAGTGACTGATCTTTGAATAACATGAAGGTGTTTTAAACTTTTAATATTTGCAAGTTTTTCGCTTATTCTATTATCACTATTTATAGTTGGTTATAATTTTTTAAAGCTGATGCAATGTTGTTATGCAAAATATGCTTTCGTGCTCTAAATACATTTTCATGTCCTCTTGTATGATAGGCCTATGCTTCTGGCTGTGATATTGTAATACTGGGAAGTGATTTTGAGAGGCTTCAGATCATCCCAGGTGCCAAACATGGGAACATTCAAGTCGGGTGTGTGGACTGCTCTCAACAAGGACAGGTAAGATTATGGGATTTCCTGTGTCTCATCTTTTCTTCCATGATTTTACTTAAGATTAAAAGGCACATACATCAGTGTTTTTTGTAAGTATGTTTTTTGACAAGATACATAATTACAGTCCATGTCATAACTTCTTATAGTTTTCAACTCAGATTTGAAGTTCAGGTTTATACTGTATAACTTTTGGCCTGACTTTTGACTATTGTGTTTTATCTCAGAATTCATCGAATGTTCACATGAATACATGGACTTCTGTATGTAGTGTATTAAATCTTAAAAGACCACCATAATTTCACATTAAAAAACATTCTTAATGCATGATCACTTATCTAAAGGGCAGTTGATAGTTGATCACAGTTGGAGCAAACCAATAATACTATGTGGAAATCGGAGAATTCAGTTCCTTCGAAGTAAGCTGTTTATGGTTAAAGCAATCCACAGCAGCTTTAGTTGTGGTTATGTGATCACATGTAAACCCATCAAAACAGGAAGTGTACTTCCTGAGAGAGAAAAAAAAAACACCAACCTTGCAGAATTTTTATTTTGGCATATTAAATTGACGATATTATTCTCATGCTTCCATATTTTATTGAAATATGGTAGAAAGGTTTTTATATAAGTTGTGGTCACAGCTTGGTGTGGAATTGCTGTCTGTTACTTACTGATCATAGACTGATGATGCACTATTATGGTTTAGAGAAGTCCTAAGCCAAATATGTCACGGAGTGACTCACTCTTGCATGATGACAAGCTAGGAAGTAGCACTTATATACCTAGACTAGTGTAATAGAAAATAACATGAGAGAGACAAATAGATTGTTAAAGAAAAGTTTTTTTAAAGAAAAGACTTTTTAAAGAAAAGTGCCACAACGTGGATGTCTAGAGATGGATCTTATTTTTTGTGTACAATTCTGGGAACCCAGACAAAGTTCAAGGCTGTGTAACTATTTACTGTTATTTAAAGCATTTCATGTTGTCATCTACAGATTGCTGCATCCTATGGAAACATTGTTTGCATATTTGAGCCTGTGTTGTTGAGCCAAAAGGAAAAGATGCAAACGGTGAGCTTATGTTTCGCAACTAGCAACCCAGTGATGTTACTTTTAGGATTGTGTCATCGTAATTGTATACTGTGTCTCTCAACAGAAACTGAACTATCACTGGCAAACCACAGGCCAGTTTATTTTACAGTCTATAGCACACAACATTGCCTGGAGCCCCACAGGTACAGAGAATTATTATTAAATCAGTGCTTGCTCCCAGAATAGTCCTTTTTTTCCTCTGGTACATAATGTGTGTGTGTGTGTGTGTGTGTGTGTGTGTGTGTGTGTGTAGGTACTAGTCTTTTGACTGGTTCAAGTTGCCTGCAGTTATGGTCCAATCTGAATCTTTGTGGTGGTGCTCAAGAGGAGATGGGTGGTGACTCTCTGTCCTCTTGGAGGTCTTTATGGCAGTGCAAGTAAGATTTTCTGATGTATTTTAGTACTTGAAACTTTCATCTCATTTCACCGAGATGTCATTTGTTTAGAGTCTGTAGTTCTGGCACTAATACACTGCAATTTCCCTCTGTTTTTAACACAGGACTGCATCACCTGTTCACCTCATTAAGTTTAGTCCAGATGGAGAGTTTTTTGCCACAGTGGGGCAGGTTTGTATGCGTTTTAGTTCTTGCTTGCTATCTGCTTTAAATTCAGTATGTTTTGTTTGTACTGAATTATGAGTGTGATCTTGTGTGATCTTAGGATGACTGTTTGGTAAAAGTGTGGTATAGCACAGGCAAGTGGCAGTTTGATGCCGCAAAGCTGTTTAGTCCACCTGAACACAACCCTCAGGGGAAGCCGGACTTCTCCTTCATCTACTTAGCTCATCCACGCTCGGTCACTGGCTTCTCCTGGAGAAAAATCAGCAAATACATACCCAGGTAAGGGATTTCGATGGCTGAAAAAAATGACTGATAGGCAAAAATAAATGTATATTTATATAATCCTTTGGCACCACATAAAAATTCAATGCACATTGTATTATTATTTTAATTTATTTGACCCAAAGAAATTGCAACTCCATTAACTTAATTATAAGTAAATAACTTTTTTCCTAAAGAATATACCAGAAGAAAGTGATATATATATCCAGTCTATAAAAATACCGTATTTTCCAGACTATAAGCCGCTACTTTTTTCCCCACGCTTTGAACCCTGCGGCTTAAACAATGAAGTGGCTAATTTATGGATTTTTCCTGGGTCACAAGCTTCAAGCCAAAAAAACTGAGACCCATAACATTAGACCAATGAAATTACAGAGCGGGTTCAGGTGAACCAATGAAACTCTTTATATTAAATCAGATGCGCTCCCACTGTGGGTGCGGCTTATTTAGTCCGGAAATTACGGTAATAATAAGTCCCTCATAATCACTAATCCCTGATATTAACTACAGATTATAAGTCTATATTATTATTAATAATAATAATAATAATAATAATAATAATAATAATATAAATGATATATATAAATTGAGTAGTGTAATATAAATAAAAAAGGTCTTTATAAATAACTCCACATTGTTTAGTTGTGGATAGTTCGTTTGTTTAAGTGTTTTGAGAGACCCACAGCCACACACAGATTTACACCCTGTATTGCTAAAGACAATGACTAATTAGTGAGTGACATCTGGACTTGTATGAATCTGTGTATTACAAAGGTTGTTTTGTAGAGTGGAATAAATGTATTTTTATAGCATGTCCTGCAATTTACACTGCTAAACAATGTAGTACTGTGAGGAAAACACATGGATTACTTTTTGTATTTGAATATTTGTAATATTTCCTTACCACCCATTGAGCTGTAGTCATAGACAGTGATTTAATGTCGAATTGTCTATTAATAAAAAACTGCCTTTAGGACTGAAAAAACTGGGGAGGCTGAAGAAGCCATATTTTTACATTTGTTGTTAAATGTTATAACAAGACTATTTAAGTAGAAATAACAAAAAATACTCTGCTATGACGATGAGAGGATTACAAATATTGAAATGATCTAATAGTAGTATATTCTTTCTCTCTCTCTCTCTCTCTCTCTCTCTCTCTCTCTCTCTCTCACACTCACACACACCCTCACACACACACACACACACACACACACACACACACACACACACACACACACACACACACATATATATATTTCATGCTGGTGGATCATAACCAGGTTGAAAGAACTGCTTTAAAATGTCAAAAGAAGAAAAAGGAGCAAGAGACCAAAAAACTGAAAAAACTGCATTTAAACTAAAACAGGCTGTTCAGTAGCTGATAAAAAGTTTAAGACCACAGCACAAAAATCCCCACAACAGAACTAAAAGTGTCAAAATAGGACTCTATAGTAAATAGCCCCACCGTTGTTGTTGTTAACTTTAAACACTCGTTTCGACATGCTTAATGAAATTGTATTCAGGAGGCTGGTGGGAACGTTGCTCAATGTGGTAAATACTGCTTCACGAAGGACATCCACAGTCTGAAACTGACGTCCGTTTTGGTAAACTTTCCTTGCCATCCATCCCCAAACATTCTTAAGGGTATTTAGATCTGGGGAACACACAGGATGGTCCAGAAGTGCAGCGTTATTGTCCTGGAAGAAGTCCCTTGTCAGGCGGGCAGTGTGAACTGCAGCGTTGTCCTGTTGAAAGACCCAGTCATTACCACACAGACGAGGGCCCTTAGTCAAGCGGGATGCCTGCTTCAACATGTCCACATAGCCAGATGCTGTTTGACTTCCTTGCACAACCTGAAGCTCCATTTTCCCATTGTAAGAAAAAGCACCCCAGATCATGATGGAGCCTCTTCCAAAACATCTCCAGTGGTATCTCCTTGTCGTGCCAGTATCGTTGGAAGCCATCAGGATCATCCAGGTTAAATTTTTTTCGTACAAAAATAACATTTTCCTTAATCTTTCAATGTCTCATGTTTGGTGCCCCCTTGCAAATTCCAAATGGGCAAGTTTGTGGTGTGGGAGGAGACGTGGCTTTCGAAGACGTTTTTTCTCTTTAAGCCCTTCTCTCGCAGATAGAGTCTAATGGTTATTGGGCTGCAGCCAGCATCAGTAAGGGCCTTAATTTGGGTAGATCCTCCAGCCCAGTAAAGGTGAAATTATTTTGGGTCTACCACTTGATTTTTTTGTCCCATTACTCTCAGGCTCTTTTAAGAAATTTAAAACTACTGTCTAACTGCTTTCAGCCTCGGCAGCAAAGAGCCCTTGCTTGTGCAGCTCAACAATCCTGACACTTTCAAAAACAGAAAGTTTGCTTTTTGCCATCAGGAGATCATAACATTGTGACTTCTGAAGGACAATGACATTAAAGCCATATTTTTGCACAGATTAAAAAATTTAAAGGCTGTGGTCTTAAACTTTTGATCAGCTGATAAACAGCCTTTTTGAGTTTAAGTGCAGTTTTCAATAAATTGCCTACTCTCTATTTTTTGTCTCTTGCTATTGTTTCTTCTTTTGGCATTTTGAAGAAGTATACGCAACCTGGTTATGATCCACCAGCATTAAATGCGAATACTTGGAATGTTTCCCCCGGTCTTAAGATTTTTTTCAGGAGTGTATATAATGTGTAGTGACATCAAACTGCTCCTTCCTCGAGTCAGCACTAAAAAGGGCTTAGGTCAGAATCGTGTGTGACAGAGAAATGCCTGGTTCAGGCAAATTCCACCATGTGCATGCCGACTGCCTAAATAGCACTTAGTGTGTAGTTGTCTGAGGTGAATATGTGTGAAATTTCGGTATTACTCCTCATTATCTATGTGTAACTCAACTCTAAATTTGACCCATGGCGTTTTGTCACACAAAGGAGTCATTGTGAATTTAACAGTGCCTTCTGTGCTTCCAGAGGTGCTGTGTGTAATGTGTTACTGACCTGCTGTAAAGACAGTGTGTGTCGGCTATGGGCTGAAACTCTGCTGCCCAGCGACTGCCTGCTCTCTGGACTGAGACAAAATCATGGTAGCAGCAGCAACGATACACTCAAGTCCAGTAACATTAAAAAGACTCATTACAATAACAAAGGCCAGAGTCGAAACCTGCCCGAGGTGAGTGACAGTTCAACCATGATGAACGGCTATGCAAAAATACTGAGAAATTGGATTATTTATGAGGAAACCTGTGTAGAGGATTTGAGATATATGGCTGATCTGAACACTTTAAATTATGAAGTGGACTTTCAGAGGCATAGTGCAGTTTGTTTCATGCCCTTTCATGTCTGCAACCTTCTGATGTACTTTTATTCTCCCATTGCTGAAATCTCAGAATGCAGTGTTTCAAAAACTGTTACAGAGAAAAAGTGGAAGAATGAGTTTTTAAATATAACAATACATTTAGTGTGGATTAATATAATTAAAGTGTAGTAAAATAGAGCCTATCTTGTTCTACATAAACTCAGAATACAATATTACAAATCATTTACTATTAACTGTAGTCTGCCTGTTGCTATGCACTATATTAACCTCTAATTAATCCGTTAGAAAGAGACCAACACAGAATCTCTTTTTACTACATATTAACTGGATATTGGACAATCTTCAGCACATTTGCAAAAATAAGATTATGATACAATTAAAATGGCAACTTAAAATCAGTTAATTAATGGTTTTAAATAATCAAATTAATCAAATTAATTTTGCTGTTGAATTAAGTATAAGCAAGCTTGAAAATTGTAAAAATCTTATTAATTTAACTCTTTTTTTATTTTTTATTATTGATTATTTTTTTTATATGGTGCCTAGCCCACTCTGGCCGAATTAAATCGGGGACCAGTAAGAGGTTTGGCTCACGCAAGGCTTCTCCCTGAGCAGCAGAATAAGCATCAAACCCACAGAGCCACGATCGCTCATGCCAATGCACTGTGCCACTTTCACATCGCTGCTAGCATCAACCCAGCCACAGGTACCTTCTTTTCCATCCACGAGCAAACAGGTTTTACAGAAACAAACAAAAATGCTTTGTATTTTTAACTGTTTCTAAAGTTTGAGAATAACCACTCCATCGAAATCAACTACATACGTGTGCATTTCCGTTCCTCTGTTATGCATGCTTGCATGTGTGTGCTTTTTTATTTTTTTTTTTACAAAAAGTCGGAAAGATTTATGTATGTGTGTGGCAAACCTGTGGGAGGAACTTGCTTGTCATGTCTCAGATGTGTTTTTTCCCACTGTAACCACACAAGATATTTAGTGTGAATGATCAAAGGTTTTTGCTGTATATTAATCAGAGTGCAATAGAAGAAAAAGTAACTGTTACAACATAATGGTTAACTCAGACATTCACAAGCCCTCACTGAGCACTATAAGGTTTGCCTGAACACTTACACTTTCATGCAAATATATAATCGGCCAATCACGTGGCAGCAGTGCAGCGCATAAATAGATCATTGATACACTCATTAGCAGCTTCACAAATTGTTCACTCGCAACAGTTGCGAGAGGTTAGTCAGAATGGTGCAGTGAAGAAAAAACATCTAGTGAACTGTAACTCCTTGCAAAGAAATGCATTACTGATGAAGGAGGTCAATAAAGAATGGCCTGACTGTATAAACCGCTCTGTACAATTTAGCAGAAATGCATCTTTAGGTAACAATAATAAGCTTTTGCTCCATTTCGCTCCTTTCGGTCATTTTGTAATGTATAACGTCTAGAGCTGCAACAACTAATCAATAAAATTTATAGTACATCTATTTGAAATTAGTTGTCAACGACATTAAAAATGGCGGACAGTACAGGGTCAACCGGCAGCAGGAAAAAAAATGTGCGTCCCAAGTCATCCAAGGCAATGGAGCATTTTAAATTAAACGCAAGGCATGGGAGCATTTTATATTAAACACAAAAAAAAAAAAACTGTACCTGGAAGTTATGCAAAACGGAGCTTGTGTGGCATGGAAGTACCACATTGATGCAGGCATCAGCACTGTTAGTAAAAACTTTATAATCCTCATGTCAAAATGGTGTACTAAAATTAAGCGCTATTGTGTAAACTGTTGGTAACTTTGAGACAGTCGCACTGGATCTGTTATGTCGTGACTCGCCAGCATCGGGTTGCGCGATCAGCTCGCTCTCGGCGTAGTGATGGATTCAATTAAAACACCCTGCTATTTTGCAAGTTCTCCCACTTAGAAATCATGGAGGGGTCTGAAATTGTCATCGTAGGTGCATGTCCACTGTGAGAGACATAATCTAAAAAAGAAAATTTAGAAATTACTATATATGATTTTTAAACTATTTATTTGTATGATACAGCTGCAAATAAGTATTTGAACACCTGAGAAAGTCAATGTTATTATTTGGTACAGTAGCCTTTGTTTGCAACTACAGAGGTTAAACGTTTCCTATAGTTTTTCACCAGGTTTGCACACACTGCAGGAGGGATTTTGGTCCACTCCTCCACACAGATCTTCTCTAGATCAGTCAGGTTTCTGGCCTGTCGCTGAGAAACACAGAGTTTGAGCTCCCTCCAAAGATTCTCTATTGGGTTTAGGTCTGGAGACTGGCTAGGCCACGCCAGAACTTTGATATGCTTCTTACAGAGCCACTCCTTGGTTATCCTGGCTGTGTGCTTCGGGTCATTGTCATGTTGGAAGACCCAGCCTCGACCCATCTTCAATGTTTTAACTGAGGGAAAGAGGTTGTTCCCCAAAATCTCGAAATACATGGCCCCGGTCATCCTCTCCTTAATACAGTGCAGACGCCCTGTCCCATGTGCAGAAAAACACCCCCAAAGCATGATGCTACCACCACCATGCTTCACAGTCGGGATGGTGTTCTTGGGATGGTACTCATCATTCTTTTTCCTCCAAACACGTTTAGTGGAATAATTAACTATTTTGGTCTCATCTGACCACATGACTTTCTCCCATGACTCCTCTGGATCATCCAAATGGTCATTGGCAAACTTAAGACGTGCCTGGACATGTGCTGGTTTAAGCAGGGGAACCTTCCGTGCCATGCATGATTTCAAACCATGACGTCTTAGTGTATTACCAACAGTAACCTTGGAAACGGTGGTCCCAGCTCTTTTCAGGTCATTGACCAGCT
Source organism: Silurus aristotelis (assembly GCF_946808225.1). Lineage (NCBI taxonomy): Eukaryota > Metazoa > Chordata > Actinopteri > Siluriformes > Siluridae > Silurus > Silurus aristotelis. The sequence goes on from NC_139584.1 coordinate 15,520,768, forward strand.
CCTCCCGTGTAGTTCTGGGCTGATTTCTCACCTTCCTTAGGATCATTAAGACCCCATGAGGTGAGATCTTGCATGGAGGAAGATTGACAGATTGACTGACAATCCGAGGGAGATTGACAGTCATGTTTAGCTTCTTCCATTTTCTAATGATTGCGCCAGCAGTGGACCTTTTTTCACCAAGCTGCTTGGCAATTTCCCCGTAGCCCTTTCCAGCCTTGTGGAGGTGTACAATTTTGTCTCTAGTGTCTTTGGACAGCTCTTTGGTCTTGGCCATGTTAGTAGTTGGATTCTTACTGATTGTATGGGGTGGACAGGTGTCTTTATGCAGCTAACGACCTCAAACAGGTGCATCTAATTTAGGATAATAAATGTAGTGGAGGTGGACATTTTAAAGGCAGACTAACAGGTCTTTGAGGGTCAGAATTCTAGCTGATAGACAGGTGTTCAAATACTTATTTGCAGCTGTATCATACAAATAAATAGTTTAAAAATCATATATTGTGATTTCTGATTTTTTTTTTTTAGATTACGTCTCTCACAGTGGACATGCACCTACGATGACAATTTCAGACTCCTCCATGATTTCTAAGTGGGAGAACTTGCAAAATAGCAGCGTGTTCAAATACTTATTTTATGTATATACAACAATAAAGCTACATAAAAGAGAAACACATAGCTAAGGACTAGTAAGTGTCCTCGCCACATAAAGGGCATCGTGTGCAACCTGGTGCAAGCGGTGCAAGACGACAGGGCAAAAGACAACACAAGACAGTGTAGGACAAATACACAAAATACACTGCGATAACCTACTGTATATTATACTGTGCAGTGTGCAAGACAGAACTGGATACAGCAGTGTACTTGTAAAGAACACAAAATGTAAACATAGAAGGTTGCGCAAAGCAGCAATAGCAGCAGTCAAATGGATGTACGAAAACATCATGTAAACAGTTGTGTACTAATAATAATAATAATACGGGTGATACTGAAGTCATGGATGTGTGAAATGAGTATGAGTGTGTGTTTGAGTTCAGTTTGTAGCAGTTCAGTACACACAGTTAAGTGAGTTTGTGTGCGAGTTTTTAGTTTAGTTTCTGTGGGTTAAGGAGCCTGATGGCTTGAGAGCTGTTGCATAGTCGGGATGTGACGGCCCCGAATGATTCCCTGATGGAAGAAGAGTGAAAAGTTTGTGTGAGACTTGTGTGGGGGCATCCACAATGCTGTTTGCATTGAGGATGCAAACAGCTGTCCTCACTATCTTCTGTATAGGCAGTGTTGCAGCTGCTCAGGATACTCTTGATGGTCCCTCTGTAGAACGTGGTCAAGATGGGGGAAGGGAGATGGGCTTTTCTCAGCTTTTTGAGAAAGTAGAGACGTTGCTGGGCTTTCTTGGTGATGGAGCTGGTGTTGAGTGACCAAGTGAAGTTCTCTGCCAGATGAACACTAAGGAATTTGGTGCTCTTAACAATATTCACTTAGGATCAATCAATGATCAGTGGAGAATGGTCACTCTGTGCTCTCATGAAGTCAACAATCATCTCTTTCGTTTTGTCAACTTTCAGAGACAGGTTGTTGGCTCTACACCAGGCTGTTACCTTTTGCACCTCCTCTCTGTAAGCTGACTAATCGTTCTTGCTGATGAGACCCACGACGGTCGTGTCATTGGCGAACTTGACGATGGGGTTCGAGCTGTGCATTGCTACACACTTGTGAGTCAGCAACGTTAAGAGCAGTGGTCTGAGCACACAGCCCTGAGGGGCCCCAGTGCTCAGTGTGGTGGTGCTGGAGATGCTGTTCCCGATCCGGACTGACTGATGTCTTCCAGTCATGATTAATTAATTTTATATTATAGATATCACAAATGAACAAAATTACAGAAAGGTGATAAAATACTATGAAACGAGGTGATACTGTATGTTGATGTAAAATGCTGAGTTTCTTTTGTTAGTTGTTTTGTTCTTGTTCTCCCTTTTTAGTGGTATTTGTATGTATGGTTGAAATGCAATAAAAAGATTGACAACAAAAGAAATGCATTCCAGAATGCATAAATCATTGAAAATTGAGCAGATGGGCTATAACAAGAGGAAACCACCTTGGGTTCCACTTCCGTCAGCCAAAAAACAGAACACTAAAACTGTAGTGGTCTGCTGACTCACGGTTTTTGCTGATTAAGAATTAGAATTTGATACTAACAGCATGAACCCACATAATCAACCCTGTGTCTTGTGTTGACAGTCTGGTGAGGGTAGAGTACTGGTGTGGGGTTGTCTCTGGACAACAACCTGTTTTAAGTATTTGTTGCTGACCATGTGCATTTCTTCATGTCTACAATTTCCCATTTTTGAATGGCTACATAATAATGCACTTTGTCATTATGCAATTGTTGTCATTCCCAGCATGACATTGTACCTGAAAGATAAAATAGACCAGAATTCTAAAAGTATTTTACCAACATCTAATAGAACCAGATGCTATGATCAATTGAGGGTGTTTTGAGAGCATAGGAAGACCCAGTATTAGTAGGAAATTCCTAATAAAGTGCTCAGTGAGTGTGCATAACACATTATTTGGACTACACTGGTATTATCCGCAACAATTTTAACCAGACTATCTCTTATGCTTGTGTGTTTATGTTGAGTGCTTGATTTTCAGAGAGCTGTAATAATTATCCTACAAGATAATTAATGTTGTACTGAATGTAATTATTCAATGCACATCCACATTCACTGGATTATATTAAAACCCTGTTTGTTTGAAATTTCCTAAACATATTTGTCTAAAAGCTAATGAACTGTTATGTTAGATATTCCTCTGCTGCCCTCCATATCATCTCTGAGCGGTTCAGATGATGAGGAGCCTGGTGGACCCTTCAATGTTCACTGGCTCAACAACAAAGAGCTGCACCTGACTCTCACCATGGAGGTGTTCCTTCAGCAGCTCAGGACCAATTTGGAGCTTCAAAACCCAACACATGATGGTAGCTGTTGTCATCGTTTTAAACATTAGAAGCCCTTTTTATTAACTATGTCAATTTAGCAGTGGCATTTATTTGGGAATTGTATACACATAAGGTATATCCTTTTTACATGAGTACAGGCTGTGATGAGGAAGACAATTCTCTAGACCCTGAAAGCAAAGAAGGAGAGACTTGCTGCAAAAATGGAGCCTTAATTCCTCTCCCTAAAGCGGCAGTGAATCACCAGGTGGAGGTGTTACTGAGTGACTGGAACAAGGGAGCAGACATGCTTTTTAGCATCCACCCCATGGACGGATCACTACTGGTGTGGCATATTGATTGGCTGGATGAATACCAGCCCGGGATGTTCCGACAGGCACAGGTAGGCACAATATTTAATGCATGCCTATAAGATAATTTTTCTTACTTCTTCTTAAAAAGATCTATATAAATAGCTTTACATTTACGGCATTTGGCAGACGCACTTATCCAGAGCGATTTACGATTGTCTTATTCATAATACTGAGCTATAGCTATATAACTTTAGCTATATACTATAACAATGAGCTATAGGGTTAAGGGCCATGCTCAAAGGGCTGAGATTTGAATTCATGACCTTCGGATCAAAAGTCCAATGCCTTGATGGTTAACACATCAGTGAGTGTGTTTTTTAATCTCAATTCTGACTTTTTTTTCTCGCAACCTTTATCTCCCAATTATGACTTTACACGCACTCACCGATGTCTTAACCATCTCTTCATGTCTCAGAATTGTAGCAACTAAGTTTCTCGCTGACTTATTCATTCTGCCTAAAGTGTGTGTGTGTGTGTATGTATATATATATATATATGTATGTATGTATGTATGTATGTATGTATGTATGTATGTATGTATAAATACACAAAATGTGTGTGTCTGTACATAAGCTATAAACATTTTATGGTATGGTTTAACAACATGGCAGTAAGATATGTAGAAATATTTAAATTTCAAATAGCAATAGAGGTGAAGTACCTCAACATCCGAATTAATTTTTTTAATGTTTTATTCATTTACAAAACACAATCAAAACATTAAGGTAAATTGTTAAATTGTTTATATTTACACATTTTCTGCAGTTGAATTACTGTCTAAACAACTATGTCTGGTTGTTACTCTACCAATGGAACAATAGTTTTGCTATCTTTTCTGTCACAGGTGTCTTTCGCATCTCGAATTCCGGTTGCCTTCCCTACGGGTGATGCCATCTCTCTCAGCCGTAGCATAGTGATGTATGCCTGTAACAAAAATGTGGATTTGGCTATCCAACATGGTCGCCAGCGTCCTCAAGGCGTACAACGCACTTCTTCAGTTTTAGTTGGCCTGGGGCAGAGCAAGCAGTGTCCGAACGGCCTGCGCCTGAGCATCTTCACGCCCAATGTACTGATGATCTCTAAGCATTCTGATGGCTCACTAAACCAGTGGTCAGTGAGCTTTGCTGAGGGCTCAGCCTTCTCCACTGTGCTCAGCGTCTCGCACAAGTCACGCTACTGTGGCCATCGCTTCCACCTCAATGACCTGGCCTGCCACTCTGTACTGCCCCTGCTTCTAACCACCTCACATCACAATGCCAAGGCGTGCAACCACATTGCTCACTCAGGGCCTGGGCAAGTCTCTCCGGGGCAAAGAAACCGCTTTTCCTTGGGTGCTGTTCCGCAAGATCCAAATGCGGTTTATAGTGAACTAATATTATGGAGAGTTGATCCAGTTGGACCCCTGTCATTTTCAGGGGGCGTTTCTGAGCTGGCTAGAATTAATTCACTTCATGCATCAGCCTTCTCTAATGTGGCCTGGCTTCCAACTCTCATCCCAAGCAACTGTCTTGGTAAGGAGGTCTCTTTTTTTTCTGTTCTGTTTTTGGATATTGTAGCATGGATCTGGTTGCCTTTGTGCAAAAACTTGTGTCTACTTATTCATTTACTCTTTCCACAAAGGTGTATATGGCAACTCGCCAAGCGCCTGTTTTGTAGCGAGTGATGGCCAATCCTTGAGACTGTATCAGGCAGTTATTGAGGCAAAAAAACTGTTGAGTGAACTCTCCAATCCTGAAATATCAGTAAGTATATTTACAATACAGGTAGACCCTGACTTTCGATGGAGATGCATTACAATAACTCCATATTAACTTCAAAATAACGTAAGTGGCCTAGCCTAGTATTCTGTATTTGTTAATAATAATAATAATAATAATAATAAAAAAAAAAAACAATCTCTAACACGGAGACAACTGCACAACTGGAATTTCACAAGGCAGAACATATCGTACTAAATTAAAATTTTCTCACATCACTATTGTCATGGTAAGATCGAAAGATCCAAAAGTTGAACCATCGTAACTTAGGGACTACCTGTAGTTGATTTAAATGAAATTTCGATTAAAAAGTAAACCAAACAATCCATCTGTTTTGTGTGGTGCAGAAATATGTGGGAGAAGTATTCAATATCATAAGTCAGCAATCTACGGCAAGACCAGGCTGCATCATTGAGCTTGATGCCATCACAGAGTTTGTAAGTATATGTTCTCAGATTCAAACCATGAATTAAGATTTAACATGTTATTAGTATGTAGTCATAGTAGTAGCATTGGGAGTTTACACCTCTTGTTAATGCCTCCACAGCAAGGAAAGGAGACCCAGTTATTACATGTGTTTGAGGAGGATCTGATCTTGGGGAACGAGAAAAAGGATGATTGTTCGCAGGAGCTGCTGTCTGCTGAGAATAGTAGTGTGTCTTTCAGGAAATTCATCAGATCTTTGTCGGTTGCTGTATGCGCACTTGTGATGTCATTTTTCCGTGTTCTTTTTTTAGCCTTTGGCCCGGCACTATTTCGGGCACGCTTTTTTCTGGTGGTGATCGAGATTACGCAGAGCAGGAGATCGATTCTGCATATGTGGCATCTGCAGCTGGCAGCAGCACCTGTTACTATGGGTGTGTATCTGATTTTCTTACAAATAAAATATGGTTTTCACATAGAAAGATAAATAAATATAATTCATTATTTCTTCAGGCAAGTGAAAGCTTCAGTAACATATTTTGCTGGGCTGTAACATAAGTAACAGTAACATAAGTGCTTAGTCTTAAATAGTAGCCATCATATGGTGAGCTATTTATAGACTGAAAAAACACTGAACGTGAACTCCTGGGGCAGTTTGTAGCCTTAGTCTTTATCTTCTCCTGATCGGTTTTTGTGCACAAATCTTTTGCATTTTGACAAAAAAGATGATCTGTGCTTGCTGTTGGAATAGCACAAATTCAAAACCAATGGGGGTGCGCAGAGTAGTGTTGCCTTTGTAGTTTACACTGTGATATCTCATGAGTGTGATATCACATTTTTTTAATGCTGGAACATGCTTGGTTATGATATTTGTTGGCTTATATTTATCCATTGCACATGCTGTTTTATAATGCTATTTTCAGGAGTTACCTCCACCCCTGCTGATAAAAACGCTGCGGCTTCATCATTAACATGCAACTTGCAGAATGACTCGACATCAACCCTTAAATCATCACTTAGCAAGTCCAGCCTACGCAGTGCCTGTCGCCTCACACTGGCCAAAGAGAGAGTTTTCAGTCAGGAGCTGAACCTTCCAGATGGGGTAGAAGTTCTATCTGCCACACCAGCGGCAGGTATGAATCTGGCAAATGTTATCTTCGCGATATCCCCTGATGTAAATCAATGCAAATCCATGTAAATTGAGATTGTGTGTTGTTAGTGTTGAACCGATCATTTTGTTTGTCTTTACCGTTTGTTTGATTGCATATGTTTAAAAAAATAATAATAATAATTTTTAGGAACATATGAATAAGTCCTTTTTTTGGTGGTATATTTTGTAGGCCATTTAAGCTCGTCGTCTCTGCAGCCAACTGGCCGGGCCCCATATCTTCTTGCCACAACCTGTACAGATGGAACTGTGCGGTTTTGGAGTTGTAGAGTCTCTGACAATGACACCTCTCTTTATATTTGGGAGGAATGGCCTTTGTTAGTGGAAGAAGGTCTCACCAATAGTAGTGCATTGAACTTTCCTGACAGGCCTGTGAGCATCAGCTGCTGCCACACTAGCAGAGTAGCTGTGGCATACAGGGACCCGAAGCCTTCAAGACATATCAAGAAGCCCCTCATTCATGTGAGCATATTCCAATGTGAATCCACTGGAGGATCCCAGTGGATGTTAGAGCAGACCCTTGAAATGGATGTTTCAAGTAGTCTAAATATCAATGGTTCTGATAATTCTGTGCCTGTGCCCAGCTTTCAGGATCGATTAATCAGTTCTGAGGACTGTTTAAATAGCAATGGTAAGAGTCTAGTTCATCTGGATTGGGTTTCCAGAGAGGATGGTTCACACATATTGACTGTAGGTCTTGGCTCAAAACTGTACATGTATGGGCTGCTGTCAGGAAAACCTCCTGAGCTGGGGCTGTCAGACACCAGCAGGGAACACTGCTCTTCAAGGTTTGTTCTGTTGCGTATTGTGGACCTAGTCTCCTCTGTAGAGGGCTCTTTGCTAATCCCAGTCTCACTGTCTTGGGTTAGAGATGGCATTCTGGTTGTGGGCATGGACTGTGAAATGCATGTCTACTCTCAGTGGCAGCCTGCAGCATTAGCCAAATCAGCTCTGACTACAGGTGATGCAAATGGTGGCAGCATGACCTCGCTTTCAACATCTCTAAAACAAGAGGGACTAAGTCTCCAAACATCTAAAAAGACTCTTACCAGGTCTATGACCAGTCTAGCTCAGAAACTTAGTGGTAAGAGGACAATGTATGACCTTCCAGCTGAAATGGAAGACTGTGGATTGTTTGAAGCAGCACACCACTTGTTTCCCACCTTACCCCAGTATCATCCGGTGCAGCTTTTGGAACTCATGGACCTAGGCAAGGTGCGAAGGGCCAAAGCTATTTTGTCTCATCTGGTTAAGTGCATAGCTGGAGAGATTGTAACTCTAAAGGACACCAATGTGAACCAGGAACGTCGTCTACGATCACTCACTATCAGTGCTAGTGGCAGCACGTCCAGGGACCCCAAAATGTTCAACAAAACTGAGAGCTCGGACTACACAGAGATTGACTCCATCCCCCCATTGCCCCTGTATGCTCTGCTCGCTGCAGATGATGATACAGCTCCCTGTGCTAAAGCCAAAACATCCAGTGTTAGTGGGGACAGTGGTCATGGTTCCAGCCGAGCAGACACCTATGATGAGCTTTTCCAGACCAGCCCTGTGAGTTTAGATGACATGGATGTCTTAAATGGGGAGGAGGAGGATTCTAAGGCTAAAGTAATTGATTTGTCAAAATACAGTCCCACTTTCTTTGGACCTGAGCATGCCCAGGTTTTGTCAAGCCACCTGCTTCATTCTAGCCTACCTGGGCTGACACGGCTAGAGCAGATGTCTCTCATGGCTTTAGCTGATACCATTGCCTCAACCAGCACAGACATCAGGGAAAGTCAGGGAAAAGGTGAAGGTCAGTATAAACTGTTTACATGTCTGATTTTTTTTTAATGACTGTGTTCTTACAATTGTAACTAAATGTTATAACCAAAATTTAGGTGGGGAGACACTGGATGAATGTGGCTTGAAGTTCCTGCTTGCTGTTCGATTGCACACTTTTCTTCTGACTTCATTTCCTCCAATGCATCGTGCACAGCTCCTTTGCCAAGGTATATTTCCAAAGCACAAGCATCAAAATTCATGTCATGTCATTCCCAAAATAGGATGAAATTGGATAAATCTTTTAGGTTTTTACTTGAAGTCGACCGATTAATCAGCACCGATAGTTGATTGCTGGAACTCTGGGCTATCAGCAAAAAATTCATACCGATAGTTTTTCCAGGTTGCTGGAGTGGTTGAAACGGTATGACGTCATTATACAGTATGAGAAAGTCCTCTAGAGGCGAATCACTGATGCCACATGCTGTTTGTTAAAGTGTCTTTTTTTTTTAAATAAATTTTGGATGTAACTTTATATTTATTTGGAATGTTACTTTTTGTTTCAGTTTGAATGTATGTCTTTTATTTTCCTCAATATGTATTCATGTAATTAATATATTTATTTAATTTAGCACAATTTCATGATTCAGTACAGAATTTTTATGTATTTATTTATTTTTTCATAAAGTTTAGTTCTATTTCACATCCAGTATTCACTTTGACAACTATCGGTTGATTAATCGGTTATCGGCAAGTACGATCCAACTTAGCTTTTAGTATCGGTAAAATCTACTATCGGTCAGCCTCTAATGTTTACTGTGGTTTGATTGCATTTTTTAAATCTGACACATCTGTTAGTTTGTTGTGATTCTTCTTGGTACTTTGAGTTAGTTTGACAACTTGGGGCTTTTATTCTGGTTCCTGGCTTGCAGGCCTGTCTACATGTCACTATACCTGGGCATTTCACTCTGAAGCTGAGGAGGAACTGCTCAACATGTTGCCCTGCATGCAGAAAGGAGAACCAACTTGGCCTGAACTGAGAGCCATGGGTTTAGGATGGTGGCTAAGGAGCACTAATAAGCTTCGCAGATGTATTGAAAAGGTTGGAACAGACAAAAAATTCTCTCTCTCTCTCTTTCTATATAATTAGCTGATTAGAGTGTGATACCACCAGTCTCCAATGTTGAACTTAATAATTAATTTTGGGTTTTTATTAGCTTCATTAGCAAAATTAAAAGAAATAAACCTTAGAAATATATCAATCTGAATCTATATAAAGTACAAGTTTCACTTTTTGTATTGAATTACTAAAATAAATCAACTTTTTAATGATATTCAAATTTATTGAGATGCGTGTGTGTGTGTGTGAGTGTGTGTGTGTATTTATGTATATGTATACAGTGAGGAAAATAAGTATTTGAACACTCTGCTATTTTGCAAGTTCTCCCACTTAGAAATCATGGAGGGGTCTGAAATTGTCATCGTAGGTGCATGTCCACTGTGAGAGACATAATCTAAAAAAAAAATCCAGAAATCACAATATATGATTTTTAAACTATTTATTTGTATGATACAGCTGCAAATAAGTATTTGAACACCTGAGAAAGTCAATGTTAATATTTGGTACAGGAGCCTTTGTTTGCAATTACAGAGGTTAAACGTTTCCTGTAGTTTTTCACCAGGTTTGCACACACTGCAGGAGGGATTTTGGCCCACTCCTCCACACAGATCTTCTCTAGATCAGTCAGGTTTCTGGCCTGTCGCTGAGAAACACGGAGTTTGAGCTCCCTCCAAAGATTCTCTATTGGGTTTAGGTCTGGAGACTGGCTAGGCCATGCCAGAACCTTGATATGCTTCTTACAGAGCCACTCCTTGGTTATCCTGGCTGTGTGCTTCAGGTCATTGTCATGTTGGAAGACCCAGCCTCGACCCATCTTCAATGCTCTAACTGAGGGAAGGAGGTTATTCCCCAAAATCTCGCAATACATGGCCCCGGTCATCCTCTCCTTGATACAGTGCAGTCGCCCTGTCCCATGTTCAGAAAAACACCCCCAAAGCATGATGCTACCACCCCCATGCTTCACAGTAGGGATGGTGTTCTTGGGATGGTACTCATCAATCTTTTTCCTCCAAACACGTTTAGTGGAATTATGACCCAAAAGTTCTATTTTGGTCTCATCTGACCACATGACTTTCTCCCATGACTCCTCTGGATCATCCAAATCGTCATTGGCAAACTTAAGACGTGCCTGGACATGTGCTGGTTTAAGCAGGGGAACCTTCCGTGCCATGCATGATTTCAAACCATGACGTCTTAGTGTATTACCAACAGTAACCTTGGAAACGGTGGTCCCAGCTCTTTTCAGGTCATTGACCAGCTCCTCCCGTGTAGTTCTGGGCTGATTTCTCACCTTCCTTAGGATCATTGAGACCCCACAAGGTCAGATCTTGCATGGAGCCCCAGTCCGAGGGAGATTGACAGTCATGTTTAGCTTCTTCCATTTTCTAATGATTGCTCCAACAGTGGACCTTTTTTCACCAAGCTGCTTGGCAATTTCCCCGTAGCCCTTTCCAGCCTTGTGGAGGTGTATAATTTTGTCTCTAGTCTCTTTGGTCTTGGCCATGTTAGTAGTTGGATTCTTACTGATTGTATGGGGTGGACAGGTGTCTTTATGCAGCTAACGACCTCAAACAGGTGCATGTAATTTAGGATAATAAATGTAGTGGAGGTGGACATTTTAAAGGCAGACTAACAGGTCTTTGAGGGTCAGAATTCTAGCTGATAGACAGGTGTTCAAATACTTATTTGCAGCTGTATCATACAAATAAATAGTTAAAAAATCATATATTGTGATTTCTGGATTTTTTTTTTAGATTATGTCTCTCACCGTGGACATGCACCTACGATGACAATTTCAGACCCTCCATGATTTCTAAGTGGGAGAACTTGCAAAATAGCAGCGTGTTCAAATACTTATTTTCCTCACTGTATGTATGTATGTATGTATGTATATGTATATATATATATATATATATATATATATATATATATATATATATATATATATATATATATATATATATATATATATAATATATTATAATTTTTTTTTTTTTTACTATTTTTATTAGAGATTTTTAGGAAGTGTAATTGAATTTAGGAATTTTTTTTTTGTTAGTTATTCCTGTTTCCATCACTCTTATCAGGTAGCAAAGGCTTCTTTTCAGAGGAATAATGATCCCCTGGATGCAGCTCTGTTTTATCTGGCGATGAAAAAGAAAGCTGTGGTCTGGGGACTGTACAGGTAAAACCTTTTTTTCCAATTTTTTTTTGTATCTTATTTTGTGTGAGGGTTAGGATTACAAAAAACTTTATACTGGCCTATTTTAACTTGGAACTTTTATTATTTGAAGGTCGCACAAGAACGTGAAAATGACTGCTTTCTTCAGTAACAACTTTAATGAGGACAGATGGAGGAAGGCTGCATTGAAGAACGCATTCTCTTTGCTTGGAAAGCAGAGGTTTCAGCACTCGGCAGCCTTCTTTCTGTTGGCGGGTTCCCTCAAGGATGCTGTTGAGGTGACTGATTTTGGGGCTGAAAATATTCTTTTTAAATATGAAAAATATTTAAGGAATGTGTTTGGAATTCGAGCATCATTTGGTGAAGTTAAAAGACACGTTTGAGTTGAGGCATTCATGCTTTGGTTTTCCGAAACTGAAAATCTTTTAAAGAGCTGTAATGAAGAAAAAAAAGTAATTGATGGAAAATCTTTGGTGCTTCTCAAGTCCTGGAAAATAGAGGCACTAAATAAGAGATTCTGAAAGGATTAACGTTTGTGAAGCTTTATGATTGATAAATTCTTGCTAACCTCTTTGTTTCCTAAGCTCTTTACAAAATTTTCACCAAATGTACAAATGAAACATTTTAACTATCACCAAAAAATTTTTTATTGGGAAATGTGATCTTCTTTCGGCTGCTCTTGTTAGAGGTCGCCACAGCGTATCCTAATTCTCCATACTACTCTGTCCTTTACATCTGCCTCTTTTAAACCAACTACCTGCATGTCTTCACCACTTCCTTGAACCTCCTCCTTGGTCTTCCTCTTATCCTCCTTCCTGGGGGCTCCATCCTCAGCATTCTCCTACCGATATACCCCATGTCCCTCCTCTGCACATGTCCAAACCATCTCAATCTCGCCTCCCTCACCTTGTCTCCAAAACATCCTACATGCACTGCCCCTCTAAAAAACTAATTTCTAATCCTGTCCATCGTCGTCACTCCCAACGAAAACCTCAACATCTTCAGCTCTGCTACCTCCAGCGCCACCTCCTGTCTTTTACTCAATACCACTGTCTCTAAACCATACATCACAGGTCTCACCACAGTCCTATAAACTTTCCATTTCATTCTTGCAGATACTCTTCTATCACAAATCACTTCTGCCACTCTTCTCCACCCACTCCACCCTGCCTGCACTCTTTGTGTCACTTTTCTAACACACGCTCAATTACTTTGCACTGTTGACCCCAGGTACCTGAACTCCTCGACCTTCTCCACCTCTTCTCCCTGCAACTGCACCACTCCACTGCCCTCCCTCTCATTCACACACATATACTCTGTCTTACTCCTATTGAATTTTATTCCCCTTCTCTTCAGTGCATACCTCCACCTCTCCAGGCTCTTCTCAACCTGCTCCCTACTCTCACTACAAATAACAATAGTAGTGTAGCAGTAGTTACTGCAGGTCTGCGCATCTCTCTTATTCTTGAAGATCGGTACCAGCACACTCTTTCTCTATTCCTCAGGCATCCTCTCACCTTCCAAAATCTTGTTGAATAACCTGGTTTAAAAACTCTACTGCCATCTCTCCTTAACATCTCCATGCTTCTACCGGTATGTCATCTGGTCTTACCGACTTTCCACTTCCTCCTTACTAATCCTATCCACTTCCTGCTTAATCTCATCAACATCCACCCTTCTCTCTCTCTCGTATTTCTTATTCATCAGCTGCTCAAAATACTCCCTCCATCTTTTTAACACACTTTTCTCACTAGTCAACAGACTTCTATCTGTACCCTTCATTGCTCTAACTTGCAGCACATCCTTCCCAGCTCCTTCCCTCTGCCTCGCCATTCGGTACAAAATGGCGTACCGACTGGGAATGGGAATGTGATATAGAATATTATTTATTTTGTATTTTCCTTCAATTTGTGTAATCTTGTGTTTTAACTGTCTGTATTTCACGTATATTTGGGATTACATTTGTTGGCAAAAGTGTTTTAATGTTTGTAGAATTTATATAAAATTATCTTTGCAATGAAAAGACGAACTGATTTTTTGGAATTTATCTAATTCCATTGACACAGCAAGGGCAAATGGATTTTCTTCTTTTATAGCTTTCATTTTTTAAGTATATATGTAAGACATACAAATGAGTTAAAAAGACAGACTAAACTAACTGGTGGTGCCATTGCCATCAACGCATTAGTGTTAGTTATTTTTGTATGTTCCTGTCTTCTATTTGCCATTTTATTATATATTTTTAAATAAACATGCATACATTTAGGTTTGCCTGGAGAAGTTGCAGGACCTGCAGTTGGCATTGGTGATTAGCAGATTATATGAGTCTGAATTTGAGACCTCTTCCACGTATAAGAAAATTCTTCAGAGGTATGTGCTGGGTCAGGACCACCAGCTTCCAATGCACCAGGATCCCTTTCTTCGCAGTATGGCATATTGGGTTCTAGATGATTACAGTCACGCTTTGGATACTTTGCTCGAGCAACCAAACCCAAATGCTGATGCTTTACACCAAGGTAGGAAGTAATACTATGTCATACATATGTCATTTGATATTTAACAGATTGGTTAGTGATTAATGCATTTTATTTGGAAATTGTTCTATCTGTTTTTCAGGAAGTCTAGAAACATCTCCTTGTAACCCAGAGGTTTTCAACTTCTACAAATACCTCAGAAACCATCCACTGCTCCTTAGGCGTCGTTTTTCATCCTCAGATAAAGCTAAAGCAGGACTGACTGGACAAGCCACCATGGCCGACTCCATTAGTCTCACCGAAAGGAGACTGTTCTTCACTACTGCTAATGCTCACTTACAAGCTGGCTGCCCAATGCTAGCACTTGATGTCCTCTCCAAAATGCCCAAAGTTATTAAGAAATCCAAGATGCTACACAACCAAGAGAAGCCCTCACCAACATTTAGTGGTCCTGACAATTTAGACAATGGAAGTGGAAAAGACCAGGCCTCTACACTAGACTGGGCCCAACCCATGTTTAACGGCTTTGGGTCTGTCTCAGACACTTTATCTTCTCCACAAGAAGACCACAGCCACTCGGACTCAGTTTTGAGCTTTGACTGGAGTCAACCTTCCATGACTTTGCAAGATGAGTCTTTGGAGCTGAAGTGGGAAAGTGACAAAGAAGAATCTGAGGAGGAAGAAGCTGGCCTAGCGATGAAGAAGATCCAACCAGAGAGCTCTGCTTTCCTTTGTGATGCTTCTGCCTCTACCTCGGTGTCAACGGATGTCACTGTAGACAACTCCCTTGTTCTTTTCGATGACATCTTAGCTGCTCGTCTGAAGTTCATTTCCTGCCTGAAGATGCTGACTGCTGAGCTTCGGACTCTCTCGACAGGTTATGAGCTGGATGGTGGCAAGCTGCGCCACCAGCTGTATCACTGGCTGGAGCGGGAGGTGAAGGCCCTTCAGAAGTGTTGCGGCTACAACCCCTACCTTCAGCAGGTGGCCGGGGCCATCTCAGTTGAACCTGGTCAAGTTAGCGGTGCCTCCGGAGATGAGCAAGAATACCAAGGGACTGCAGAGCAGGTCAGAGAGGTGCTACACAGACGCAGACTGTGGCTTCAGAGAAACCAGCCACTACTCCGCATCTTCCTAAGCTACTGTATCCTACATGGTTCTCATGGAGGCGGGTTGGCTTCAGTCAGGATGGAGTTAATTCTGCTTTTGCAGGAATCTCAACAGGTAACTTGACTCATGATACAAATTCTGACAAACTTGTAAAACCTTTCATTGTTATACAAATTAGTAAGTAAGCAGTGGGTGGCAGTAGCAAAGTAAACGTAATTTGTTACTGTGCTTAAGTCGTTTTTTCGCACATCATACTTTACTGAAGTATTTAAATTTGGGGAGACTTTAACTTCACTACATTTTCAAAATCAGAAGCACAAACTCTGTTTTAAACTTGTTTTGAATACTTAGTAGTTTCTACTTAGAACTAACATACAGTTCAGCATTAGTTCAACAGCAAGCAGAGAGTAAATAAGTGATGGACTTAAACTCGGACTTTCTAACTTGCCACAACACTCAGGGTCTTATTTGTGTGATTTTTCTTTCAAGTAGTTGATAAAAAGGTTTCAGTGCTTGATTCATTAACATTATTCTATTAATAGAGTGGTGTGCTGAGAGTAACATTAGAGTCTTTTCACATAAACTGAGTTGATTCAGAGACAAAAACGGTATTAGGAACATTTATAGCCATAATTGATCATAGTACTTTGGATACTTAAGTACATTTGAAGGCAAAAACTTTTGTACTTTTACTCAAGTGAAATTTTAAAGGGCGATCTTTTAATATTTAATCTACTGTATCTCTACTTCAGCTCAACAACATGCTTTGTGTATTTTGTCCACCAATGTAAGCAAGTACAAACAAATAAACTAAGTATTTAAAAAAAAAATTGTGGTATATTAATTAGTTAAATAAAGGACCAAGCAATTGCTTAGCTAGGGTAATTGTTATGTAAAAGTTACAGAACAATAGACTAAAATGTGCTTGATTGGTCTTGATTTGTTTTGGAAACATCAGCTGAAAATAATTGCAGCACTAGATTAAATGTTGCAGTGACATTTCAAGCATTGACTGAAAGATGGAGCTGAAACACAGGGCTCTGAGGAGCCTGTCCTCCTTTTTGCAGATCTTCAAACAGAGGGCTGCCTGAGTAAACACACTGAGTAAAACACACAAAAGCCTGTCGCAGGAATCGGAAGCTCTGTTTGTCTAAATTTCATTTGGTTTCTGTCACCTCATTGTGACAGAAAATAGTCAGACTTTGTTGTTTATTCAATACGCACCATTAAATATGCATTTTAGCACATCGTTTGGCATTTTGTTAAATTAGTCTGCTTCTGTTTGTATTAGGATGACAGTTTTCAGGTCCCTGTTCAGCCGCAAGCATCAGTTCCTCTCCTGCTCGCCTGCACCGCAAGCTCCAAAACTGTGGTGGCCAATCCTATAGTTCACCTGACCAACCTGGCACATGACATACTGCACATCATTAATGCAATGGACTCTCCTCCTCACCCAGATGTCATTAATAATGAGGTGTGGTAAATTTCCAGAGTATACATTAATGATATCTATGTTTTCAGAGATATAGTATATTTGACACAGTGGCACTAAATTCACACACAACTCAAAGTTTTGATTCATTTCTATTAAATACACAGAAAAGCCCCATATTGAGCACAGTTGTATGTAGATAAAGAAATGTGCTTCTTGTATATTTTCTTGTTACACTGCCTGTTCCGAATCTCGTTTCTAATCCTATGTCTGCTTTATACACAGATCTATGTAATGCACACTCTGGCAGCTTCTCTGTCTGCCTGTATCTACCAGTGCCTCTGTGACGGACACAGTTACAGGTGTGTTGAACTCTGTTATAGAGCACCCATTGTGTTCCGGAAAAAAATAATCTGGAAAAGGTTATACGCACTTTGTCAGGCATGTTAATGCTGTAAATAAACTGTATATAAACATGTCAGTCAGTCATCGACTTCTAAACCTTTTTGTTTAACACTTTCAGTATGTAATAAAAGAGAATATAACATAAGGGAGCTGCAGATTGTTGCTAATCTTTAAGCTTCATATTGTTTCTTCCCGACAGTCATATCAACCAGTTCACAGGCACAGTCTATGAGAGCATTTTGCTTTCTCATCATCACCCTGTACGAACTCTCAGTATGGATGAAGCTGTCATTCCTAACACCTCTCCAGCCCAGTGGCCAGGTAGACAATTTTTTAAATAATAATAATAATAATAATAATAAACTAATTTAATGATTAATTAATTAATTATTTAATTATTTAATTCATTATTTTGTTGCTGTTATTATTTTAATCATTATTATTATTGTGTTTTTAGTCTGTCATTTTGAGTTTATAACATCTCAATTTGTGTGTATATATATATATATATATATAAATACAAATACACTGATCAGACATAACATTGTCATTATTGGCATCTGTTAGTGGGTGGGATATATTAGGCAGCAAGTGAACATATTGTCAAGTTGTGATGTGTTCGAAGCAGGAAAAATGGGCAGGTGTAAGGATTGAGTGAGTTTGACAAGGGCCAAATTGTGATGTCTAGATGAATGGGTCAGAGCGTCTCCAAAACTGCAGCTCTTGTTGGCTGTTCTCGGTCTGCAGTGGTCAGTATCTATCAAAAGTGGTCCAAGGAAGGAACAGTGGGTAAGCTGTGACTGGGTCATGGGCGGTCAAGGATCACTGATACACATGTGGAGCAAAGGCTCATATTGCTGAAGAAGTTAATGCTGTTAATGCTCGACGGGTCAAGACTGTTTTAGCAGCAAAAGGGGGAACAACACAATATTAGGCAGGTGGTTAGGTGTTCTGCCTGATCGATAACCATAAAGATATGCCTGGTCGAAATTATCGATCCACTGTATATAATAAATGTGTTTTATATCCCCTTTTACCACACCAGGTGTAATTTAAGTACTTTTAATCTACTTTTAGCAGTGCACTGAGCTGATAATTGCTTATGACTAAGATTAGCTCTGTGCCTTTTTTACCTTTATATACAAGCAGCTGGCCTCGGTATTCACAATAGGAATGTTCTGTCTGAGCCTCACAAATAGCTATGTGGCAGTATTTTTAGTCTTATATATATTTTTTTGTCTTTAGGTGTCAGTTCGTTGGTGCGTCTCTTGGGTGCAACAGCAGAAGAAAACCAGCCAAGTGTGGGTGTGCTGCTGTGTGAGATCCTCACAGCTGTCTTCCTCAGCTTGTTTGTGCATGGCCTGGCCACACACTCCAGCAACGAGCTCTTTCACATTGTGGCGCATCCACTTAACAGCAAGCTGTGGGTGGCTGTGTTTGGTGGGGGGGCTCGGCTTACTGTAACAGGAAAATCCAGCCCAGCATTGGGTTAGTGCTTTGTTAAAAATATTTTTTTTCTTCCCTTTTTCCCTTTTTTTTTTTTTTTTGTAGACAGCAGAAGATGCTGGCCTACATAATAGCTTTCTCAGTAGAAGTAAAATGTATTATTCAGTAGCTATTAGGGTATTTTACAATCCCAGCATTGGCCTACTGTGTCTGTTTACAATATATATATATATATATATATATATATATATATATATATATATATATATATATATCACTTGTCTAGTAGGCATAGTACTGTTTCTCATGACAATTTGCTATTTGTGTGTGTGTGTGTGTGTGTGTGTGTGTGTGTGTGTGTGTGTGTGTGTGTGTGTGTGTGTGTGTGTGTGTGTGTGTGTGTGTGTCAGCCCCTGCTGTGATGGAGGACCAGGAATGGAAGCAGAAGCGTTTCAGGCAGCATTCTTCTAGAAGCAGTTCCAGGGAGGCAGCAGACAACCCAGTCAGCCACAGCCCTATAGTAGAGCAGGAAGCATCCATTTTTAAGGAACGCTTTGTTCCTCCTGAGCTTAGCATCTGGGACTACTTTATTGCAAAGGTACAAGACAAATTATGTTCTGTCCAATCTTATCTTTATTTTTTTCCATTCTTATTAGGCTTGACATATTCCACATTTATATGTCTCCCGCAGCCTTTCCTGCCACCATCTGTAAGCCAAGTTGAGTATGATTCAGAGGAAAGCCAGGGGAGTGATGAGGAAGAAGAAGAGGAAGAAGAGGATGGTTTTGGAGATACTATTTGTCACCTTCAGGAACATTCCAACAATAATTCTTATAGGTATGCAGGGCTTTTGTATGCAGTGCATTTTCTGATCATGCTGTGATTTAGTTTCAGTGTAATGAATGCTAAATTATTCTTTCCTTAGCTGGTGTTTGATGCGCGTGGCCATGGTGAAGCTTGTGCTGGGAAGCTTGAAATCATTCTATCCCATGGCTGGCTTTGATCTACTGGGTAAAAACCTCCCTTATTTAGTAAAGACACTCTTTTCACTCTTATGTTTTTTTAAACCATCACCTGTCAAAAAGGAATAAACACTGGCTGAGTGGAATCAAATATAGATTATGTTTAAAAGAACTTGTCATAGAAGATCTAAACACAAGATCTACAAGATGCCATTTTAATAAAGGAAACAAATATATTACTTTTATATTTAAACAAGGACTTTGCAGTATAATCATGTGTATATTCTGTAAGCTCTCATATTTCATTAAATCTGTCATAATCAATACTGGTGTCCAGTAAGTATTACTTACCCTTAATGAGCACCTTTGGGATGAACTGGACTTCACAGATGGATGGTCACCATAATAGCAAAGGGGAGACTAAATCTGGAATGGGGTAAATAAAATGCAAATGTGAATGGTCAGGTGTTGGCAAAACTTTAGCTCTATAGTGTATGCTTGGAAATTGTATTCTGTACTTAGTTTTTCTCAGTTGCTTTGAAACGTTTCTCAGATACGAAATGACATTTTCAAAACCTCCATCATGTAGTCACTTGTGCACATCATAAAAGCAATTTCTCGTTGCTTTGAACAAATCGCGAATGCTTCAGTACATTCATTTAACTGATTGTGTATGCTTGCTGTCTCCTACATTATCATTTGTTTTTGTCATGTTAATCAAAATATATTATACTGGTTCTCACCTGAATAGTCTCAACCCCCAAAACATCCCAGCTTCAGTTCATTGCATAAATCCAGAATTGTTAAACCAGTTATCAGAATCTATGAAGCTTAAATTTCTATTAAATCTTTTTTTATTTAATTTTTATATATATATATATATATATATATATATATATATATATATATATATAATGTATGTATATGTGTCTTGAATTTAATTGTTCAGATAAATCTTGACTGTCACTAATGAAGGCGAGTGTACATGTGTACCGGTTCTCTAAAACATGTAAAAAGTGAATCTCGGAAACCTACACTTAACACAGAATTATAGTTTCCGAAAACAACCAGGAAACAAACAAACATTATTACAGTACAGTAAAAGTTGAAACCTTCTGCAAACAATATCCCATATACAGAAACCTGTACATTTGTGCTGTCTTTAAAAAAAAAAAGTACAGGCTTTTGCAAGTATTCCATTATGTGGTGCAAATTGCTTTGAGAAATGCACTTACTGTTTTGCAAATATTGAGGATGATTCAAGAAATGAGGAAAAAATGCTGTAAGATGTGCGAATTCCTCAGCTAGCAGTTGAAATGTAGTAGACGTATTGCATGACCACTTTATAGTTAAAACTCGTCATATTTAGGATTTTGTGTTTGCCGATGTTAACAGGGGGACTGTTGGCAATGTAATTCAATGTCTTTTTTATTCCTATTTTGTACGTGTATATTTTTAGATCTGCCTGTATGCTCTCCACTGTGCCACTCGGTAATGAAAACGCTACAGCGCTGGGAACAGGTGTTACTCAAAAGGCTGGAGATTTTCGGTGGACCTCCCTCTGAATATATCTCCACACACCCAATTGATGGGACCATGGCATCTGGACCAGCTCTCCTCAGACACAAGGCCTTATTCGAACCCTCTAACACACCGTTCAGGTCAGTGGGGATGAGACAATTTGGATTGCCAAACACACACACAGCCAATTTCTTCATTCTGTCGAATATGATTACAATGATTATGATCTCTAATCATGTTCTGAACAGGTAATTTAAATGCTGAAAAAAAATGCTGGGGGAAATTGCTTGATTTATTATTAGAATTATTATTATTTTTTTTACAATAATAAGACCTGTAATATTGGGAGTTAAGATTCTGTGTTATTGTATTGACTGTGCTTCTTAATCATCTAGGTCCCACCATCATTCTGCACTTTCTGTTAAGAGACTCTGGCAGTATCTGGTAAAACAGGAAGAAGTGCAGGAGACTTTTATTCGTAACATCTTTACCAAAAAGCGGGATCAGAAAGAGGTACACAGTCATTTGCATGCTTATCTGGTTTGTGCAATCGTATGAACTGACCTAGTATATAATACAGCACTGATGAATTTTGAATGTGCTTCTCTGTGTGTGCTATAACTCCCGGTTGTGTTGTGCAGTTGCTTTGCCTGATTATTTGTGATGTAATTCATGTTCATGCCATTTGTTGTTGCTTCTGTGCAATTTATTTTTGGTGTTTAACAGTCTATACGTATGTTCACTTTTGATGTGAGCTATTGACTTGCATGTTTTCATTTGATTTCTCGTCTGATGTTGCCATTTTGAACAATTTAAGTTGGTTGAGGACTGCACTGACAGCATGAGGTATTCAGGGATGGAGCAACTTGGTTCCAATCAGGTACTGCTTGTTATATAGTTAAAATGTTTGTTAAAGATTTGTGGTGCACGTGGATATTGTTATGTATGCATACTTGCTATATTTAAAGAAGCATTATGTGATTTTACCTCTTTCTTTACCTTTTACTGCCATAAGGTGTACTTTATCTCTCTTGCTCTAAATATTTAAGTTCACTACATTATTAAATGTATATATAAATCATGAGAAAAATAATTGTAAAAGGTTTTATATATATATATATATATATATATATATATATATATATATATATATATATATATATATATATATATATATATATATATTTATATATATATATTTATATTTATATTTATTTATTTATTTATTTATTTTTTCCCGCCAAATCCACATCGCACAGGCTTATCCTGGAAATAATGACTGAGAGAAAGAATGACACTTTGAAAGACTATGGTTGGGGGATTTATTTATTGTTAAAAAATATCTTAGTATCTTTCTATTTTAGAACTGGCCCTGACACAGCTGATAATAAATAATGACAAAAGAATAACATCTGCATGAAAACGCACTAGTTTGAATTTTTTTTTTGTATTAGCAATATATGATATAATATCACTTTTATATACAGTATATAATATATAAACTATATAATTATATAAACAAATAGTTTAGAGGCCGCTCTCGTACTGTATAACGCAACCCGGAAAAACTATCACGATGGATTTTATATATCACTTTTAAAATCTTTGATTTGAGATATGGCCTGCTTATGTTAATCAAATAATGACAACACAACATATCTACAAAAAAAACCCTTTTTTTTATTTCTCATCAAATCCACAAGCTTTAATTTGATTCTAATTAGATGCAAACGAAAAATGTATAGAATATTCTATTTATTAAGATATTTCTCTAATTCTACAGCAATTTTACACCACTAAATTTTGGAGAAACGATAAGCTCACAGCTCACCTAGATTTGTTATTAAAATGTACAGTTATGCTTTTGGAATGTAATTTCTATTGTAACTGACCACTTAACATCAGCTATTCTCTGTTATATGTAATACAATATCAGAATGTGAGAATTGCTGTAGACAGTAAAATGTTAGTGGAACAGTGAAACTTGAAATTAATGGCTCTATTTCGCACAGATTGAGGCAGATCTGGGTTACCCTGGAGGCAAAGCTCGCATCATCCACAAGGAATCTGACATCATCACTGCCTTCGCCATTAACAAGGTGCAGAGCTGCATGAGAGAATTGCTGCCATTTTCTGAGTAGTTCTAGTTTTTGCTTGTGAACTGGGTTCGTGTGTGTAATGAAATGTATTCTGCTTTCACAGGCTAATCGTAACTGCTTAGTAATTGCGTCAACCCATGACATCCAGGAGCTGGACGTGTCCTCCATTCTGGCCACTCAGATATTGACATGGATCGATGATGAAACAGAGACGGAAGCAAAGTAATTTTGGCAACTTCTTTTAATCTGTTCAAATTTCAAAACAAGGAAAATTGTCACAGTGACAAAATAATGGGAAATTTACTTTGACAATTTTCAATGAAGCGGGAATTAAAATGCTGTTTGGATCTGTATTTTCCTCGGCCAGCTCTTATTTTCTGTTCTATTCTACTTCTACCAAGGCATGTTCCATATGTTTCAAAGCTATATGAGTCCTATTTTCTTTTCACAACCTACACAAAAGCCCTTTATATGAATTTAATGTGGCATCATTGCAGCTTATTTCCGCTTCATTCACTGATCAGACATTGAAGAAATTATATTTGAATCTCATTATTACCTGATTGTCAGTGTGAATGCTTTGTTTTCTGATTGATTTGACCGTGAGCGACAGTAATGATCCATTTAAATTGCTGTTTCAATTAACAGGAAGAGAGCAGACACATTATGTTGTTCAGTTCTTATTTGATCCTGTATTGTGCTTCTTGCTGTGTTTTAGAGGTGATGACTTTCTGGTGGTCCAGACTCGGGATGACTTTACCGCTTTGCATGGCACAACGCCTTACACTCGCAGCAGTCCTGGCACTCCTATTAATATGCCCTGGTTGGGCAGCCACCAGACTGGCAGAGGAGCAGCAATGGTGAGCAGCCCATGACCATGTTACTGGCTTTCTTACTGCCAGCTTAATTCTTACTGCCAGTGTATGGTAATATACTGTTTAATTATATGGTTTTGGATATATTTAATATATATGTTTTTTATTAAATATACAATAAATGGTGAATAGATTGTGGACACCTGACTATCACACCCATATATGGTCTTTACTGAAGCTTAGGAGTCCAAACATGTTCCAGACTGACTGTGCCTCTGTGCATAAAGCAAAATCCATGAAGCTATATTTTGCCTCGTTTAGAGTAGAGAAATTCGAGCAGTCTACACGGCCTCCTGACAACAACTTTACTGAGCACAATTTGGGATGAATTGGAACACCACAGACTTTCTAACCTTTGGCTTTTCTAATGGCTGATTTGTTAAATCCCCATAGTCATGTGCAAACTTATTTAGAAAGCATTCCCAGGGGAGTGGGGATTATTATAACCAGTGGTGGATGAAGTACCCAAACCATGGATGAAGTAGCCATAAAAGTACAAAAGTATTTGCCTTTAAATGTAATAAGGTATCAAAAGTACTATGATTTATTATGGCTATAATGTTCCTATTAACATTTTTCTTACAAGACTCTTAAACAACTGTTTGTTTATGTGAAAAGACTCTAAAGTTACTCTTCTCACAATCTATTAATAGAATGATATTAATGAGACAAACAGCGATATCTGTTCAAATTACCATGAGCCCAAAACCTTCTTTTCAACTACTTAAAAAAAAAATGTAACTAAAAAAAAAAAAAGGAGTTACTTCTATCGTTTATTTAATCATTTCTAAATGTTGTGGTTGCTGTTAAACTCACACTTAACTGTATGTTGGTGTTGAGTAGAAACCACCAAGCGGCGAAGTTTGAAAACAAAAAGCGCTTTACCCTGATTGGTGGCTTTCTGCACGCTTGACCGGTTAAGTTTTAATCCACTCATGAATGCATACAAACGACTGATTTCGCAAACAAAAAAAATATAGTTGAGTAAAAAGTCTGATATTTGACTTAGTAATGTAGTGAAGTTAAAGTTCTCACCAAATAGAAATACTTCAGTAAAGTACAGATACACGAAAAAGCTACTTAAATACAGTAGCAAATTACATAAATTACATTTGTGATTACTGTTCAACAAACGCATATAAACTCAAATGAGCACATACAGTAAGTATGTGATGTCAGGTATGTGATGGTCAGGTATTGTGTATGTTTCTTTAGGATTATTTAGTTGTTAAAGATGTCGTTTCTTTCTATAACTTACTAAATGCTTTATCCTCCATGTAGCTGATTAAACGAAACATTAACAACGTCAGGAGGATGACGTCCCACCCTACACTCCCATACTGTAAGTGCCACCAGAAGTTTTATGGCTAATAATATATTACTGAGTGAAGCCCAGCGAAGAGTTTCCCCTCTTCATGAACAGGCTAATCTTTATTCAGTGTGAAAGACAAACCCATCCATTATACAATTCATCCTAGTATTTTTCTAATCACAGCACTGGTATATTTAACATATACTAATAATAATCTATGTATAAGGTATTGTATTTCGGTATAATGGGTTCTCTATCTTTAAATACAGACCTAACAGGAGCTCAGGATGGCAGTGTGAGGATGTTTGAATGGGGTCATTCGCAGCAGATCATCTGCTTTAGGAGCCCTGGCAACTCCAGGGTGACGAGGATCAGATTCAACTACCAGGGGAATAAGGTGAGTGAAAACATTGTGTGTGCTTTACAGATAAAATGTAGTATAAAAAATAGTTTACCTGGTATTACCTACTATTTTTATTCTTCTAAAGTACTTGAATATTTAGATGTAACAGATTCTTCCCTCCCCAGTTTGGTATTGTTGATTCAGATGGAGCTCTTAGTCTCTGGCAGACAAATACTTCAGGGAACACCCCTAAACCCTACCTGGTACATTCCATCATTCTGTTTTGTTTTGTTTGTTTAAAGAAGAAAATTTTATTTTCTTTGGGGGTGGCAACAGATGGTGTTCTTTGTGTTCCTCTTTAGACATTGCAGTGCCATAACAAAACAGCGCATGACTTTGTGTTCGTGGGCTCATCATCCCTCATCGCCACCGCTGGCCTTTCCACTGACAACAGGTACATTGTGCAGGGAAATTAATCCACTGGATCATAGCTGACTTTTTTCAGTCGGGTTACTCAGGAAAAACATTTTCTTTACCTCTCTTTCTTCCTTTCACTATACAGAAACGTATGTCTCTGGGATACATTGGTCACACCATCCAACAGTCTGGTTCATGGTGAGTTTACACTGCTATTGCTGCTTTCAGGTTTCTCCTCATTTGTGTTGGAATGGACAATAATTCTAGACTGCAGTGATGATAAAAATGAACAACAAATAAACAATTAATCCTTACATATCCCCTAAACAGATTTTACAGAAACAATAAGCACACAGCTCACACAGGTTTATTCATTAATTATAAAACGGACAATTATGCTGTAGGATTGTGATTATTTTAACCAATCACAACTTCAGACAGACAGTAAAATGTTAGCTCTAATCCCATTAACCTTTTAATAAGCCTTTATTTACCTTTTTTTTTTTCAAAGGTTATGTATTTAACAGTTTTTCTTATTTTTATCTTCAGCCAAATTTGGAAAGTCTGCCCATAGTAACAATCTACCAACCTTGTAGGATTCTAATTGATTATCTATCTAAATTTTATTTAAAACATTTTTTTTATCATTTACATATGTATATAATGTGCATATAATGTCATTTTTACATATAAAATTGTATAAAAAAAAATAAATAATAATAATAATTAGAAATGCAAAGAATTTGGAATTCAAACGTTTGAAAAGCTGATCAGTGTTATCAGTAAATCTGTATTAGCAAGCAGAGGTGTTATAACATTAAAGCCTCCATTACCTTTTATATCCTTTTTTAAAGTGTCTCTCACCTCTGCTTTACAATTATTGTCAAATTCGTGGGCTTTTTCTGGGAGCACCTCAGACCATTTACAGTGAGAAAAGAGGACTTGTTCAAACATGCTCTAGATTTGCATCTAGATGACCCAGAAAAACGCAGGACAGGATTTAACTAGATTTCCCTGCCGATAGTTTTAAGACTCAAACAAACATGTTTTATTCACCAGCTAAACTGCGTCTTTGCCTGCTGTGAAATGAAGTGTTGCCATGGCGATACTGACAACCGCAGCGCTGATCATATTATGTGTCACACACTGCACCTGGCAGTAATGCATTTTTTTTCTCCCTTTGGGGTCTATACAGGTGCACCACTGTAAACTATATCGGCAAAAATATGTCAGAAATTGACCATCACACTTATATGTGGGTCTCAATCAAACTGTTGCCCTAAAGGTGAAGAGCAGAGTGTTTTTTTAGTGTTTTAATTAAAACTGAGACCAAATTTGTTCCAGCATGATCTGGTCCTATAAAGTCTAGTCCTCCGACCTCAACCCCACTGAAAAGCTTCGTGAAGAACTAAAAGTGCTGGCTCAGCCCCAGCTCTTCTTACATTAATCAGTAAAGCTTCCCTAAAATATGAAAATAACAGTTATTACAAATGCAAATGGAGACTAAATCTCGAAAATCTAGAAATGCACATATTTTTGTAATGTCATGTGTCCACAAACGTTTGGCCGTACAGTGTATACCACACACACACACATCTTTTATAAACAGGGGCCCTGAAATCCCACCAAGCATGTCAATCTGATTGCAGGCTTTAGCTGCCATGAGTCTGGTGCCACTGTGCTGGCTCTTGCTCCCAAACAGCAGCTGCTGCTCAGCGGAGGGAGGAAAGGATGGATCAGTGTGCTGGACCTCGCACTTAAGATCCAGCGCCAGAGCTTTCAGGCCCATGACTCGGCTGTCAAAGCGTTGGCTGTGGATGCCACCGAATGTTGCTTCATCAGTGGCTCGGCCGAAGGCAACATCAAGGTATTTTCGATTCAGATATGTGTCTTATGTTACAGTGTAATCCAGAATCTCAGAAATTAATCGGTGACCTTTTTCAACATGCAGAATAATGAACATTTTAATTTACAATTAGTATAATTGTATAAGATTGAGGTTCAAATTGTATTTGAAATGTCAACATTTTTATTTTGTATTGAGAGAATTTATTTATATCAGTTAACGAAATGGAAAATCCAAATCAAATCAATATTTGGTGAGACAAACCATTTTAAACCGTAGAAACAGCATCAGTTCTTCTATTTAGTTACTATCTATTTGTATTTCTCAGCATTGAGGAACCATTAAAGCTGTTATAATCACTGTCATTTGCAAAAATGCAGCACCAAACTTACAACCTCCACCATGCTTCACTGTTGCCTGCATTTGGACACATCAGTCCAGAGCATCTTCTGCCACTTTTCTGCACCCAAGATCCTATGTTTTTGTAGATTTTTTTGAGTCGCTTAGCTTTTTGAACACAATTCTACCATGAAGACCACTTCTGGCCAGGGTACTCCAGACAGTAGATAGGTTTCCTCCATTTCTTTCCTGATGGAACTGCTGGACATCATCTATATTTGATATTAAAAGGAAGTGTCTTGCCATGGTGTAGGACCTGTTCCATGAAACTGTCTTCCAGAACCTCATCTTAGTCTCTGGTTGTTCCTCATCTGGTTTAAATCTCCCACACAGCTTTT
Source organism: Silurus aristotelis (assembly GCF_946808225.1). Classification (NCBI taxonomy): domain Eukaryota; kingdom Metazoa; phylum Chordata; class Actinopteri; order Siluriformes; family Siluridae; genus Silurus; species Silurus aristotelis. The sequence continues at coordinate 15,549,470 of NC_139584.1, forward strand.
TCTGTTAGTTATTGACTGTATTTCAGCCTACATATGAAATTGATCACAGCTGACTCTGATCCTTCACAATTCTAATTGAAAAAAATAAATAAAAAAATTAGACTTGAAAGCCAAAAGGGTGACCACACTAAATATTGGTTTGATTTGGATTTTTATTTTGTTAAAATTGTCAAATAATTGATAAAAAAATTGTTTTTTTTATTATTTTAACGTATTGACAATGATGCTTGTATGTTTTTTGTAGGTGTGGAACATGTTAACGCAGGGCCTATTGCACATGTTCCCGAACGAGCACGCCCGGCAGTCCATCTTCCGCAACCTGGGCACAGGAGTGATGCAGCTCGAGACGGCAACAGGCAATCACATGTTTTCTTGTGGTGCCGACGGCACCATGAAAATGCGCGTCCTGCCTGACCACGTCAGCACTTACACCAACAATTCGAAGAATGATGTCAAATTCATTATTTAGCACAATTAAAACTTTCGGATCAACTTTTGCACAGGGTAAGATGAGCAATACGGACCACGGGGAAAAGGCATTTTGAATCGAGCGAACACGGCTCTGCTGAAACACCCAGCAGTCGCAGCTTCGGACATACAGATTGATTAAGGCCAACTGATATTCTAGATAACAGACGCTTTTTCATATCACTTACAAGCGAATCAAGTGTAGAAACGTATTTAAGTCCATTAGATGATCTATTTTACTCCATTTTTATCTGCATTACATGGAGAGTTCAATCCTATTGTAATATATACACAGCACTTAAGTAAGCCTTACATAATCCGTTGCTAAGCAGTTGTTGTGATCGTGGTCTAGATTAAAAAAAATAATAAACAGTGAAAAGTGTCCTTATATTTATACCTGAATTACAACCGTGAACCTCTGTGACACCTACTGGTTCGAGTCAGGGTTGTAAAACTTCTTTACATTCTGTAACTTGCAAATTTGTGACCATTCTTACATTTAACTATGTACTAGTTTTTGCTTGTATCCCTAATGGTATGAGCAAGGTATTCTGGAATATTAATAATAATAAGCTTAAACAGTATTTAGTTTATTGTAGAATAATCATCGATTGGGTAAGACCTGCCCAGGAAATATGTATATCAGCGCAGGCAATCTTAAGTTTTTTTTGAATTTTTTTATTTCTTTTCTCCAAAGACAAACTTGAATCCTATAGTAATGAAGGATGAGACCTTTCATACGCACTTTCCCTCAGAGGAGGAGTCTGAGAAATCGGCATTTTTATGTGTACGTAAGTGGAAAAGCCTTGCCATTAGTCAGTTACCAATAAAATGCTGTTCTATCGCCTCCAACAACTATCTTCTGGTAGACTGAGATCTGGCTGACAGCTGATTATTTCTAGTATATTCAATACTAGCATAAACTCTATATTATATTATCATTAGACTTTAGATAATGATCAAGCCCTTTGAGAGTTAAATCTCCGAGTTCTGCGCTGTCCCACATCTCTAACAGCACTAGGGTTCATTATACTAGAAGCGAGTGTCCTGTCCTTCTGTCATGCTGCCAAAGTTCAACCTGATCACTCCTACGCCTTTAGCTTATCATTTTATGACTTGTTCTTTGAATCAAAGGTAAAGGGTACATATTGATAGCCTATGGTGAATAAGTAGTTAGACTGATGTTTTTTTGTCAGCCTTCTGATTTATGAAGACTGATTACAGTCAGATGTTGCACAAGAATAAAACTTCGTTTTAAAGTACATTAAGCTTTACATTAAGCTTTATTTCAGAAAGCAACTAAAGAATTATTTTGTTTATGTAAATATATAAATATAATAAAGACTATCTTGATTAAACCCTGCTAACCATAGGCCATTTACAAGTGTTTAAAAATATATTTATGATTAGAATGTCACATATCAGCTCTTGCAAATTACGCTCTTAACATATATATTTTTTAGAAATGGCTTTTTTTTTTTCGCTTTGTTCCTTTTAGCTCTTGCTACAAGATCATACACGCTTTACACACTGCTATCATTCATGTTATACAGATTACGCCCTGAAAATAATAATCAATCATTCATAGGATTCCACATTGATAGAAAAAACATTACTTGATTTGGAAGTAAGAAATAAACTGCAGTAGTTTTGAGCACGTCCAACCTTCTCCCTTAAAATTTTGAAATGTGAATATACGCAAATCTGTTGAATTTTATTATGGATATATTGTAAATTAAAATATGTAATTACACAGCCAATGTAATTAAATAAATCACCTTGCTGCAAAATTGGTTAAAGGTTTGTGCATTTGTTTGTTATATACAGTTTACAAACATTAAATGAGCAAATTCCATTAAGCAGTACACAAAGTTAATTTATTACAAATTTATAAATCATTATTAAACTTCTGAGAACAAAGTGTAGAATGAGAAACCTTTCGATTGACTGTATTCTGAGTTGTTTTACTTTCATAATCATTAATTAATCGAAAAGATGCTTTCGGTTCTATTTAAAGTCAGCGAAATGATTGCTAGGAATATTTTTTTATGCAAACATCAATAACAAGCTTTACTCAGAGCTGCTTAAAAATAAAATCAGCTTTGACTACTGTTAAGTACCAAGTAACAGTGTGGAATTTTTATTGTTAACATTAATTTTTTACTTTACACGTCTGTCACTTTTGGACTGCAAGTCAAGAAAACAGGCCTTAATAAAATGTAGGGTCAACAAAGACTCGGAAAACTAATTAACACAAGATCACGTGAATACGGTTATTGCTCCTTTTTTTTTATTAGTGTTTCACTCTCTGAATCTGAAACATTCTCAGACTGTTACTGATGATTTGTAAATGTTAGCTGTTTGATTTTAAATCTCATTCTAGAAACCATCGTACCCCCTCTGCAAAACTGTCATGCATTCTGCGTTTGCATTTCTCGAAGGCATTGGATTGTTTGAAGTCTCACAGCTTGGCATAATCCTTCAGTATTGTCTCCAGTTTCTGGCTCAGCATGATGTTCCCTCTGACTTTCAATTTGCCAGCGAAAAATGCCTATGGGGTGGAAAACAAAGAAAAACAACGCTGATTTCTGAACAACGGCATTAACGTGCTAGAATAGTCCTAGCGCTCGCACATCTGGTGAATCAGCCTTAATGTGAAACAGTACCTTCTGTGGATTCAGTTTCCCCAGCACTACATCCATGAAATCCTCATCAGCCACAGTAAATGTCACGTCAGCTTTGCCGCTGTATGGACCTTTATGAAGTGCACCTTGTGCTGTTTTAAGATCAATAGCTGAACAGAAAAAGATCAGATCTTGGATTTAGAGGGATAAATAAATATGAAAGCTTGATCTGTGTGCCAAGAAAGTTACAGCATGTATCCCCTTTTGGAGAGATGAAAAATGTTGAAATAGAAAAAGAAACAACAGGCAAGATATGATCCTTTTTTTTTTTAAAGCTCAAAAAGCACCACATTTTAAATATCTAAAAGTATGAAGTTGCTTTTCACACAAGGCAATTGTAATTCATTAAAACAATGTGTTGACCCCTGTCATAGAGAGAATATTAGCATTTCATCCTTACATGTAATGTCTAATAAAGAACACTTGGGAAATAAAATCTTGAGCCCCTCTGAATGATTAATCTGAAGTCTTACTCCACTGGGCAGCAGTCTTTCCGCCTTTGGTAATTTCCCATCTGAAAATAGCATTCACTTTCTTCACGAGTTCAGCACCAAGGTCTTTGATCCGGCGTCCAATTTCAGCAAACACCAAGTCACTCTGGAGTCCACTGGTCTATAAAGTCACATGGTGATTTATAATCATTTTTTCCATACAGTTGTTTTCCTCAAATTGCTTATTTTTGCTCACAATGTATTATAATTAATATTTAATAGAAATGATGCTGTACCTCTGCTGGAGAAGTGCTCGCGACAGCGCCGGGAGCTTCGTGGAGATCTATATACGCGCCAGATAACGCGACGTCTCCCGTCTCCTTCACCTGAACAGCCAGAATAAAAATACGTAAATGATTTGGACAGTGGAATGCGAAATGGGAGAAAATAGAAGGTTCAGCAGTCAGTGTACGCTATAGACAGATGTAGGCTCTATACACAAGCTTTATTCTCACTTTGCACTGAAAGTGAACTCTGTTTTCCTCTTTCCACATTTCTGTCTGTAGCGACTGGCCTGGGAACACCGGCTTCACAAATCGCACCTAGGAAATACAAAATAAAGAATAGAGCAAGAAGTTTTAATACAGACCGCCGCGATCATTCGAAGAAAGTATGCGGAAAAAACTAATACAATTTCTAAAAAAAAAAAAATCGCTAGATAGTTGAGAGTGTGTTACAGGAGTATTACAAGGTTTTGAGTAGCGCTGCATAAATCTGCCTCACCTTAATAGATTTCAATCTGGAAACGTCGTTTCCTGCATACTGCCTCAGGACCTGGCGTGCAGCAAATCCAAACGAACAAAGTCCATGCAGTATGGGAGACTTGAATCCTAAAGTTTTAGACAACTTTTAAAACTGTATATGAATCATTTTTTGGGACAAACACTATTACTGTAACTGATTCTAAAAACATGCTCCTGTTTACAGAGGGAAGCGATAGCACCTCTTACCTCCCATTGCTGCAAAGCTTGGGTCTATGTGAAGAGGGTTCCAGTCACCACTCAACCTATACAAAGCAGCCTAAAATGCAGAAAATGTTTTTGAGATAGTTGTGAGAGAGGTCAGTCCAAAATATGTATAAATGCCTGTATGAATATGACTAAATCTAATTGCTATGCACAATTACTCCATGCTGGCTGATATACCACCACCTACAAAATACTAACGGAGTATAGCAATTCTATTAATCAATTTGAAATCCTTTCATTAACTAGATCGTATATCACCGCTATCACACCTGATCTCTGGTGGTTTCATCAACCACGACTGCATCTGGTGATTTGTTTGGAGGTGCAACGGTGGCCTGGGAGGGGGGGAATAAAACAAGGAATATTATAAATGCTGAACAAGAGGAATACATAAATAAACACTGAATAATCTACATGATTTACAGGCGTACCACTGCTTTATCTGATGTCCTCTTTCCACCAAACCCGCCAGCCCCAACGATAAACACTGAGAACTGATTGTAGCAGACCAACTCCTGCTTGTTGTACGTGTAAACTGCAGGAATGAAGACGCATCATTGTGCTCCATGTTAATTCTTGCTCGGTTCTTTATTCAGTTAGAACGGTTTTCACTTATCAAAGAAATATACATTACTGAGTAGTTCTTCCATATAATCAAGGCCAAATACATTATATTCTGATGATGATAAAAGATAATCATTCACCATCCAGGAGTATGACTGCTCCAGATCCTTTGTCGAGAATGTCTGCAATTGATGCCTTAGAGGTGAGCGTTCCTAGAAAATAGATGTTCGTTAAGCAGCCAGGTAAAATAAATAAATAAATATCTATCTATTATACAGTACACGCATGTGAAAGCAGATCATACCGGAAGTTGGCAACGGTTTGTACAATTCCAAGTACTGTTCTCCGTGTAGGAGCTTCAAAACAATATACAGAGGGATGAATGTTAGAATTTACATTTCATCCACTGCATCCTTAAAGGCATACGAGAGTGGAAAATATAGAAAAGAATATATAGCAAGAAAGATATATGGACTGCACAAGTCTGATCTGATTAAGCAAAAGCCTCGGTGAGATCAGCGGCATAATTGAAGTCAAATCACTTGACATCACTTTAAAAAAATAAAATCTGCTTACCCTGGTAGGGTCGAAGCTGAGTCCTGGAACAGAACTCAGTCCTCCATCTAGCATTGATGCTTGAGCTGGGATAACTCCAAATGTAGGCAGGCAGCTGAACTCCTCATGACCTTCATAGAGGAACTTGAGGTGATCGGCCTCTCTAGTAGACATGCCCACTCCCAGGGCGTATAAAATGCAGTGCATGTTAGTGTAGCTAAACGTCATCTCAGGAAGCACCTTCCCTACGGCCTCAGCCTGCAGGCATACAGTGTACATGTATAATTATAAAGGCTTTAGAAAGAAACTGATGTATTGTTCAATTGACCAGAAAGTAAAGATCTGTTCAGTAGGACAGTAGTGTCGTTTTGTATATGATTTTATGACTATACAATTATGTACGCAAATTTATTGTAATAGTAACATTTTACGAATTAAAAATTGTCATTTTTTTGTAATCATCAATGTGAAATTTGATGTACTTATTGTATTTTGCATTTAAAAGGCGTTTCAAGCTGCATATTCAGTACTCACCGGGTTTATGCCAGATGATAAAGCGGTCAGAGCACTGGTTGGATTGGCTCCAATCCCTTTCTCAGCATCCACTTTCGACAACACATCCACCAGCAAGTGCATCGACTCTTAATGGCAGTGCACAAAAGGGAACCAAATGTTTAATTAATCAGTCCACACTCAGAGGACAAAGACAGCGACATGCTCAACCCAAACATAACACAAATGATGAGCACTACAAAGC